>NC_064641.1:757589138-757896865 GCF_023864345.2 Schistocerca serialis cubense | reverse complement strand
TTAATCTGCCAGGAAGTTTCATATCAGCGCACACTCCGCTGCAGAGTGAAAATCTCATTATGGAATTATATGTTTCCATGTGACTGAATCCGCCAAAGAAACGTCAAGAACACCAGACATCCCACTCACTACCGACATAAATCGTCTGGGTTTCCCTAGCAACTCACAAACAATTCGCGGAGGTATGTAATTTAGAGCAACTAAGGGAACGACGGAAAACAGATAAAAATGACGATCACAAATGATTGATCATAACGCCCGCCACCAGAGTCACGTGATTAATTTACGATCGCGCGTTCGATATGTATCGTTTGGACCCCGCGACTTCGATAGGCAACCATTCTTGGAAATTACCCACGATTCCGATATAAGTGATTGTGAAAGTGAACACAGTGTTCACAATACGGACACAATAACTTTTTGATTTGGATGTCTCAGAAGACGAACTCACTGACAATGATTCTGGTAGTTACTATTATGGGAAAAACAGGTTCAAATGATCGCGAAACCCGCCCAGTAGTACTAGAACGGGAAAATCTAATATTATTGTCCAGTTACCGGAATTGATTGGACCTGCTCGGCAATGTAAGCCTTTATGCCATTTGAAGCGTGGTCTCTGCTTATTACAGATGATATACTGAACACTATAGCAGATCACACAAACGATCAACATTCTGAAGTGAATGCAAACTATGGTGTGACTGCGACTTACGTTGATCATGTGTCTCTCGAAGAAATAGAGCTTTTTTACCTCGCAGATGCTTGTACATCTAATCATGAGAATGCAGGCTCTCCTTTTGCTACGGAGCTAACATGAAGACCAATATTTAGAGCAACGATGTCCGCGGAACGGTTTCTTTTTCTTCTGTCTGTTACGAGATATGACAGCAGAACAACAAGGGAACAGAGAAAACATTCAGGTGACAAGTTGGCGCCACGCGGGATTAGCCGAGCGGTCTCAGGCGCTGCAGTCGTGGACTGTGCGGCTGATCCCGGCGGAGGTTCGAGTCCTCCCTCGGGCATGGGTGTGTGTGTGTGTTTGTCCTTAGGATAATTTAGGTTAAGTAGTGTGTAAACTTAGGGACTGATGACCTTAGCAGCTAAGTCCCATAAGATTTCACACACTTTTGTTATTGTTGAAAAGTTGGCAGTTATTTCTGAATTGTTTAACAAGTTTATATCCATCTCCGCAGCAAATTATAGCTGCTTACGTTTTGCTACAGTTGATGAAATGTTAGTAGATTTTCCTGGACGGTGTTCTTTTAGAATGTATCTACAAAACAAAGCCCAAAAATATGGATTAAAAATGGTGTGTTTGTGTTGTGCAAAATCCAACTATCTGCTAAACGCTTTTACTCGTATTTATTCAGGGAAGGCGACAACGCGAAATCCATCAAAACTAAGCATCCCCACACCATCTGTTTTGAAGCTGGTTCAACCTGTTGCTAAGACAAAACAGAAACGATGTGGGGATAACTGGTTCACCTCTATAGAACTGGCTAATGAATTACAAAAGATTGGCCTGACATACGTCGGTACGCTTCGGAAACAGAAACGTGGAAAAATTCCGGCAGAATCCTTGCCCGATAAATCATATGATGTGGGACATACAAAATTTGGTTTCACAAAGGGTTTAACAATATGCTCCTATGTCCCCAAGAAAAGTAAATCAGTAGTCATGCTGTCGTCAGTGCATCTTGACAATCGCATTGATTAGCAGAGTGTTAAACCTGATATTATTATATTTCACAATTCTACATGGGGAGGGGGGGGGGGGGGGGGGAGATGGATGCTCTTGATCAGAAGTGTTCTCTCTATAAATGTGGAAGAAATTGTAAAAGGTGGCAGGCCACTAGCCATATGGCGGGCTGTAATGAATACTGCTATTGTTACCTGTTACGTGATACGGCACTACTCCAATCCTAACACAAAGATGTCACATTGTCAATGTATGAAAGAAAATGGTTCAAATGGCTCTGACCACTATGGGACTTAACTTCTGAGGTCATCAGTCCCCTAGAACTTAGTACTACTTAAACCTAACTAACCTAAGGACATCACACACATCCATGCCCGAGGCAGGATTCGAACCTGTGACCGTAGCGGTCGCGCGGTTCCAGACTGTAGCGCCTAGAACCGCTCGCCCACTCCGACCGGGCAATGTATGAAAGAACTGTCAGCAACTCAAACTGAAAAGTATATGAAACAACGTGCCACTGTACCAACTCTATCAACAAGTTTGAAAACGTTAATTAATTCAGCATTTGGATTGGAAGAGCAGTCACAGCCATGAAGCTCATGTGGGCCTCAAAAGCGCCAGAGATGTAACTTTCGCTCAAGAAATCATGACAAAAAAGTGTCAGTCACTTGTTGAAGTGGCAGCAGATATGTCTGCAAAAACCACTCTCAGAAGAAGACATTATGTGTACAACGCAACAAAGAGTAACTTTATTACGAACAACAATTTATTAGAAATTGAAATTTTTGTTAAGCGTAAAGTAATGGCTGTTATTTTCTTTACTGCATTTCCCCTTTCAGAGATTAATTTGTACATTCATCAACCAGGCAAATGAAGCAAAAAAGAAGAGTTACTACTAAAATGAAAAATTTGTTACTTTCAAATTACCTCTGGATTGAGAATTTAAAAAAATCTACATATTAAAATCATCATGTTTTGTATGAGTTTTTGGCTTTCTTATACCTGATATTTACATTAAAGCGGTTGTAAACAAGTTAAAATGAACGTGTATATCACAATTACCATAAAAATTGAATCAAAGTAAATGGAGATACTAATAATTTTTGGGATCACTAATGCCCCCACGATAGTAGGTGTGATAGTCAAAAATATCGATAGTAATTATCAGGGTTAACAGTCGCGACTCTTCTTTTGTTACCCACAGCGGTAGCAGCGCTCCAAGCGGCCATCATATCTAATGAGTGCGCGTAATAAGGTTTATTATTATTATTGTTATTATTATTATTATTATTATTATTTGTTGCCGGCCGGTGTGGCCGAGCGGTTCTAGGCGCTTCAGTCTGGAGATTTAAGTCCGCTACGGTCGGAGGTTCGAATCCTGCCTCGGGCATGGATGTGTGTGATATCCTCCTGTTAGTCAAGTTTAATTAGTTCTTAGTTCTAGGGGACTGATGATCTCAGATGTTAAGCCCCATGGTGCTCCGAGCCATTTGAACCATTTTGTTGTAGTTGTTGTTGTTGTTGTTGTGGTGGTGGTGGTGGTGGTTGTGGTTGTGGTGGTGATGGTGGTGTAGTCTGTATGTTCCGAAGACTAATTCAAAGCTGTTCTATCATGTGCAAGACATTTCACCTCTACACAACTACTATACCCTATATTTGAACTTGCTTGATGTCGCCAGGCTTGGTGTCCCTCACACTTCCCTACAATGCTGAACACAAGATTCCTTGATGTCTTTGGAAAGCGTTGAATCAGTCGGTCGCATCTTTAACTCGTACCTAAAAGTCTCCCCAATTCGATTCAGCACCCTCTCATTAGAGTACTCGATCTACCGATCTAATATTCGGCATTCTTCCACAGCACCGCATTTCAAAAGCTTCTATTTTCTTCTTTCTCTTTGTCGTCCATGTTCTATTTCCGTACAATGCCACACTCCAGATAAATACATTCAGAAAAAGACTTCCTAAAACACTGTACTTAGTGCTAAGAAAATCCTCTTCTTCAGAACTAGTTTTCTTGTTATTACAGGTCTGCATTTTACGCACTTTCTAGTTCGGCCGGTATCAGTTATTTGGCTATCCAAGAAGCAAAACTCATCTACTACTTTAAGTGTCTCATTTCCTACTCTTAATTCCCTCGGTATCTTCAGCTGTAATACCATTACATTCCATTACCTCTTTTCGAGACATTATCCATTTCTCCCAGGTCCTTTGCAGTCTCTCGTAGAATTACAGTATCATCGACGGAACTGAAAATTTTTATTTATTCTCCCTTAACTTAATTTCCTTTCCAAATTTCAGTTTCCACATTTTTTGTTTCCTTCACAGCTTGCTCAAAGTACAAACAGAATAATATCGGGCATAGGCTACAGGCTCGCCTCATTTCCTTCGCAACCACTGATTCCGTCGTTTCATGTTCCTCGACCCTTATACAGCTACATGCTGTATGCTCTACAAGTTGTGGGTAGCCTTTCGCTGCCCGTATTTTATTCCCGCAATCTTCAAGTGTCACTCTCACCATGTTTAGAAGCGATACAAATTGCGAAACAGGACATCGCAAACCTTCCTGTCTACACGTTAGGACTATATCAATTTTGCTGGACCGATCAAAAATCAGTTTTCCGAGTGTCAATTGTTTACCTTCGTAATGTTTCTAATAAAGGGAGTACTATTTTTCTAATAGTTGTCGCCGGCCGGTGTGGCCAAGCAGTTCTAGGCGCTTCAGTGTGGAACCACGCGAGCGCTTCGGTCGCAGGTTCGAATCCCGTCAAGGACATGGAGTGATCTCCTTAAGTTAGTTAGGTTTAAGTAGTTCTAAGTTCTAGGGGACTGATGACCTCAGCAGTTAAGTCCCTTAGTGCTCAGAGCCATTTGAACCATTAACAGCTGCCAAATGGCTTGGTTCAAATGGCTCTGAGCACTATGGGACTTAACTGCTGTGGTCATCAGTCCCCTAGAACTTAGAACTACTTAAACCTAACTAACCTAAGGACATCACACACATCCATGCCCGAGGCAGGATTCGAACCTGCGACCGTAGCGGTCGCGCGGTTCCAGACTGAAGCGCCTAGATCCGCTCGGCCACTCCGGCCGGCTAACAGCTGCCAGATAAATCTTTAATGAAGAAGAAGAAGAAGAAGAAGAAGAAGAAGAAGAAGAAGAAGAGGAGGAGGAGGAGGAGGAGGGGGGGGGAGAAATAAAGGAAGAGAAGATCAATTAAGTCGTGCGAAACTGTTTTATTATAGCCACGCCTAGGTCACACGCGTTGTGGAAGAAGTGATCGCTGGTGGTATATTAATACCCTACATTTCCTGAAGTTCGCAAGGGACAGAAAACTTACGAATGAGTACGGGCATTGCTATACATGTGCACATAATAAGCGAACGTTTTGTCACCAGCCAGTTATCGTGTGGGAGGATCTTTGCCACTAAAGGTGTGTAGTTTACAAATTACCTAGTTGTGTGAAAGAATGTCTGAAACGTGACCATTGTGCCAGACTACCGTTCAGAGGACCCGGTTCAACAGACGGTACTGCCAGGGATTTTTCCTCAGTGGAAAGACTGCAGGATGCACCACTGAGAAGCAGCGTCGCCAAGGCCTGCTAAGCTGACAAGACCTTTACAACCGACGTTCGTACCGAGCGAGGTGACACAATGGTGAGCGCTCTGGACTCACAACCGAGAGGAAGACGGTTCAAACCCGCGTCTGGCCTTGCTGATTTAGGTTTTCCGTGATTTCCCTAAATCGCTTCAGGCAGTTGCCGGGATGGTTCCGTTGAAAGGGCACTGCCGATTTCCGTCCCCATCTTACCCTAATCCGATAGAACCGATGACCTCGCAGTTTGGTCCCGTCCCCCAAACCAACCAACCAACCAACCAACCAACCGATGTTCGTAAACGAGTTATCTGATTCAGACCAGAATGAGCACGTTTCAGCATGTCGTGCTTTGTTAACTCAATTTCCAAAGGCACTAAGCCGTTCTAAGTTTATGTTTTCATAAGGATGTGCCATTTATCGCAGCTCGCGTGCTAGAAATATTGTCGTTTGGGACAAAGTAAATCCTCGGTACACAAGTTGAGTTAGAAAAAATGGCCCTGAGCACTATGGGACTTAACATCTGTGGTCATCAGTCCCCTAGAACTTAGAACTACTTAAACCTAACTAACCTAAGGACATCACACACATCCATGCCCGAGGCAGGATTCCAACCTGCGACCGTAGCAGTCGCGCGGTTCCGGACTGAGCGCCTAGAACCGCTAGACCAGTTGAGTTAGAAAGCAACCCGCCTCACGTAATGATATGGGCAGCGATAACATCACATCATCTGCTTGGACAGTACTTTTTTTTCTTGAAGGGAGTGTGAATGGCGCTAATTATTTACACGTGATACGAACATGGTTCATACCTCAGCTTGAAGAAAGGGGGCTCACAGAAGGCGGATGGTTGCAGTACGACGGAGCGCCTCCTCACTACGCTCTTGCAGTGCGCGAGTTCCTAAACGAACACTTTCCAAGACGGTGGATAGGTTGTGGTCCATCTGCAACACCAGCTCCCTTCAAATGGCCACAATGAACTCGTTACGGGGAGTCATCAAGGCGCATATATCGGGACGTCGTCATGCCATAAACGAAGAACTGCGCAATGCAGTTAAGGACGCATTTCGCGCCACCGGAAATGCTCAAAAATATGTCAAGAACAACACGGAGGCGTATGAAAAATATGTTTACATGACAATGTGTTGTAGTCGGCGCACGAGCGATGAGTCACAGTATCTCCAAGGAAGCAATGAACTAGGGATTTTCCCGTGCGACCATCTCACGAGTAACTTCCAACAAAATCTACATATATAAGGGGCAGTCAAATCAAAACGAAACAGATGGATAACAGCAATTAAACTGTTTATAATATCAAAAATAATAGGCATAAATATTAATACGTTGATCTCACTGTGAGACGGTCAGTGCCTTCATGGAAAAATGTTTGCGGTTGCCTACGGAAGGATGGTTGTACCCACGCGTGCACCTCTTAGTCCGAAGCAAGTCGACGGCTACCAACGTCTTTCTTCAGGACTTAAAAAATACGGAAATCGCATTGGCAGAGATCAGGACTGTGGTGTCACCGCCAGACACCACACTTGCTAGGTGGTAGCTTTAAATCGGCCGCGGTCCATTAGTACATGTCGGACCCGCGTGTCGCCACTTTCAGTGATCGCAGACCGAGCGCCACCACACGGCAGGTCTAGAGAGACGTACTAGCACTCGCCCCAATTGTACGGACGACTTCGCTAGCGATGCACACTGACGAAGCCTCGCTCATTTGCAGAGCAGATAGTTAGAATAGCCGTCAGCTAAGTCCATCGCTACGACCTAGCAAGGCGCCATTAGCCTTAGATAGCTTGTATCTAAAGAGTCTCACTTGTATCGCCACAATCTCCAGATGTACAACAAGGATGGATTAAAGTTAAGTATTCCAGAAGCTACGTACTTTTCTTTATAGCATTCATTACGTATCCTGTTTCAGACCTCACGCCATCCTGCGTGAGCTTATAGCGTGTATTTCGGTCTCCTCAAACCACACTGTGTCGGCACTTCTGTCGACACATCAAGGACTATACGGGAGATAATTTACGGGATTACCAGCGAAGCTTCTGCAGTGTAGACGAAAGAACCTTGACAGCATGCGGGCCCGCCCACAGGCTGGAGTGTACACGTAACCGTTAAATCTGCAGTATAGCGATACAGAGGTGGAGACACTGGAGACAGTGTCAGTGTGACGGGCAATAGCCGCCACTTACACAGCAGAGGTCGCCGAAAGCGCCGTCGCCTTCTGCCCCCAGTACGTGCTCTGAAGTCAGATGAACTACTTGCCGTTTCTGTACGTGGCACTCAGATGAAAACCAAACACCCGTCACAACAGAAACACGGAATCGTTCCATTCGAAAGTAATCACCATTTCGTAGAACGCGGTCGGTCGCTGACGGATCCACAGCTGCACCCTCTTCTCGCACCTCCTAGTCTGACAAATCTACGTCCACGCATGTCTTTCTTCAGGCTCCAAAGATCTGGGCTGTACGGAGGATGTTGCAGTGTTCCCCTACCAAACCGCTGAATCCCATTGGCAGTATACAACGTGACTTACTGTGCCATGTGTACAGGGAGTTACCACCATCAAATAGGCGTTAATATCTTTTTCCATTCAGGATCGGCGTGCGCGGATAAGGAACATATGCCCGCTTTCTCTAGTGTCGCGATCGTGTATTTCAACTAACACCGGTTTGCAGAATTTGAAGCGTAGCTCGCCTGATCGTACCTAATCGCTTTCTGCCTAGTGTGTTACTGCAATTTGTTGAGCGTCAAAATTTGTCATTAATACTGCAGCGTTCTATGTTTCATTCCGACTTACAATAAATCATAACCCTCTCCGATTCTTTACGTAATGTAACTCCTATGTATAAAACAGTTTGCCGCCTGCCGCGCCTCGACTGAAATGCAAAGCGCAGACAATTCTTTTCTGGAAAAGAATTATTATGGGGGACGAGATTTAGTGACATCAATATGGACCTACCGCAGAACGACGAAGTGAAGAATTCATATGAAGGGTCAACGATTTGTCGACCATAAACGCCCTTCAAGTCACTGTGGCGCACGAACTGAACAACATCCCGCTAAAACTACCATTTCCTTATACGAAAGTTCGATTGCTTAATAGAAGTCTTGTCAGACACACATGTAGTCACTAATCTTCCACACCTTACAATTCACTTCTCGGCCTGGCCCCTATACGCAGTCTCTCTCTCTCTCTCTCTCTCTCTCCACCTCTCTCTCTCTCTCTCTCTCTCTCTCTCTCTCTCTCTCTCTCTCTCCCTCCCCCTCTCTCTCTCCCCCTCTATCTCTCGTTTTTCCCGCCATCCTCACCACAACACTATCTTTAAGCTGAGTTCCTACGTAACGTACCATGGTCCTGCATTGGTTAATTGTTAAGTGTAATCTGTCGCTCAATAAATTTCGCTTTCATTAGTCCGTAGGTTGATTTCCGCAGCTGTCCACACTATGTGTATGTCTTTTTTCATCTGTGCCCTAAATCCATTTGAACTTTATTACTGCACTGAAGCCTTTGTCTCCCTCTACTGTACATTCTGTATGTACTTAATTGGTGAATTTGTTAATCTATGATACACAATATCTTGTTCTGTTTGTAGACATAATTTCACTGTTATAAATTAACAAGTTTATTTGTGATATTTATTTAGCCCGATCTGATTAGGGCTATCCGGCCTTCTTAGATCGGACCAGGGTTTCACACAAAGTATCTATAGCATCATAGGTACCAAAGAAATAACGATTTTAATATGACAATTAGTATTAAAGTGATTTAAGTGTCCGAAGTGGCAGTGTGAGTAATTTATACTTACTATTAACCAACAAAGTAAATACTGGCGTTATTTATACTACTGTAGCAGCAGCCGCTAATACTGATAGGGACAGTTGGACGTTCATATGCTTTTTTTGAAAAGTTGGCTACTGATGCTGCTGTTGCCTGTATACGCAAACTCTGAGTCTGAGACTTTATTATCGTGAGTTGTAGCGAGCGAACAGTTGTTTAGTAGTCGGACGCAGAGCGGCGTGGAGGGAAGTTGCGCGCCAGGAGAGGTCGCAGCCTGTCCTGAGCGTGCTACTAGCGCCGCAGGAGATTTGGGTATTAATCGAGAATTTCTGGTAATTTGCCTTTTTGCTGCATGCGGTTGTTACCTGCTTGCGTACAGGAGGGATTCTGTCAGATTTGTGTATGCATACATTGAAAGTAATATTCAAATACTTTTAATTATTCCAAACATGTTTAATATCTAATTAAAGATTTTGCTAATCAAACTGTCCAAGGAAAAGAAAGGCCTGAGTAAAGTTTGTCTCTGTATGAATCTTCAGTTTTCAGAATATATTAGATTAAACGTTTTTAGTGACTCCTTTCATTTTTTACATTTCTTAACTCTTGTTGACTAATCCCTCCTGATTATTTAATTTCTATAAAAATAAAACAAAGTTGCATCAGTAGCTGTGATCACTCATTCCACTCTGCATGGATCGCAGTATTTCTTTTGAATTATTTTAGCACGTTGCTGTATACAATATATTCATGCATCTGCAGCGGCAAAACGACGTAAGATGTCTGTTGCGTGCAGGAGCATTGCAGTATAATTGTTACAGAATATTTTGAAAGATCGCAGTCAGATATTAGAGAATTTATTTTTCATGATTTATAGGAAGAGTAATTTCTGTTTTTGCTCTCTATCAGAATAATGACATGTCCGATATTACGAGGTTCCAGAAAGAGTTTAAATACCGACATGTCAGAATAAGTATTTTCATAATACAGGTTGTACGGCTACGCATCAAATTTCATGATAACGGTAAGAACGTTTCACTAGACTGCCTTGAAATTTTTAGAGAAAAAGTACAGGTATCGATAATATTGCCAGAGACAGAGCTTTACACATTTTCGCATGTCTTTTATCAGGCTAATAATAATTACAATTTTTTGATGATGAAAAGCTACCAATAAGGGCAACACTAATCATAATAATAATAATAATAGTAGTAGCAGATATAAGAAGACTTTGTAGGTGTGCAAAAGAGATGTACTCCGATATAGCGAATTCTGGGAAGAAGAAATTTAAGGAGACTACATATGCTAAGAATAACGGGAAATGAGGACCGCCGGCCGTTGTGGCCGAGCAGTTCTAGGCGCTTTTCCGGAACCGCGCTGCTGCTACGGTCCCAGAATTCGAATCCTGCCTCGGGCATGGATGTGTCTTATGTCCTTAGGTTACTTAGGTTTAAGTAGTTCTATGTCTACGGGACTGATGACGTCAGATGATAAGTCTCATAGTGCTCAGAGCCATTTGACTATTTGTTGAAAATGAAATCAAACCTAGATCCTCAACTTCCGCGGGCATTTCGCTAGCACGGCTCATGGACCAACTATTAGCTAGTCACAGGGTTTGTCCTTGTTCTGTCTTATTCTCGGTACGCACCATCATCTCTCTTATTTAATCTTGTGGTCCGCAGGCGGACAGCAGAATTATTGTACCGTCATCCACTAAGAATATCGGGTCTCCAATCCTTCCCTACAGGGTTTAGTAACTGCTCTTATTTTACAGGCATTCTGCAAATAAGTTTGAAAATTCTTTGTGTATTATTTTTCCTCCAGGTTTAACCACGTCTAATGAAACACCAACATCTTTTCTTCCACTTAATACAGCTGACAAAAAAGAGCACCTGAATGCTGTCTTAGATTGTCGGTATTCCAACAAGCAATCACCGGGTTCGCTGTTACGGCACCTTGCTTGCTACAGGATCATCACGTTCTCCACAACAGACGTAACAACCCACCTACCCCGGGCAAGGCCTGTTTCTTGGAACTACGAAGGGGAAAAAAGACCACCCGCTTATTAATGAAGCAGTCATTCTCGCAGCAGCGAAATATGCTGGCGGCCAAGCAAAGTGTATTAGCTCACGTTTCTCGGGAGCAGCTGTCTCAAGTACAACAAAGGCTGCTGTCGAAGTGTACAGAAAACAGGGTATTGTTATCCTGTGGGACAGATTCTTCACTTACGTTAAGGATGATTATACTCATCGCAAGCGTGATTGGTGACTACCGCACGACCACGAGCTGCGGACTGAGTAACAGCTATTGCGAACAACTGCTACAGATGCCAGCTGAAATGTCAAAGGAAAGGCATAGGTAAACACAGTGAAAATCTATTCGTATTTATGAGATTTTAGGTTCTTCCGGCGTAGGAAAATTCTGAATATAGTTGTCATACCATTAGGAGGTGCGTTATACGAGTTGAAAAAACATCGAGACAACAAATATTGAGATAAAACTGCAGGAATAATTTTTCTGATTATAAGGCCATATATTTGCCGGAAATCACGAACAGATGGCCATGATTTTTTCAAGTGCCAATATCAAACCCCAGTACACAAAAGAACGTGGAAAATTTGCAAATGGCTCTAAGCACTATGGGACTTAACTTCTGAAATCATCAGTCCCCTAGAACTTAGAACTACTTAAACCTAACTAACCTAAGGACATCACACACATCCATGCCCGAGGCAGGATTCGAACCTGCGACCGTAGCGGTCGCGCGGTTCCAGATTGTAGCGCCTAGAACCACTTGGCCACTCCGGCCGGCGGAAAATTTTGAGATATTGCTCTATATAAAGCGTTCGTTCACAAAGTTAGAGCAAATTTCAAACTATCAGAGATTTTTTTTTTCAAAATTATGTAACACTTAGGCCATTTCACTCGTGTATCAGGGTTAGATGGCCAGACACACAAGGGATAGATGACCAGCTGACAAAACACTTTGAAAATGACGAGAAAATCGTATTAAAAGAGTGTTCGATAATCTTGACATGTTTTCATTGAACTGCTTGTTACAGATAAGATTTGTAGACAAAATTATACGAAATCGCACAATTCTAAATGAAATTGAGACATGAAATTAATAAACCAAAAGGTAGGTACATTGTATAGATCTAAAAGTTCGTTCCACTGAAAGTGCCAGGTCAAATATCGTCCACTTTAGTCGAGGGACCAAGACAAGGGAATGTTTGCCTCACTTGTCTGTTGTAGTAGGGGTGTCTGCGCTAGTGGCGGACTGGGGCTGAGGTAACGAGCTTCAAAATGGCTCTAGGCACTATGAGACTTAACATCTGAGGTCATCATTCCCCTATACTTAGAACTACTTAAACCTGACTAAACTAAGGACATCACACAAATCCATGCCCGACATAGGATTCGAACCTGCGACCGTAGCAACAGCGCGGTTCAGGACTGAAGCGCCTAGAACCGCTCTGTCACAGCGGCCGGCTAACGAACTTCATTCGTCGGATTTTTAGCTGATGGATTGATGGTTTCATTGCCTGCAAAACCAGCTGCATCACTTGTAAAAGATTAGTCTAGAATTGAATTTGGATTAAAAGGGTAGATCCCCGTAGCTTTGAACTCAGACATGGCATTCGCTGGCGTTACTGTTTTTCCGAACACTCATGAAGAAGCGCGCGAAATTGTTATCCTCGTAGCTGCCGACCTCGATGATTCCTTTACCATTTAGCTGCGGCACTGTTAAAATAAGTATTGCCATCAAGAACATTTAAAACGGATTACGAAGCAAAAAGTCATCCCTTGGCTACAGGAAAAAGATATCCGCATTCGCTATTTTGCTAACCGGTGGCATGTTGTCCTCCCAGTCTTTTCTTGTTAACTCCCTTCATGACTCAGCGCTATAGCATGCCAACACGGTAATAGTTCCCCCTTTGCAGACGATGTAACTAAAAGAACTACATTCTCTCTCAGCTACAACTGCGTCTGGTCTGTTTAAGTCCCGTCTTATTCATACTAAATATACTTCCTGGTTTTGTGAGCACATTATTGTCTTCCATTAGGTTGGTTCAAATGGCTCTGAGCACTATAGGACTTAACTTCTGAGGTCATTAGTCCCCTAGAACTTAGAACTACTTAAACCTAACTAACCTAAGGCCATCACACACATCCATGTCCGAGGCAGGATTCGAACCTGCGAACGTAGCGGTCGCGCGGTTCCAGACTGTAGCGCCTAGTACCGCTCACCCCGGCCGGCTTCCATTAGGTTGGAAAGTAAACTAAAATATCCCTTGATTTCATTACGATTTATTCCTGAACTGTGCCATGAGCGAAACCTTCAGATTTCTGCACAGACAAATCAAGATGTTTAAAGAAAAACTGTAACCAGTCGTTAACAGCTTTTTCTTTTTCAATTCTATGTTCTTGGTGAAGCTGCACTGCAAAATTATAAGCTAAACTCCGTTGGCTGTCCCTTGTAACAGGAAACCCATAGGCCTGCATTTTATTTATATGGCGGACAAGTCGTTCCCCACTGGCTAAACCCAAACCCGGACCCACTGCAATTTTTAAATCAAACCCGGTTTTCATTTTTCGCTCTATGGTTTTCCTTGGAATATTGAACTTTTTAAAAGCTTTTATGACTGGATAATCCTCATTTTTTACTTTGTTAATAATAATTTGAAGTTGTTCTTTTGTCCGTCTGCCTACAGTAGAAACAATCTTGGGAACGTAGTTAGTTGGCACCGATAAAAAAATTCCTGTCAATACCTAAAAAATGAAGTTACGAATGGTAACCATCCCAAGGTGTGGCCACCCCTCCCAGTCCGCAGCGAGAGGTGGCCGTAGCACGTCATCAAACATGGTGGACGAGAACACAAAAAGAAAGAACATGACGGTAAGCAGCTATACCAATAGAGCACTGAAATGTATGTTTCCCGTAACTACTCACAGTCTAACTTACGGAAAATGGAAAGCTAGAAAACTATTGATATGCTGTATAGTATTAAGGTGGATTAAAAACTAAAAATCATGAAAACTAATTTTTGTTGAAATAAAGAACGAAGGAAAACATCAATATATCACTCATGATAAAGATTACCAACTGACCGGCAGCGCTGTACAGTGAATACTAGAAGAACCAAAACCTTTGGCCATCTCTCCTGCACGGCTTACCCCTGTTTTACTCTAAATGTTCTAGGTAATTTCGCAGATTTTGAAATCTGCTGCCACTCAATCCATTTAATATGCACACATTTCAAGCAATATTCACCTGCTGATAACCTTCATATACGCAGGGAATTCGGAGAGCAAGTTACATATGTCGTCTCACGCTAAGACAGCACAATGGAAGTGTAGCGTTATAAGGAGACAGTTCACGTTCCGCGTTTCCTGCAGACATAGCTCTGAAACAATGCGGATAACAGTTGCATCAAAGCGCGCGAGTGAAATTGCGCGGCAACTGGAAATGAACTCCCAAGTTAAAGTACGCGAGAGAGTTACGATTCTTGTAGGGGGAAACGACTGAGTTACATACAGATACACAGTGAAATTCTGGTGGTATACGGAAGAAACACAATGCCGCGTCCAGCTGTAGTAAAATGGTGCCAACGGTTTGATCAAGGCCGCACAGACGCAGGTCGCGTTGATCGGGAAGGAGCGCCATCGACGTCGACCACATAAGTGGATATTCAGACAGCTGAGGAAGAACATGATGGCGGGGAGGGGGTATAAGATATTTCAATGATGAAGACGTTCGCACTGAGGTTCTCCAATGAGTCGATACCAAGGAGCGGATTTCTATCGTCGAGGAACTGAACGATTGGTTCTGATGTAAGAGTACGCTGCACTCAGAAACCTCATGCAGCATCTCAGGTCGAGGATAAAACTTAATAGTATCACACGCGGCATCTCCTTCAAGCAGCACTGCTGGCTGAAGGAGTACATAGATGTTAGCATTGAACACAGGGCTCTCACGACATGTGACTTTTAAAAGATTGTTCCATGTTAATGAATAATTCAGTTTTCAGAAAAACAATGGAATATGTTAGAGAACATCGCGCAATTCATTTAGTTTATCGGTGAGACGGGCGTTACGGCGTAAGGGTAGACATTGCCAGGCCATATGTCAAATGGTTCACAACCTTCAACGAAGGACAAGCCGCTGTGGAGATGGCCAAGGTTTCATTTCATGATGCCTGCGCATGTCGGTATGCGATGTGTCTTCGGGACCTCTCCAAACTCCACAAGTATCGATTCCATTACGAGTTTGCACGAAGCCAAACTTCGCCGATCCCAAGTTACTTTACATGGATACATACCGTTTTATCTACGAGGTGAAAGGCTGCAATTCATATAAAGTACAAGGGCAGTTCAATAAGTAATACAACACATTTTTTTCTGAAACAGGGGTTGTTTTATTCAGCATTGAAATACACCAGGTTATTCCCCAATCTTTTAGCTACACAACACTATTTTTCAACGTAATCTCTATTCAATGCTACGGCCTTACGCCACCTTGAAATGAGGGCCTGTATGCCTGCACGGTACCACTCCACTGATCGATGTCGGAGCCAACGTCGTACTGCATCAATAACTTCATCATCCGAGTAGTGCCTCCCACGGATTGCGTCCTTCATTGGGCCAACCATATGGAAATCCGACGGTGCGAGATCGGGGCTGTAGGGTGCATGAGGAAGAACAGTCCACTGAAGTTTTGTGAGCTCCTCTCGGGTGCGAAGACTTGTGTGAGGTCTTGCGTTGTCATGAAGAAGGAGAAGTTCGTTCAGATTTTTGTGCCTACGAACACGCTGAAGTCGTTTCTTCAATTTCTGAAGAGTAGCACAATACACTTCAGAGTTGATCGTTTGACCATGGGGAAGGACATCGAACAGAATAACCCCTTCAGCGTCCCAGAAGACTGTAACCATGACGTTACTGGCTGAGGATATGGCTTTAAACTTTTTCTTGGTAGGGGAGTGGGTGTGGCGCCACTCCATTGATTGCCGTTTTGTTTCAGGTTCGAAGTGATGAACCCATGTTTCATCGCCTGTAACAATCTTTGACAAGAAATTGTCACCCTCAGCCACATGACGAGCAAGCAATTCCACACAGATGGTTCTCCTTTGCTCTTTATGGTGTTCGTTTAGACAACGAGGGACCCAGCGGGAACAAACCTTTGAATATCCCAACTGGTGAACAATTGTGACAGCACTACCAACAGAGATGTCAAGTTGAGCACTGAGTTGTTTGATGGCGATCCGTCGATCATCTCTAACGAGTGTGTTCGCACGCTCCGCCATTGCAGGAGTCACAGCTGTGCACGGCCGGCCCGCACGCGGGAGATCAGACAGTCTTGCTTGACCTTGCGGCGATGATGACACACGCTTTGCCCAACGACTCACCGTGCTTTTGTCCACTGCCAGATCACCGTAGACATTCTGCAAGCGCCTATGAATATCTGAGATGCCCTGGTTTTCCGCCAAAAGAAACTCGATCACTGCCCGTTGTTTGCAACGCACATCCGTTACAGACGCCATTTTAACAGCTCCGTACAGCGCTGCCACCTGTCGGAAGTCAATGAAACTATACGAGACGAAGCGGGAATGTTTGAAAATATTCCACAAGAAATTTCCGGTTTTTTCAACCAAAATTGGCCGAGAAAAAAAATGTGTTGCATTACTTATTGAACTGCCCTCGTAATTAGGTGCATCACGAAACATTCGACACATATGGATACGCAGCTGATAATCCTTTTGAAATAACACCTCAATACAAGACGGCTATCGACCCTGATGAAAGATGTGGCGAATGGGTCCCAAATTGTAGAGTTTATGGGGGTCAGATTAGATGCCACCGGTTGACTACAAGGTGCGTTTAGACCTGTGCGACTTCCCGTGCGCACTAGGCGCGTACAGGCGTTACCCGAAGAGACAAGAAGGCGCAAGCACCGGTGCGAAGTCGCGCAGGCCTCTGAATTGTGCGCACGGGGCAGCGGGAATCTTCCCATGCCAGACATGGCTCTACTTGCGGGTGGAGCAAGCACAGCGGCAGGGCGAATAGCCGCAATGCGCACAGTTGTAAACGCACCTTAATGTGTGCATCGTGCGGCCTCTAAAGCTCCTTTTACACGATCCACTTCCTTGTCTCAATTGACTAATCGAGACAACTGCGTCTACTACAGCGCCCCTGGCGTTTTATCCTCGTACCGAATCTCGTCTGTTTTCAGTGGTTACTTTCATTTACACGTCAGCGGTAAAATAGCGGGTGTTTTGTGAGCTGTCTGCTGTGCAGTTTGCCATATGAGTAGTGAAAGTGAGATTACGAGGGACTTTTGTTTTTTTATGAAAGAATTGAAATATAGTAACAACATGAAGGAACAAGCACTGGCAATAGAGTTTATTAATGACTAAATCAGGATTCATAGTGAAAGTTCTGTTCAAACTCCTGAGAACTGAGAGAATAGTAAAAGTGTCATCCAAACACTTCAGAATATATACATTTATTTGCTCGAGAAAATATATACTTGCAAACCTACCAGACAATATGTAGAGCGCAGCATTCGTAAATATTACCTTTTTGCTTTCTCCTTGTACCTTGTTTTCTAGCCAAGTGCCAAATAATAACGAAAATTATTTTTCTCGCCAATAACCCTGACTTTTCACTGTAGAAATAATTTTCGTTAAATGGTTCAAATGGCTCTGAGCACTATGGGACTTAACTTCTGAGGTCAACAGTCCCGTAGATCTTATAACTACTTAAACCTAACTAACCTAAGGACATCACACACATCCATGCCCGAGGCAGGATTCGAACCTGCGACCGCAGCGGTCGCGCGGCTCCAGACTGTAGCGCCTAGAACCACTCGGCCACCTCGGCCGGCTTAATTTTCGTTAAAACACGTTTATTTATTTATTTATGCATAGTGCAGGTTTTTTCCGTAAAACGTAAATACTTTTTGCTTTCAGTTACATATTTCACTTCTCTTGAAGGAAAACACTAGTGGGAAAAATATCAGCAGTGTGCCACGAAAAGAAATCCAACACCACAATGAAGATTAAGACGACACGGAAGCATAAAATAAGTTTCTGTAATACAATGAGCTCAACCAGAATAGGTAATAACTTGCGATGTTAGCAGACATCGCACAATCTCTCATCTCTGCGCATGCGCAGCGTGTAGTGTGCTCGGAAATTTAGAACTCGACACTCGGTACAATCTATAGATCATTGACGTCATAGACACATTTGCGTCGTTGTTCATTGCTGATTTACACGCAGGCATGAAAGGCGCACTAATTTTGAGTAGTAGATTGTGGCCAGAAAGTCGTTCGTGTAAAACGGGCTTAAAACTCTCACGATCGATGATTACAACGCGAATTCTCTCGAGGGCGTTGGCGCCCTCGATTGCGAGGCTATGAATTACGTACTGCACTGCAGCTGAAAGTGGGGCTGTCGCGCCATGCTCGAACGGTTCATCTGAGGGGGCGGGATCGACACCCTCCCATACATTATTAATTGGATTGAGTGTGACTGTGTATTTACTTCTAAATAGTTAATTGTGCTTGCATTCATAGTTGGTTGCACACTATGTGCGCGAGTCATACAGGGCGTACATAAAGTCCGGGAACACTTTCAATTATTTACTGCGTAAGAACTAAACATTGTACAGATGTCATACATAATGCATTTCGAAGAGAAACTCTGAAAGTTAAAAAAAAAAAAATCGATATGCGAACCATGAGTGACCCGGCAGACGTCAATACGGTAATCGAATTCTTGCCACACCCTTCCCAGCATGGCATCGTCAACTGTGGCAGTCGCTTCCCGTTTTCTCTCCCGGAGCTCTGCTACATCACGTGCTATAGGCGGTACATACACCACTTTAATGTGTCCCCACATTAGAAAGAGAAATATGGTGATCGGGGAGGCCATTTCACGAAATAGCTGTCCCCTTCTGTAGCACGGCAGCTCCGTTTTCACGTCACAATGAAAATGGGGTGGAGCAACGTCCTGCTAAACGATGAACGGAGAGTCCGATTGCATTTGAGGCATCAGCCATTACTGCAACATGTCCAAGTAGGAATATCTAGTGACAGTGCTCTCTGCGAAAGAAGAATGGCATGTACAGTTTTCGACGTAACAAGGCACAAAAAAAATTTACCTTTGGGGAATCACGCTCAAATTCAGTGCATTCGTGTGGATGTTTTGATCCCCAGATTCGACAATTATGCCTGTTCACTTTCCCATTAGTGTGAAAAGTGGCTTCGTCGCTAAAAATTAAGCGATCAACTAAGCCATCCCCACTTCATTCAATTGTTGCAACTGCGAACAAAACTCAAAACGCTTCTGCACTAGCTCCAATTTGAATGGTTTCATAGACAGCTTCTGTAACACGACTTTCCACACTGTCATTGGAGCCATTTCCAGTTCACGGGATGCACGACGCACCGATTTCTTTGGACTCCTTATGAATGTCTCTCGTACGCGCTCCACATTCACTTCTCTCACATTGGGACGTCCGCTTCACTTTGCCGGGCACAAGCAACCCCTCGTAACGAATTTGTTGTGCCAGTGGTAAATGTCCTTCCTTGTTGGTGGCTTCTTACCGTACTTGGTTCTAAACATACGCTGAACAGCTGCAGCACACTTGTTCTTGTCGAACTCCAACACACAGAAAGCTCGCTCCGCACCTGAACTCGCCATGTTTGTGACTAGCGCTGACTATCGGCAAATTACCAAACTACGCTGTGGTGGTATACATGGAAAAAAAAAGTTCTGGGTTTCTCTTCAAAATGCCACATATATGTTACCTGTACGCTGTTTGGTTCTTGTGCAATAAATAATAGAAAGAGTTCCCGGACTTTAGGTACACCCTGTATTGTATACAGGATAATTCTGTAATGATGCTACAAACTTACAGGGATGATGGAGAAGAGTAAATGTATCAATATGAATTAAGGGACAGAGGTCCGGATACGACCGAGTTGAGAGTTATATGCGAAAATCGTTTTGATACCTCGACAGTGGAATACATGTGCAGATACTGTTGTTGCTAAGATTGTAGCGTAGGCAATTTTAAGAAGCGCTACTACAGACCAAAACAAGATAAATGTCTTGTAAACATGGGCTCCAAACTGTGTACCCTAATCTATGACCACCTGTTCATCTTCGCGACTGTGAAACACATCTCTTCCACTGAACATCTGCCCACAGCTCTTAAGATACGTATTTTAGTGCGCATATTTACTGGACATTTTTTCCGATTTTGGTCCATACTACCTCCTCCAAAAATATGGACACCAAAGAATTTGCAATAGAAGAGATGTTTTTCACTGTAGCGAGGATAAAAATGTGCTCGTAGCTCTTAATGTATGCATTCTAGAGTCCATGTTTACTTGGCGTTTTTCTCTTGTTGTAGTCCGTACTAGTACCCCCTGAAAGTTCTCTGCCCTACAATCTTAACGACAGTACCGTTATATGTATTTCACTGTCGAAGGTACCACACCGATTTTCGCTTATAACTTTCAACTCGGTCGTGTCCAGACCAGGATTCCTTACCTCACATTGGTATGTTAACTTATTTTTCGTATCCCGGTATTGGTACTACGCGATGCACTACAATTGCAGACAATCAACATGGGTCTTGACAAAGTGCGCAGGGCTTTACTCGTAAAGCTGTTTTATCAAAACAACAGCAATAGACCTGCTGCTCTTCGAGAATATCAACGCATTCAAGGAATACGGTTAGGTCTTTTTCCGCACCGGGGCTGAAGAACATGATTCGGAACTTCGAATTAACTGCCGATTTGCGAACTGTTCGTGGGAGAAACCGACGGCCAGCTGCGCCACAAATTGTTGAAGTTGTATACAGAAAATGATTAAAATCTAAGTACTGTATATAGAAAGGTAACGGGAAACGTAGTATTTAAGTTTTTCGTGTACCTGACAGTCGTAAGTCTTCAGAAAAAAATTTCTTTCTAAATAAATCCAGTGTATACATATGTGTAAATAAACCAGCAGAAATTGGTGGATTGTTATATATAAGAAAAATATCTTTGTAAGAAAACCCACTGTGTGTAGAGCACATACACCTGTAATTAAAAAATTGTCGACAAACAAATGAGTGTAAATACAAATTTTACTGTGTGCGTAACAAATAGCCTAGCAAGTAAAAAATTGTTAAAAACAAGTGTTTGTGAATAATTTATTGCAAAAAAACAATATTATTAGTAATAAACTAGTAGTTCATGTGGTATATCATTAATATTACTTCCAAACCCTTTCACAAAAGAATTGTTGTTTATAACAAACCTTAATCTCACCCAAATGACGCACATGTCTCGAATGAGGAGGCCTACACAGCTGAGCTAGTTGTAAAGGGTGCGAAGGGGGAGGAGAAGCTTCAATCTTTTTGCTCCAGCAGTTTCCCGCATTTCGACGTGCTCCCATTTGTCCAGGGCTTTCCCACCAATTTTATATCACGTGACCAATATCGAGTTACATGTTCACTTGCCTTAGGTGCATGTGTCCCCCTTGTTGACCTCGAATCTATGTCACAAAATTGCCTCAGGTGTTTGTGGGGTTCCCCTCGATGGCCCTGAACATACCATACACGCGTGCCAGTGATACCTGGAGAAAGGGGAGTGACACTGATTATAAGTTGCCCAAGTGTGTAACGTGACCCCAGAGTGACCGGTTATAACTGGATTGCGAATTCCACGGATAACTTTATCCTGTCGCTCAAGGCGTTCTGCCCCACACACCATTCGCAAGTAGAATAGGAAACGGCGTAGGGGTGGAAGCGTGAATTGCATGGGCATCCGAAGTGCTGTAGGCCACACACCACAAGGTAGTGGCGCTCATGAAAGGGACATCGGCTTCATGAGAAGCTACAGATTTCCGAACGCTTTCATGATGTGCCTTTCAGTTTGGGGAGAGGCATTTTTTATCTTTTTCTTTTGAGCAAAATAAAAATCAGTTCTTCGCTGCACAAAAATTTTTATTTTCACTTTACCCGCTTAAAGAGATTAATCAGCCATCTACAGAAGTTCGATACAGACTTGAAACATGGGTAAGCCGACGTGAAATAAGGGTCGGACGATAAGGATGTCCTAAAAAGATTAAGTGATAAAAATGTTTATCAAAATCGATGTACACCCGACCCGGATCGCCGTGTGTGCTAAAGCGCCGCTTCTGGGACGGGTACATGCGCCGGCCCCGCAGATTAACGAGGGTTGGTCTGTCGGTCAGTCTGTATGTGTTTTTTAGACAGTTTCCCACGTCCCACTATCATCCATTTCATAATGACTGACCCCTGACTTCGAGCTCATATTCTGGTCACCTCGCATGAGGAACATCGATGTGTCATCGCTTGCCGAAATCGTGGAAATGTCTACTTTTATTTGGTGTATGAATATTACATTTTAGTTGAAAAGGGGCGGCATACGCGGTAATATTTAAGAGAAAGCGTGCCTTTTGGACCATTTTAAGGCGAGTATCAAATTGAGGAATCACAGAAGTCAGGCCTCAAATAGGAGAAAAAGTTCCTTTGCACAGTTTAAAGATACAACTATACTCAATTTCCAGACGAACTGTCGTTGCTTTCCACTTAGTAGTTTTGTCCCAATAATGATGGGCGTAGATTGCTGCAATTCGCCTAATGGTGGTACATATTAACAAGACGAAAAGGGTTGTTGCCTTCCACGGCCGTTATGTTTTTATGAACATAAATCTACATAAAGCGCCCCGTGCTCGCGTTTCCTATATTACCAGACCTCTGAACAGTATTTCCACTTCATAGTTCATTGATGCAGTTTTTACATCGCGGCTTCCCGCCAGATAGGAAACAATCATGCTCCCACTCGTTCTTGTGCATTCGTCTGAGACAGTCCTCGTTACATGATTAGTTGCCTTGTACTTGGTGAAACCATGCATTACTCACGGGGCTGCGAAAAGTCTATGGTGATCAGCGCGCGTGCAGTTTCGTATCACAGCCAGTAAAGAGAACTTCTGAATACCTCGGTATTAGTTAAAAGTACAGTGAAGTGAATTTCGAGAGAATATAGGGAGACTTCATGACTTGTGTCTCCAAAAACGAGTTCTGACGGGCGACGGAAGTTTGTATTGGACGAGTTTACACAGGGAGTCATAAGAAGAAAAATCCACGACTTCTATGTGCAAAAGCAGTTTCCAACGCTGGCAGCCCTGTTGGAGAAGTTGATGCCTGAAGTGGAAGATTTTCCTGATATGGGTCAAGCAAACTCTCTGGCGTGCTACTCGAAAATTGGGTTTCAGAAGTTCAACAAAAAACCTTTGCTGATGGAAAATAAACAAGTAGCAGGAAAAAGAGACAAGTTCTAGGGCAACACTGGGTGGACTATTAATGACACTGAGGAGAGTTGCTGTGGTGCAAATCATTCCAGAAAGTTTGGTTGACAAAAAAAACAAACACTTCGTGCATCAGACAATGTATACGATTATCACAGAGGAAGAGTTCGAGAATGGAATGGCTGGAAAGGAGGAATTCAACCACCGTCCGGTCCTCGAAAAAGGACTATAATTTGCCGCAGTGGGAACGAAGATGGGTTCGTGCAAAATGGTGGCTTCTTTTACTGGGCAAAATGGAGGTGCAGATTATCATTCTGAAATGAGATATTTGTGCCGGCCAGGGTGGCCGAGCGGTTCTAGGCGCTTCAGTTTGGAACCGCGCGACCGCTACGGTCGCAGGTTCGAATCCTGCCTCGGGCATGGATGTGTGTGATGTCCTTAGGTTTGTTAGGTTTAATTAGTTCTAAGTTCTAGGCGACTGATGACCTCAGAAGTTAAGTCACATAGTGCTCAGAGCCATTTGAACCATTTTTTTTTTTATATTTGTAGTTGAAAAGTTGACGTTCTATGTCACTAAAAACGGCTGATATGTCGGATGTAAGTTTCACTCCACAGGCATGTTTAATTGTTAAATAAAAGCACAGAAAGGAAAAGAGATCCATCAAACTGGAAGCAGGATGTTCAAATGTGTGTGAATTCCTAAGGGACCAAACTGCTGAGGTCATCTGTCCCTAGACTTACACACTACTTAAACTAACTTATGCTAAGAACAAAACACACACACACACACACACACACACACGCACGCACGCACGCACGCGCGCGCGCGCGCGCGCGCCCGCGCCCGAGGGAGGACTCGAACCTCCGGCGAGAGGGCCCGCGCAATCTGTGACATAGCGCCTAAAACCGCATGGCCACTTCGCGCGGCAAAAGCAGAATGTCAAGATGATTTGGAGGAACAGTGGAACATAATGTATTTCTCCAGCCGGTAAAGACGTGCCTCAAAAAATTACATCAAACGTGGTATATCATTGTAACGCAAAAATTGTGCAGTAGAATAACGTGCTTGGTCTTGCCGTTGCTTTCGACAAAACAACAACGGGACAATGACACTTTTGTGTAACTACCTTGCTGTAACGGGATATTTTATAACAACAGTAGAGCGAAAGTTTATTGTTATAGTGGAAATGAGCCAGAATGACTTTGTTGCTGTCAATGTTCTTGAAGGAACGATACCTATTATGGGGCTTGTCTTATTGTATAAAGAGCTTCTTCCTCTACCATTAGTACGTACTGTATCTCTGACCATACTCACTAAAACGCATAAATAAATGGTATGAAACGAAACCAACAATTATTTTTACTTCCTGCAAAATTATGAAATCGTGATTTACAACTTTCTCTGAGCGAGGTCTTCACTTCTGTCCCAACTTTCTTTGAGGGAGATCTTCACTTTTGTACCAGACTGATCCCTCCGCGTTTCTTCCGGAGTCTACGTGGGATTTGTTTACTGTTGCTCACTACTTTAGCATTCCCAAAATGTATCTCTAAGCGGATTCCTCGACGACTATGCTTTGCAAGCCGATTTTGGGGGTCAAGATACAAGACAACACTTTCTAGCCGTGTTCTCGAAGTTATCATTTAGACATGGAACTAAAAGTAGTAGTAGTAGACACCTGAATATGAGGACTAAATTGTAAAGGGATCGCTATAGACGACGGTCTAGCTTTCACAAAGTCTTCGTCTTATCAAATGACACCAAATAACGTTACTAGCATACTCGATCTTTTGCTTCTTCCTTGCCAAGATCATCTGCTTCTGCAACAAGCATATACACGCAGTGTCCACATGCTGCAACATTCCTGAGCCTTTCTTCACCTTTAGACATCAGGGAGAAACAAAAAAAGGATGTAAGAAGGAGAACAAAGAGGTGTTACCATCGATTTACTCGTAACGTCTCAAAATAAGCAGAGAGCAGCGGTGCGGCGGCACTTAATGTGTGTGTGGGTGCTCCACAAGTGAAACAAAAGAACTTTAATGCCCACCAGCAGGTAGGGGGCGCGAGGCGGGACGCGGGATATCAGCGTCCACGCGCGAGAGCAGGCCGGCCCGGCCTAATCGAACGCTCCCCAGATTGATGTCGTGACCCACATCAGCATCACAAGTGCCGCCGACACGGCGAGAAGGGCCAGGGCCGTCACAGGCGCCACGGCCGCCGAAACCAGCCAAACTCACGCTCCACACACTGCCCACTTGACAGCTGTTGACTAATGGACAACGCTCAGTGTCTGGTTACAAGATTGGCTTGTGTCTCTTTACAATATGAGCCACCAATATACACTCCTGGAAATGGAAAAAAGAATACATTGACACCGGTGTGTCAGACCCACCATACTTGCTCCGGACACTGCGAGAGGGCTGTACAAGCAATGATCACACGCACGGCACAGCGGACACACCAGGAACCGCGGTGTTGGCCGTCGAATGGCGCTAGCTGCGCAGCATTTGTGCACCGCCGCCGTCAGTGTCAGCCAGTTTGCCGTGGCATACGGAGCTCCATCGCAGTCTTTAACACTGGTAGCATGCCGCGACAGCGTGGACGTGAACCGTATGTGCAGTTGACGGACTTTGAGCGAGGGCGTATAGTGGGCATGCGGGAGGCCGGGTGGACGTACCGCCGAATTGCTCAACACGTGGGGCGTGAGGTCTCCACCGTACATCGATGTTGTCGCCAGTGGTCGGCGGAAGGTGCACGTGCCCGTCGACCTGGGACCGGACCGCAGCGACGCACGGATGCACGCCAAGACCGTAGGATCCTACGCAGTGCCGTAGGGGACCGCACCGCCACTTCCCAGCAAATTAGGGACACTGTTGCTCCTGGGGTATCGGCGAGGACCATTCGCAACAGTCTCCATGAAGCTGGGCTACGGTCCCGCACACCGTTAGGCCGTCTTCTGCTCACGCCCCAACATCGTGCAGCCCGCCTCCAGTGGTGTCGCGACAGGCGTGAATGGAGGGACGAATGGAGACGTGTCGTCTTCAGCGGTGAGAGTCGCTTCTGCCTTGGTGCCAATGATGGTCGTATGCGTGTTTGGCGCCGTGCAGGTGAGCGCCACAATCAGGACTGCATACGACCGAGGCACACAGGGCCAACACCCGGCATCATGGTGTGGGGAGCGATCTCCTACACTGGCCGTACATCACTGGTGATCGTCGAGGGGACACTGAATAGTGCACGGTACATCCAAACCGTCATCGAACCCATCGTTCTACCATTCCTAGACCGGCAAGGGAACCTGCTGTTCCAACAGGACAATGCACGTCCGCATGTATCCCGTGCCACCCAACGTGCTCTAGAAGGTGTAAGTCAACTACCCTGGCCAGCAAGATCTCCGGATCTGTCCCCCATTGAGCATGTTTGGGACTGGATGAAGCGTCGTCTCACGCGGTCTGCACGTCCAGCACGAACGCTGGTCCAACTGAGGCGCCAGGTGGAAATGGCATGGCAAGCCGTTCCACAGGACTACATCCAGCATCTCTACGATCGTCTCCATGGGAGAATAGCAGCCTGCATTGCTGCGAAAGGTGGATATACACTGTACTAGTGCCGACATTGTGCATGCTCTGTTGCCTGTGTCTGTGTGCCTGTGGTTCTGTCAGTGTGATCATGTGATGTATCTGACCCCAGGAATGTGTCAATAAAGTTTCCCCTTCCTGGGACAATGAATTCACGGTGTTCTTATTTCAATTTCCAGGAGTGTAGTTGCAGCACATCTCTAACAAGTTAAACTCACCTTATACGATGCGTGATGGTTGGAGAAGTCCGCATCTATTCAGAATAATAATAATGGTGGAGGAAAAGGCAGTTTGACGCATACGGGGTATCCGAGGTACAGAGAAAAACGTTTGTTTATATTTCAGTACCTATTAAGGTTTATAACCTTATTTGTCGAACATTGTACACAGGAACTCAAACATTTTTTTATGTATTTTGGTACAGTTCAATGTGGACACCGATACTTGACTCCACTTCTGGCCCAATATCCATAAGCATGACTGGCGAACATTTGTTCTGTAAACAATGTGCTTGATAAAGACCAGTGCACTGAAATCCAGCGGAGTCAGATCGGGAGACCGAGCCGCCCCCGCCCCCCTCATCATCATCAACGAACAACCAGGAAATATCTCATGGAGAACTGTGATAACATCCCCACGGTAGTGGGATGAGACACCAACCTGTTGGAAAATGGGGTCAGGAGGCATCTGTGGAGTTTGTAAGAGCGCAACAGGAGACGCTTGTGCACAATGTCGTGCACCGTCAGACGGGGGACGGCTAGTTCCCTTACTAGCTTGTCTGATTCATTTACGTGGGTTTCTAGCAAACGCTTCGCATACACGTTACACGCTCTCTTCATTCACGTGCGTTTTAGGGTGTTTCCCAGCATCTGAAATCAAACTTCATGTTCTGTCCCACTGATAAATGGCTTAATGTGTGGGACGATCCACGTTCCATTCTCTTCCTGCACGCTGCTGAACACGTGGTACAGATTCAAACTTCGCTAACCATAGCACACACTGCACCTTTCGATGTGGTGTCCACATGTTGACCATCAGAAGTAAGTCAGCCTGCTCCGCGGTAAACATTTTTGCGCATGCGCTGTTCGCCCCAGCGCCGTTCATGAAATGGTGAGGATCACATCTTGGAGAGTGTCTCTATCGATTGCGCATTTACCCAGCAACATAAAAATGTCGAGTTAATTCGTTGAAAGCATTTGTTTGTGTATACCGCTAGCTCGGACACCCTGTACAGGGTGGATAAAATAAAATTGCGCCGGAAAATATTTCATGCAACTCAAGATTGCGGCTAAAGTATGTTGAATTGCCTACGAAATATTTTTCCCGGCGTTTTATTTCAACCGCCCTGTGGATGTGGTACCAGGCAGTTATGTGGCAGCCGGCCGAAGTGGCCGTGCGGTTCTAGGCGCTGCAGTCTGGAACCGCGAGACCGCTACGGTCGCAGGTTCGAATCCTGCCTCGGGCATGGATGTGTGTGATGTCCTTAGGTTAGTTAGGTTTAACTAGTTCTAAGTTCTAGGGGACTGATGACCTCAGAAGTTGAGTCCCATAGTGCTCAGAGCCATTTGAACCATTTAGTTATGTGGCCATCCACCGCTGTGTCATACCAATGAAACACGTTGACATCCTTAGATTCGTACAACCACAGCCTGGTTTCTGTACAAGTTGAAGATACATTTTCGTTGCCTGTATTTTATCCCTGCAGCCTTCGGAATTTCAAAGGCAATATTTCGGCCAGCACTGTCGAAAGTTTTCCCCAAATCTACAAATACTGTACAGTAAGGTGTACGTAATAAGCGCAGTACCAATGGACGACGTGAAACGAACAGAATACCAGAAAGAAGCAAGGTCGTGCCCGTGGCAACATCGCGCATGGAGTTGCCTGATTTGTTGGCGTATCGAGGCAGATTGGCCAGCTTGTCTATAAGGAACGGTGTACCACTCGCGGACATGTAACGCGGGGGTAACATCAGTGATGGTAGAAAGATTCTAACCGACAGGGACTGGAGAAGTGTTTCTCGCCTTGTCAGTGAGAATCGGTTTCCAACTCGACAGAAATTGAGAAATGTAAATGTCGTGTGACTACGGCTTCCCGCCGGGTAGACAGTAAGCCGGGTCTTTCGATTTGACGCCACTTCGGCGACTTGTGATGATGATTGGGACAACAGAACACCCAGTCCCTGAGCGGAGAAAATCTCCTACCCAGACGAGAATCGAACCCGGGCCCTTAGGATTGACATTCTGTCGCACTGACCACTCAGCTATCTGGGGCGGACGACAGAAGTTGATGATGTCTGTGATTCGAACTCCATCAAACCGTTTCCGAGCAAAAGCTGCGAAGGAAACTACATGAAATGGGATATCCGGAGTTGGGTACCTCCCAAAGCCTATTTCTCACAGAGGAACATACAACTGCACGTCTTCAATGGATCAGCCAACACAGAAATCGGACAACAGCTGACTGGGGGCGTTTAGTGACGTCGGAGGAGTTGCGATTTTGCCTATTGTTAAGCGATGCAACATGTGCAGAGCGCCGACGGTCCAGAGAGGAGTTTTACCCGCAGAATGAAGTGCGTAATTTAGGTCAAAGATTCTTCTGTAGCGTTTTCCGTATCATGATTTGGGCTCATTTATTCAGGTTACCGTGAAGACGAACCAGAATTTATGTTTCAATGCAACGGTAACCAAGTGTTTTCCCATCTTCTAAAAGCTAAAAATGCCGTCTTGCAAGATGACAACAGTCGTGTTCAAAGGACTGGACTAATATGTTCTTCGTTTGACTATTTTCATGCAAGTCTGAAACAAACGAAGCACTCGGCATCCGTGTAATTTAGTAGCATTACCGGAACTGACATGGTGGTAGTGTAGTCCAAAGATTGGTTTCGTGCGGTTCTCCTCTGGTCTCTCCTGTCATCTCCGAATATCAACTTAAAATACAAATTGCCGTAACATTTATCGCTGTGTCCGGTACACTGGAGAGGACGCCACACGGCAAGACCAGCCCCAGGCCATGTTGCGCTTCCGCCTAAAGCGGTGGTCGGCAAATCTTGACTCGCGAGGCACATGCGGCTCTTTGGCCCGTTGGTTGGGCTCTCGCGGGCGCGCACATACACTGCAACAGAAACTTGGTGACCCATGCACGAGAGACTAAATTAATTGCCGTTAAAATCCACACCCATGCAACTGGCCATTCCATATGCCTCTGTCCGAAGCCCACTGCCTACCCTGAAATATTCCCCCGCCAGGAGCATTTTCCCCTGTTCACTTAGAGACCACGAGCACGATCCAGCCAGCAGTCTCACTGTGTAGTGCCAAGTGCTACAATCCGTTCACCGTAAGAATAAACCTGATGTAAACAAACACAAACGCGATGATTGGTCAGAAGCCGTAGCACACGTAGACTGGTGTTGTTACGCTCTTGGAAGTAGGTCCTACTAATGTATTAGGTATCTTATTATCAAGTTACGTCAAATGAAACTTTAAGATACTCAAATGTATTAACAGCAATCAACGTCTTTCTTAATCACGCTTTAGCTACGTAGTTTTTATTTCACAGCCTCTGCAGCGTTGTGCTCTGATTGCCGCGCTGTTAATGCGCAGTATGAAATGGCTGAGGTTGCTTTCTGTTCCGTAGTGAAACACGCTCGTGGAGCACGGTTAAAAGTGCCAAGAAATAGGCTGTTCATAATGTTTTTCATAAATTTACAGAGATAATCGGCTTTGAAGTTTTCCCAGCATATAATATGCAGTTGATAAGAAATCCATTTTGAACGTATAGCGCAGTCGGTAGCGTATTGGCATGTGAACCGAATGTGGTTATTCGTGTGTTGGTTCTAAACTCCCCAGCATCATTTTTTTTCTCGTTCAATTCGAAATACCTACATCTCGTAATTATAAAACTCATCATTCATTTTGTATGAATAATGCACGTCTTCCTGTTTCCAGTAACATATTGGACGCGAAATTGCTAATTTCATTTCAAGTACAAATTCTTAATTATCGATGTTTTATGGAAGACTGTTCATACAAGTTGTTTAAATTAAGAACACATAACAATTTAATTTTTTAAGGCAAAATGAAAAACATAATCCTCTTTATTTCGACTATGTCCATCGTTTTATACCGTACAGGTAGATAAGTATCGTAGAAACATGAAAAACAATCATTTTCACAGCATCGAGCACATCATACAAATGCTGCATTTTTACATTTGCTGCTGTGCCATTACAATATGAATCTAACGGAACTGATCTGGAGCCAAGTTGCGGGATTTGGCCCGAGAAGTAACAAGACCGTTAATGTGCCAGACGTACTGGAACTAAAGCAAATGGCTTTCTCACATGTCACTGCCGAACGCTGGCGGGATATAGAATGGCTCATCACAAAAGAAGAACAGAAAATGCTGCGCCTGGTTGGCTTCGTGGATTCTGTTGTTGATAGGCTCGTTATCAACGTAGCAGGTGACACTTCCAGAACCGAAATGTATTTCTCGGACTCGGATAAGGAAGGAGCTAAGAGATTACCAGACGACTGACTGTAAGTAATACCTCCACTGGCCTCAATATTTAACTATACGGTGAAATCCTTCAGTACTCTCCTACGTTACACACAGCTTATGCAGAAAAATTACCCTGTGGTTAAGTCAGGAATTTCATCATTCTTGTTTTTAATTACAATAGTACCTTAGCTTAAAACAACAACGTGTTGCCATTTCGCCTAGTTGTCTAAGGAGTGTATTTTGGGAGATTTGCAGAGAATTATTTCACTCTGCTTCAAAATTAAATAACATTAAAAGCTGTATTGCTCCTCTGCTCGTCTCTTTTAACGTGTGAACTGCAGCTCGCCACGTCACTGCACGCTATCTGTACCAGCTGACCGACCAGAGCTGTCCAAGTTACATGCCTAGTAAAGCTGTTGTCCCGTATTATCGCTAAGTCGACGTGCGCGTAACGCACAGCATAAAACGTACCTTATTATCGTACTTGACAGTACGCGAGACAGGTTGGCTGCAGTCCCACGTTGAAACGGAAATCCAATGAGGTTCAGCAAACGCGGAAGAATACATAGTGCAATGTTTACATCAGGTTTATTCTTATGATGAACGGATTATAGTCACGCGCGGCCGACATAGTTACCTACTCGATGCATGAAGTTAATGGCTCTGAGCACTATGCGACTCAACTTCTGAGGTCATTAGTCGCTTAGAACTTAGAACTAATTAAACCTAACTAACCTAAGGACATCACACACATCCATGCCCGAGGCAGGATTCGAACCTGCGACCGTAGCGGTCATGCGGTTCCAGACTGAAGCGCCTTTAACCGCACGGCCACACCGGCCGGCGCATGAAGTTACCTTATTTTTCTAACCAGCTTCAAATTCTACAGACATCTTTGCCATTAGTTTAAGAATCATACGTATTTTGTGCTGACAGATTTATTATTTTAAAATGGAATATTTTTTAGGTAGTCTGTTTGACAGTGCTACAAAGAAGAAGCAAACCAAAATGGGAAGTTGAAAACATTGATTTTAAAAGTTGAATAGACCTAAACGTAAATGGCCTTCCGACCTGTCTTATTTGACAGAAAAAAAATGGCTCATAACAAGGGGCCACATTTGGAGAGACACTTAAAAACCAAACACGTCTCGTGTAGTAGTAAATATCCTGTTCAGGTACTTCAGATGAGCCAAGAAAAATCAAGAAAATAATTGTCATATTGCCATTTGCTATTTAAAAACGATTTTTAAATATGAGTTTTGTTTTTCACAACAGGTTCAAGATTTCGGAAACAGCATTGCGACATTAGCCTTTGTTAAAAAAAAGGAAATCCCCTTGATGCTACCGTAACAGAATTTAATTTTTCTCTCTTTAACAATGAAATTGGCAACCTTGAAATGCAACTGCTGGATTTAAAAAACAAAGAATTGTGGAACTCTGAGTTTCAATGTCTTTGTACTTACATATAAATATTGAAGAAAAAATGTGAACCTAGTTCACAGCACAAATGGTCTCCTTTGGAAGACCTAAAGAAGGAAAAAATTCTGATTTTTTATACGCTCGGAATAGTATTCATGACTCAATACAGCTAAGAAATGCAAGGATTTTCAGTTCTTTCCTTATTATTGCGATCTACATTTTATGGGGACAACCACTGTTACCCATGAACCTTATCAAGACTGAAATGAAAAGCCATCTTATTGATGAGAACATAGAGTCATGCCTAAAACTGAAAACAGCAACATACAAATTTTACTAACCCAAATTTTTCAAGGCGATGCATGGTAACTGTTCATATCACTGTTTATAGGTCACTGTCGTGATTTAATTTTATGGATGCTTACATTTAATTTCATCAATAAATTACATCGTCGTTAAGAAGAATATCAAGTTTTATTCAATGTACCTATAGTTTAACTAAGACTAAAAATGTTAAGTTAAGTTTATTTACCTAATTTTAGAGAGTGAAAGAAGGTTTAGTGTTGAGTATTGAAAACGTAGTTTGAAATGGTTTTGACATACGCAGGGCAATACAGGAGGAATGGTCACTGTTCAGGGATATGACGGAAACTATCATTCGAAGCTAGAATGTCTACTAAACATGGGCTCTTAAATGGATCTCTTCCTCATCTTCGATATTGTGAAACAAATCTCTTCTATAGCAAGCTCTTTGCTTCCATACGTTGGGAGGAGGCAGTGTGGATCAAAATAAGAAAAAGAGTGCCAAGTAAAAAAGTGTTCTGAAATGTGTACCTAAAGAGCAATGAGGTCTGTCTGGTTCAGTGGAAGAAATGTGTTTCGCAGTAAGGAAAATGAACAAGAGCTCAAAGCTAAAGAGTTATGCACTTCAGAGCCTATGTTTACTCCACCTTTTTCTTGTTTTTATCCGTACAACCTCCTGTCAAAATATGGTTAAAAATGGTTCAAATGGCTCTGACCACTATGGGATTTAAAATCTGAGGTCATCAGTGCCCTAGAACTTAGAACTACTCAAACCTAACTAACCTAAGGACATCACACACATCCATGCCCGAGGCAGGATTCGAACCTGCGACCGTAGCGGTCGCGCGGTTCCAGACTGAAGCACCTAGAACCACTCGGCGACTACGGCCGGCTCAAAATATGGAAAGCACAGAAATTGCAACAGAAGAGATTTATTCCACATTGCGTAAGAGGAAGAAGTGCTCATAATTCTTAAGGTATTCATTGCAGAGCCCATGTTGACTAGATTTTGTTTTGCTTCGAATACTCGTTTCTGTCATATCCCTGAACAATTACCATTCCTCCTGGGACAGCCTGTATATAGGATGAACGATTGAAGAAACAAGTATACAAGACGGGTGTGAGTAGAAGAGTTATAAGTGAACGTACCTCAACCAGAATGAGGACGTTTTTAGCGAAAGCCAGCACGGAGTACCCTAATTAAGTTAATAACAATGTACCTAAAGAAATTACAATTGTTTTACTGTTGACATTTTGATCTTTTGACTATCGAGTTTGCCGACCACTGGCTTAACGCCACTCAAATAGTTCCCAGGTGGACATCGCCCGCAACACGCGGATATTAGCGGAGGCGTGGTTCCATTCAGACAATTTGTATTATCAGTTAGTTCGACAGTACCGACGCCGTGCCTCGAGACAGCATCAGGTCTGGTCTACAGTCACTGTCCAGACGAGCTTACCTGGACATTCCACCAGTTCCCTCGCTGCGTTCAGGACCAGACCAAAACTAGACCGGTGCACGTGTCACACATATCTTCACACACAAGACGCGTAATGTATATTTTCTCTTAATAAATTATCGTTAATTTTTATCATATTGGGTTGCCTTCAATACTGCCGCAGTTTACTCAAACCTGTTTGTCCCTGTGACGGAGCTGTATGGGTTGCTACGTGCAAGTAGTCCACCTCAATATCAGCAACTACTTTTGGTGGTAGGGTGTTATTTTCCTGTCACACTTATGTTGGCCGTCAATAACATTTGGTGAATGCAACGTTTATTACACCGGGTGATCAAAAAGTCAGTACAAATTTGAAAACAATAAATCACGGAATAATGTAGATAGAGAGGTACAAATTGACACACATGCTTGGAATGACATGGGGTTTTATTAGAACCAAAAAAATACAAAAGTTCATGTAAAGCATGTCCGGAGTTATGGTGATGCATTGGCGGCGGATATTGTCTTTCACCATCCCTAGAGATGTCAGTCGAACATGATACACTTGTGACTTCAGGTAACCCCAAACAATAATAGCACGGACTGAGGTCTGGGGACCTGGGAGGCCAAGCATTACGAAAGTGGCGGCTGAGCACACGATCATCACCAAACGACGCGCGCAAGAGACCTTCCACGCGTCCAGCAATATGGGGTGGAGCGCCATCCTGCATAAACGTCGTACGTTCCAGCAGGTGTTTATCAGCCAGGCTGGAGATCATGCGATTCTGTAACATATCGGCGTACCTCTCACCAGTCACGGTAGCAGTTACAAAACCAGAATCACGTATTTCCTCGATGAAAAAAGGCCCGATAACGGTAGATGTGGTAAATCGAACCTATACCGTGAATTTCTCGTCATGCAATGGAGTTTCCACGACAGTTATAGGATTTTCGGTAGCCCAAATTCTGCAGTTGTGGACGTTGACAGACCCTCGGAGCGTGAAATGAGCTTCGTCGGTCCACAAAACGTTACTCAACCAATCGTCATCTTCCGCCATCTTTTGAAACGCCCACACCGCAAATGCCTTCCGCTTCACTAAATCGCCAGGTAACAGTTCACGATGACGATGGATTTTGTACGGATAGCATTGGAGGGTACGCCTAAGTGCCAACCAAACAGTAGTGTATGGAAAGCCGGTGCGACGTGCGACTGCACGAGCGCTGACTTCCCCGTGCATAGACGAACCCGCTACAGTCTTCATTTCTTCCTGAACTGTCTCAGCAGCATTACGCCTTGTGCTCGGTTGGCCACTACGGGGTCTATCGTCTAAGCAACCCGTGGCTTCGAACTTCGAAATCATTCTCGCCACAGCTGCATTTGTCAACGGACCTTCACGTGTTCGAATCCCCTTCCTATGGCGATAGGATCGTAAAACGTAACGCTGAACTAGTACATTCCCCGTTCTGATAATACAGTTTCACTAAAAGCGCCTTTTCAGGTAACGTCAACATGCTGCGAGTGCTGGCGCATCTGATTCTCTCTTTTTTTTTTTTTTTTTTTCATTTATTGAATTTCAATTCCCCCCGAAGGGGGCGGGCTGGCAGCAGCTTAGTATGCCGCTCTTCAGCCGACAGATTTTGTGACAAAGATCAAGAGAACAAATAATAAAAAACAGGCGATAAAATCGGAGACTTAGAGAGTAACAAGGCGAAAAGAAATCGTGGAACTTAAAACAACAACACAGGGATGATGACGCTAATAAAAATACATACGAAGCAGACAGGGAAAACAATAGACAATTAAAAAAACACGGCGACAGTCTGGATTCTGTTCGCAAAGGACATAAAATTCACACCTAGCGACAGCATGGTTTCTGTTCGCAACACGAGAAAGACAAACAACACTGAATAGTCACTGGAACACTGCACTAAAAAGTTGGCAAATGTGACACCACAGTCGAGAGCAGGTGGGGGGAAACTGGACAGAAGATGGGAAAACAAAAAAGGGGGGAAAGGAGAGTAAAAGCGAAGGGGGGAGCCGGGAAAGGAGCTGAAGGAGGATGAGGACCCATAAGAGGGGGGGGATTGTCTCTCTCATTACATCTCCTTTTATACACGATTGTCATGTGCAGTCACTGACGTTTTGCTGTCGAGCGCCATCTGTCGGACATTTTGTGAACATTGTTTTGGTTTTGGTTCTAATAGAACCCCATGTGATTCCAAGCATGTGTGTCAATTTGTACCTCTCTATCTACATTGTTCCGTGGTTTATTAAGTTTTGCAAATTTATACTGACTTTTTGATCACCCGGTACTTTCCGCTGTCGGTGGTCACAGGTTGTGTACAGAGAACTCGGTTCAGTGGGATGTGACGTTTCGGTGTCAGCGACAGATGTAGACGTCATGCGGGGGCGGACGTTCCCGTATCATTCGCACAGCGAGAGCCGCGGAACAGCGCAAAAAACGAGGTGTCCAGGGCCCGCGCCGCGCTTCCTGCTCCTGCCGCTGCGTTGCTCAACACGCCGCCCTCACCTGCGCACCATGAGGCTGCTACGGCGGGACGACACACGGCCAACGTAGGCGCACCGACCGAAGCTTGCGCAACCCTACGTAAGAAAGCAAGGGCTACACTCTGGCCTAGACCATACTTGGCGTGTGATCTGCTTCCCGAACACAAGCAAGAACGTAAGCATGCGCGCGCACTCACCACACACACACACACACACACACACACACACACACACACACACACACACACACACACACACACGAAGGTTCTGCCTCGTACAGTAGTAATGCTTCGGTACCCAGGCACGCTAAGCATTTCTTGCTAGGGCTGTTGATAAAATATCGATATTTTTCACCCAATATATCGACATTAAAACGGCAATACAGAGTGCCGATATTTTCATTTCATATTTTTTTCACAATTTTCGGAAAATATTTCTGTGTGAAGGAGTCATACTATTTCTTGAGCTTTCATCACGTCCAGTCTCTCTCTTTGACTGTTTGAAGTAAGTATGATGATGAGGTCCCATACTCATTGACAGAGCGTAGGGGATGCGGGAGACCCGCACTGCCGTACAAATGGCAGAAAAGGAGAACTGGGGGAAAGGGGAGGGTGTGTGTGTGAATGGAATAAAAAGATTTCCGATGGCGAGAAACAGCACACCAGTTGCGTAAAAAAAATTAATTCAACTAGTGTACTAGTTCTTCACTCCGACATTCTTAAAAAACGATATTGTAGTGACTGTGTTATTCCCATTCCGATACTAAGTTCCTTTGCGCATGCATCAGAATAACACAGGCACTGCAATAACGTATTTCTCTGCCGATACCGGGCAAGGGACTTTCAAGTATAATGTCTGACCTATTCCCGAATATACATAATGGATGTACGAGTCCAGGTCGTAGGCGCATGGTTGACGGATTGACGACATATGGAAGTTTGGGTGTCGCCGTGAGCCGTGCACGGATAGCCAAGTTGTAAAACGACCACTCGCGATAAACAGGAAATCCAGGTTCGGCACAAATTTTCATTGCCGTCACTCCATTCTGATGGTTGCATTATTCGCAATTGCGAACACATTTAATGTTCTTCAAAAACAGTTGCTGAACATAATGAACAAAAATCTAAAGGAAAACATTGCTCGTTGAGTGGGTGGAGACGTGTGAGGGGCTACCAACAGAAACTGCAACGTTTAACTTCACCACGCAATTTTGACACTACAATCGCCAGGTTGCTGGCGTTTGCGATAAAAATAATTTAAAAAAAAAACAGGGAAGTCGACATGAAGTGTTCCTGACAAATCTGATATGTGACGAAACAGAACGGTGGACCCATCTGCTACCTTTTCTTGTGCCACTTACACGCAGTTAACATTGTCAGCAAAGAAGTTATCGCCAAGCGTGAACGTGCTTCGTTTTCCTTTCAATTCTTGCTCTGAGGAAGATAGGCAGGCTGCTGGCTTATTGATTTACATAATATCTAATAATAAATCAATACTTAAGCATACGGCTCTGAAACAGACATTATATTTACACTGTGCAGCCGATGAATTTATAAGCAGGTACGTCGATATTTTTTGCCGCCGATACTTCGATACTGGAAATTTATGGTAAGGTCTTATGGGACCAAACTGCTAAGGTCGTCGGCCCCTAAGCCTACACACTACTTAATCTAACTTACGCTATGGACAACACACTCACCCATGCCCAAGGGAGGAGTCGAACCTCCGACGTTGAGAACCGTACGGACAGTGGCAAGACGCCTCAGAGCGCGCGGCTACCCTGCGCGGGGATACTTCGATATATCGATGCCTTTTCTCGATGTTCCGCTCTCAAGTACACTCACCTGGTAGTCGCAATTTCTTTAACGCCGGACGGACGTTTACGTCACAAGAAAATCTATCAGCAACATCAGTCAGCGTCAAAACAAGCTCCAGAATTTGCTTCCCCAAAGCACAAGGTGCCTTCGAAATTAACAGAAAAGCTAACTCTTTTTCACGCAGCCCCTGTGTACTATGCCTTATAAAGTGTTTTCAATAAATAATGCAATTTCTGAAATGCGAGTCACTTCTGTTATAGGAAGTTGATAGCATTGAACGTTGCACGATTTTCACCTTTTTCCTTTGTGTTTGGTAATGGTGCACTTCGCGGCGGATCGGTGTGTTCTCATAACGAAAAATTATTTCAAGTGTGGTGAAGGCAGTGCAAAGACTACAAAGTCCGTGGAATATTTGCACAACGTAATGCACTGAATAAGTCGACTGTGATGAGGCTGATTACTAAATATCAGAAAACTGGCTCATGAAACCCTCAGAGCGTCCTCGTGTTAACTGTTCAGTGGAAAACATCGCCATTACCCGTAATAATGTCCTTTTAAGTCTAGTGGAAGCCATTCTCGGTCGTGCACAATGGGATATTTCCAGAACCAGCATGCAACGAGTTCTGGAAGAGGATCTGTACCTTTGAGCCCATAAAATCCATTGACACAAGAACTGAAGCCAAACGAAAACGAAAAGCGCGTAACACTTGTCCATTTTGGGTGCTTTCAGAACTGGGAGCGAACAATAATATCATCAAGAAAATAATGCTCACTGGTTAGGTGCACGTTGTGTTAAATAGCTTCGTGAACAACAGAACTGCAGGATCTCGGCCACAGAAAACCCTGGAGTAATTATGGAGAAGCCTTATATGTGAAACAAGCGACTGTGTGGTGTGGCATTCGGGCTGAGGACGTAATTGGGCCGTACTTGTTAGATGATGTTGCCGGAAACGTGTTATCAGTGGACGGCGAACGTTACTGCAATAGGTTAACAAGAGCTTTTGTGATCTGAAGTGGCCCGTATGTATGCTGAAGAGGTTTGACTTCAACAAGACGGCGGAACCTGTCGCACATCGTACGAGAGAGGTTCCATGGCCGGACGTTTTCTCGCAACGCTGACGTGATTGCCCACCTAGATCTAGTGATATGGCACCGTGTATCTGATAAATTTCATCGAAAGAACGAGAGTGTGTCCGCAAAGTCGTGGAGGGCATTTGAGTAATATATCAGATACATATAATCGCCGGTAGTGTACACTGCAATAATATGCAAATTACTTCATTTCATCAATAAAGTTTTACAGGGTATGCACTCCAAATTTGTTCATGGGACAACCTTTACTTGAATCTACCGTCAAATAGTGGAGATACGAGGAAGACGAGAGGTAAGTCGTGGAAACTGAAAGCGGAGTAACAGAGCCGCTTTAGAATTCGTAATGAAGAAAATGCTGTGGATTCGTTACTATACCCCCCCTCCCTCCACTCAACCGTCCATTTGTTAACTGTGCAGTTTAGGATTAAAGAAAATATTACTCCTCACGTGTTTTAAAATACGAAGTTCGGGGTTGTTGGAATCTTCCCTTTAGTATTCAGTAATCGTAAATAACCAGAAACCTAGATTCCATATTCCGTGATTCGTTCTCGTACTAGTATTTTTGCTCAATGAACAAGCGCCGGTTTCTGCGTTTCCCAACACAGAATTTCTACCTTCATTAAATGTTTCCATCTGAATATCGGCCTCGCATTTACGAATGCAAAACTGCTAAAATAAAACAGCAGAAACGAAGAACTACCACCTACAAATTTGTACAGAGAGACTCTACTTAAGGAGCTAGTTCTCTTTGACAATTTCAAAATCGATTTTTTGGCGTAACCGGTTCTCTTGGACGTCTACTTCATTGTAGCATTTATTCAAACTTCGCCAGGAACTCCGTTATCAAGTTACATGGCGATTTGAGAAAGTGTGTCTCCGAAAACCATTTACAACAGAAAAAAAGTAGTCGACATCGCGGCCAGTGTGGCAGCATGTAATATCAACGACACAAGTAGTTGAGCACCCTGAGTGCGAGTGCTACTCTTAAGCGAAGAAGTTGGCACAGGAAGGAAGTCGTTATGGACGCCATCAAACCAGACAGAAGACTGGTGAAGAAAATAAATAAATAAATAAAACCATGGGAAACCGTTTTGAACACTGTAGAAGAGCTCACAGTAGACAGGAAGACCAGAAAACTAATCTGTCGGAACCTCATAGAAACATCACATTTGCAGTGAAGTTTCCGGCTGAACTACTAGAGCCTTTTAAAGTACATACAGGAGTTTGACAAAGAGACGGACTCTCCCCATTTGTGTTTTGCATAGTGTCATACAAGGTCACCAGAGAATGGGGGGAAAGAAGTCGAGAGTATATAGATCGGGATCTCGGGACGGAGAATCAAAGTGAAGTGCCTAGCTTTTGCAGACGATCTATCCATTTTTACTGCGGATAGTGAAGAAACCAAGTATGCTATAGAGAAGTTACACGAGGAAACGAGACTCATTTGATGGAAAATTTACATCAGAATATCAGAAGATCCCCACTACAGTCGAAATATGGAACAATTTCATGTGCGTCTTCTTTTCAATATCACGGAGAAATCACAATACTTACCCATCTGAACTAGATAGTAGGGTCAATTTAGAAAGACCCACCAAACTGAAGAAAGCGTACAGAATAACATGGAATCACAACAATAAACGATTAATATCGCGTAATGTGTAGCTTCAGCATAACAAGACAGATGCCGGCCGCTGTGGCCGAGCGGTTCTAGGCGCTTCAGTCTGGAACCGCGCTGGTGCTGCGGTCGCAGGTTCGAATCCTGCCTCGGGTATGGATGTGTGTTGGGTTAGTTAGGTTTAAGTAGTTTTAAGTCTAGGGGACTGATGACCTCAGATGTTAAGTCCTGTAGTGCTTAGAGCCTTTTTTTTTAAACAAGACAAGTTTTGCCTGAAGAATTATATGCCACTAATACTACGTCTCTTATGAGACAACTCAAAAAAATTAATGAAATTGGCAGGGAAGACCGAAAAATCCTGAGAAAAATTTATCGTTCATTTAACGTAAATCGTGGATTAAAAGAAGAACTAAGGCGAAAGACAAGTTTCTGATGCAACAGGTAGAAGACGTTTGAAGTTCAAATGTCGCAGAATGGACAACACTAGATCCACTAAAAATTAGTTAATATAAGAAATTTAAAAAATATGGAACTCATTTGGTTAGAAGAAACTAAGTAGAGAGCAGGGGGGAGGGGACTGGATGCACCGAAGATACCGTCAGAGAACGCAAAGCTTTTTTCATCCTAATTGTAAATCACACATTCAAAGATAGAGCTAAATAGCCCATTGAACACGATGGGCACGGAAACGAAAGAAACACAGCGAAGTCATTGAGACATTTTGGAAATAGAAGAAGAAAAGGAAACTATCAAATCAAACTAAGGAGCTCAAACGCGTGAACTGGGCATAAAGAAAAGAAGAAGAAAGGCATATCGAACCCTATACAGGTTCGTCACGGAAACTAACATACTCGCATGATTAGTTCTCTGTTCATCGTAGTGTGCGTTGTTACCTCGCAGTGCTTCGACCATGTACCTTTCGTCCATTTTCTGAGTGAGGCGTTAGACCGTAGCTCACTCGGAAGGCGGCCGAAATACCATTCGATCAGATGAGAGTTTGTGCGCCTGTACCCCGAAATATAACCGACAAGTCTTAGTTTTTACCGCATAGAACAGGATTCCAACACTAGCAACGGAAGTGGAGGGAAAAATTTATCCTTCTATGGGATTTTCTTTTTTGGTGATAGAATAATTGAGCCGTCATGTGTGGACTAAAGGACAAACTGCAGAAAAGACAGACAACAATAGATTTTTTACGAGAAAAATGAAGCATCAGAATTATAGCGGCAAGTGGTTTATTTAGATGGAACATGGATTCACTCCCATTACACTGTGAATACATGTGAGCAAAGTAACTGTGCGAAGAGTGCCGTTGTCAAGCGAAATCACCAGTCAACGTTTAATTGTTTTACTTGATAAGAGTTTCGTTTCGGGATAGCTTCCAATACACCACTATCAGAGCAAAAATCTTGTACTATCATTGAAAAATGAACGGCAAAATATTTTAAGTACTACATTCCAAGATTAACACAACGATGTCATAACCGTTTCTGATCATCTCTGTATCACAAGAACAGGAGACTCAATCACTTTTCTCCACTTCGGCAAAATGTTAAACACAGTTCTGGTTGACCGCTAACTACATAAATTAAGAGCCAATTCTAAGGGGAACGGAACTTTTGACATTACGGAAAGAGACCGATTTTCTCGTTTTTTTTTTCATTGACTAAATTTTTAAGAGAAAAGGAAGATGTGATCCCCTACTACTGCCACCATACCATTCAGACCTAAACCCACAGAACTGGTCTAGAATCTCGCAAAGAAAAAGTACCGAGTCGTTCTCTGTCAACCATCTCGTCCCGCCGGAGGTTCGAGTTCTCCCTCGGGCGTGTGTGTGTGTGTGTGTGTGTGTGTCTTTAGCATAAGTTAGTTTAAATAGTCTGTCAGTCGAAGGACCGATGACCTGAGCAGTTTGGTCCCTTAGGAATTAACACACACCTGAACATTCAAGCATCTAGCTCTCGGAGCTGAACAAGTATACTATCTGATCAAAACTATCCGCACATCTATTAGTGGGTACTAATATGGGGCGTGTCCACTCTTTGCCTTTATGACGGCTCGAACTTTCCTACAAACATTTGCAATGAAGTGTCTGAATATCTGTGGAGGAATGGCACACCATTCTTCAAAAGCAGACTTCATAAAAGGTAGCGATGTCAGACGTTCTGGAGCGAAGTCGACATTCTAACTAATCCCAACGGCGTTCCATTAGGTTCAGGTCGGTACCCCGGGCAGGCCAGTCGATTTTGCGAATGCTATTGTCCAGAAACCATTGCTTCACACATGCTGCTTTACGGCATGCTGCATTGCCATGCTGATATTATCATCGATCTGTTCTTCTGCCGTTCGCAGCAAAACATGCCGTTAAACGTGTTCATATCTTTCTACATTAAATGTTTTCTTAAGTGCAATATAGGGACGACACCCTTATCACGAAAATCACTTCCATGGCGCAACACCTCCGTGCTTCACTGTTGGATATACACATGATGCAGGTAAACTCCTCCACGCATTCGTCAAACCCAATTCCTTCCATCGGATTGTCGGAGGATACAGCGTGATTCGTCACTCCAAAACAGTCGTTTCAGTCATCCACTGTCCCGTGGAGTCGCTATTTACATCACCTCAAACGTCGCTTGGAACTGAATACAAAAATGTGTGGCTTTTGAGGAACAGCTCGACCATTAGATCCAGTTCTTTTAACTTCTTAAGCACTGAGCTAACTCTACTGCTGGTAGCACTTTGAGGCTGATGTGATTCCATCTGCCATTAGCATGCGATATTTTAAGCCCACTCCCCTCAATCCTCGAAGGTCCTTTTCCGTCAGTACATGAGGTCTACCTTATCTTGGTTTAGCCGTTGTTTTTCCAACGAGTTTCCACTTCACAAGGACATCCCTTGCACTTGACCTGGGCAGCTTAGAACTCTTTAAATGTCGTAGATGGATTTGTTACGTGACATCCAGTGACTAATCTACGTTCGAAGTCACTGACATCTCCTGATCAGCCCATTCCGCTGAGAACATGCTCTACTGACAACATAATACTGTCCCGCCGCTCGTGACATCTAGAGGCCAACTCAGCATTACACAGTGCTGATCGGGTATTCTTGTTCAGACAATGTAACAACTCAAGGCACTGACGCTGTGACATTAGAAAACTGGAGGTAAACGCTGTGTCATATTTAAAAAGTGTGTGATGAGTACTGGAAGAGAGATGCTTTGATGCACTAGGAAACAAAATTACAGAATATAGGTCGGCATGGATTCTAACGAACAGGCGACATTATTTTATTTATTTATTTGCTTATATAGCGTCACCAGATTAGGGGCTTAAGGCCCTCTCTTATATCTGACCAGGAACAACACATACAGATATATTACCAAAACATTCATGAAAATGTTAACAATCTTAGAGATAATTAATTGAAACCCTCAGCTGCCGACAGGTGGTATTGATATACCTCGATGGGGACAGCTGAAAATATGAGTCCCGACCGGGACACTAACAAGGGATCTCCTGCTTACATGGCAGACGCTCTATCCATCTTAGCCACCGAGGACACAGATGAATATCGCGACTGCAGGGACTTATCTCTTGCACGCTTCCCGTGAGTCCCACATTTCCAACTGACCATAATCTACATATGCAATGTACCTAACAGGTGTTTACCCATCCACTGTAAGAGTTCAGGCAACCTGTGTGCATTCGCACAGACGAAGGTCAATGGCTGGGTAGCCATTAACTATATATATGCAGATAGTAACAGTTCTCGAAAGAACAGATACCACTGATAATCTGTTCTTTCAAGAACAGTTACTATCTTCATATATATAAACTTAGAGATGATAATAAGCATAATAATAGTAATAATAACAATAATAATAATAGTAGTAGTTGACAATAATGGAATTAAGGATAAATGGCAATAATAACAGTAATAATAAAACAAAATGCATTAAAAATAATATAGACTAGTTTAGAACAACTTAAATTATGTTTAGTATTGTCAGAAAAAAGAAAGGATGAAGAACAAGAAAATTGGAATGACTGTAACAGTGGCTGTTAGGAGAGGACGTGATGTAAGTAGATAACACTGTAAGCGAGGAGAACGGAAAGGTTGTAGGGGGAGGGAGGATTGAAGGGTGTGGGCTGCAAACCAGTACGTGGGAGAGATAGCTGTTGCGAGAGAAGATGAGCTATTAGCTGCATTTTGAAGCCTGGAAGTGATTTAATTTCTCTGATGGTTTGAGGAAGATTGTTCCAAAGTCGGGTTCCGGATACAGAAAATGATTTAGAAAACATGACGGTGTTGTGTGGTGGTAATGAGAGGATGTTACTTTGTTGAGAACGAGTATTTCTGCTGTGCTGTTCAGATAGTAACGTAATGGATTTTCATTGGATTGTTTGGGGGAAAGAGACCAAACAGCAAGGTCATCTGTCTCGTCGGATTAGGGAAGGACAGGGAAGGCCCTGCCCTTTCAAAGGAACCATCCCGGCATTTGCCTGGAGCGATTTAAGGATATCACGGAAAACCTAAATCAGGATGTCCGGGCGCGGGATTGAACCGTCGTCCTTCCGAATGCGAGTCCAGTGTGCTAACCACTGCGCCACCTCGCTCGGTAGTAACGTAATGGCTGAGGATAAGTAAGAGTGATGATTGAGAAGACGATGGAGTACATAAAGTATGGTAGTCCCTACGTTTATCAGCACGTAGCCACGATAATTGTTCAAAGGCTGGAGTGATATGACCGTAATAACGAGCGTCACAAATATATATTGTATGCAAGCATTCATCGCCAGTTCAAGCCTGCGAGAGGTTTCGTACGAAAGTCCTTGAAGAATAGCATCGGCATATTCGAGAATAGGGAGCGTTAGAGATTCTATGAGCTTCTTTTTAAGTTCGAATGGAAATACTTTTTTATATTTCTGTAGACAATGAAGGGATGCAGAAACTTTCTTACAGACTGCAAGCAGCGTGTTCACTACAGTCTAAGTGGTGGTCCAGGATTATCCCCAAGTTCTTTGCAGGAGGAGAAAAAGTTATTTCAGTGCCATTTAAAATTAAGCATGGAAGAGATTCTCTGTGCTGTGTTGTAATAAGTCTTTTGTGGGCGACTAAGATTGCTTGCGTAGTTTCATACCTAAGTTCTGCGACCATTCTGATAAAGCAAGTAAGTCAGCATTTACATGATCGATGGCTGTGTGCAGGCTTGCTGGACTTGCACTGAGATATAACTGAAGGTCATCAGCTTATAGGTGGTATCTGCAGTGGGAGAGAATGGTTGACTCATCATTAACATATAATGAGAAGTAATGGGCCAAATACTGACCCTTGTGGGACTCCTGCTACAACATCCTTCCACTATGACCTTTTAGTACCTATCATTACACACTGCTGGCGGGATGTAAGGTATGAGTGGAACCACTGTACATCGCCTGAAGAAAAATTTTGACGTGTCATTTTAGCAAGCAGAATGTCAAAGTCAACGTCCGCGACTGAAACGGACGACGACTTAAGGTAGTTTATAACCAGACAAGCGCCGTAAGCAGCAATGATAAGATAAATATTTAGTGTTTCTTAAAGTTTCATCCGCTTTCATAACACTACACCTGAATGAAGATACAAAGTTGGGGTCATTTTTAGCTTACGCATCGAAACTAAGACTTTACGATAATGCACTCAAAATGTCGTCGATTCGGGTGGTTGTCAGTAGGGGTCTCCTTTCTGCAGGTAACTCGCTCGCTCATTGACCAAATGTTTGTCGACTAAGGATTTTTGAGATTACGGTACTGCACCTACCACGGATCTCTCACCCTAATCATAACTGTTAAACATACCCCAAAGTTGTATGCGCATTCATGTATAAGATACAGCCAGGAAAAACCGTATGGTTTTTGAGGGTAAAAGCTGTGTAGTCCGATGTGTAAGTTAAAATTTACGGAAAATTCTGATATTCATACACGTAGAACACATCGTCTTGAGGAATCGTATTAATATTTTTGTATTTAGCATGTCACTATAAGGAAAAACCAAACGAGTTGTGTAGGCACTGCTCTGCTTAACTGAAAAATTGTTCCGTCAAAAGAGTGTTTGAAGGCTAGTGTTTTAATTATAGCGATTTTGGCAAGCATTTTTTTGTAGGTTGCCAGACTTCTCACCACAGCCAGTGAGATAAACCTCGCTAGCATACAACTTCCGGTAGATTGCACAGTAATCGTATGAGTGTTCCTGCTGATACAGCCGACGTATCTGCCATACCATGACATTCGTTGTTCAATCGTCGTCGGACTTGTTTCTATTATTCTCACTGACCAATCAAAGTTCTAAGAACAAATAAAACGTCCATTGCATAACGAGCTTTGAAAACAGAAGTTTCGTCGTTCGCTTCTGTAGTTGAGATTGGTTTCTAGTTTTCCCCAGTCTCCGCTTGACCCGCGACAATTTATCTCTCAATACATGGCGCATCTAATATGTTTAATAATGTATGGTGAATTCTCCAATTTTCGTCTTATTCCGAAAGTTTCCCTGTCTATCATTCTGTTCAAACTGACTACTCCCGAAAGTTTCCCTGTCTATCATTCTGTTCAAACTGACTACTCCAGATCGTCAAACTAAGCCTCATATAGATAAATGATTTAGGAGTGAAGACTGTCTCTTAAAATGGCGTTAAGTGCATTTTTATCAGCTATTTTAATCAGATATACTTTGCGTTTCTTTTTGATGGTTGTAGATGTTACGGTATTCAGCCTAGCAGCAACTGCCTTGTGGTCGCTAATCCCTGTATTCGTCACAATACCCCAACCCCCCTCCCCCCAAATCCACAAAACATCGAAAGGGGAAAAAAGTGTGTCGCTTACTATATTTTCGCTGTTCACGCAGTAAAACAGCAACTTCACCTATGACGTTTTAATTTAGTGCTAACTCCATTCGCAACACATTCTGCAGACTGTATCTACACACACCACTGAACTTACTTGCAAAATTATATTACTGTGTGACACACAGTTCGGGAGATAGGAGGTTTTATACAAGGAAGAATTAAAGAATCGGGGAAGAGGGTTTACTTTTCCTTATATGCAGTGTTAAGAGCAAAACTTCCGAGCTTGTGGAACTTAGCTACCTAACTGCTGCCCGTCACTCAACTCAGAAACACACGAAAACAAAATAATAAACATGAAGTATTTCTAATTAAAAACTTGTCAACTAAGGTTCAAATAAAATGTCTTATGTTCGTCTTATGTTATTTCTTAATTAAGAAAAAAGACTCCTTACCTCTCTATACATCTCCCATTGGGGTGCAACAGTACAGATCGAGAAGACAATCGGAAATGTGTCCGGTGACTTCAAGCCACGTACTGTATGAAGGTCTTCACACAAATCACATTACACGCGTTGTTCGGAATTAATTACCTATCACTATAAAGGGTGCTTAAGCAACGTGTGCCATATTCGTACGTGAGGCAGAACTGGTGAAAACTGGCTAATAAGACATGTAAATATATGCCCCAAAATAAGTCCTTGTTGAGATAAGGGCCGTTTTACTTGTATGGAGAACGGTCAGTATGAAGCAGTGTAGGGTGTCATTTTATTTACGTCCTTTGCTTATTTATTATTGATTGTGTTCCCTTGTGATTAGTCCTCTCACTGTAATGCTGTTTTCAGACATAGCACTTACACCCGTCTCGTACTTCGACCTTTCTTAACGTAGCACTCTGAGATTGTGGTGGCGTCACATCAAGATCAGAAGTGGCGCGCGAACAACGTAAGCAGTGGAATGGATTCCTGTTCTTGTACATGACACGTGGCAGACACAGTGCTGTGGTGAGGTTCAGCCAGCGGCATTAATCGGCAGGCACCTGTAATGCACACCGAGCTACGTCCTCAACGCCGGACTGCGTCGGAAAAAATGGTCACGGGATGGTTCGCAACAAAGAGAAGAAATCGTGGCAGCTCTTGCATAGTTCGCATACCGTAAGTGATGAAGCGACTACTTTGTCGAGTAGATGATACTAATGAAAAAAGTGGGCGAAGAAATGGAGCTATTGAAGGCATAAACGGCGCTCTTGCTTGGTCAGTTACACACAAACAGTTACTATATCCACTTCACTGTGTGCGTGTGTTTGTTTAGCTGTAGCACGCGATAACTCGAAGGTCACAGAGCGCCACGCTAGGTTATAGTTTTGCCAGTTGCTTCTAAGGTAGAGGGCTAGAGATCTGCTGTTCGCAGATTTCATTTTATTTACGAATGAGATGGGACTTGCACCGAGAGAGATAATAAATTACCGTAATAATCCCATGTGGGCTTATGCAAACTCTCGAGTGATCATGAGAGCAATGCATCCGGTTCGCTTTGTCATGGCTGTCGATTTTTATTAATATAACTTGTGGCATGGCGACGAAGAAAGGAGGGACGCTATAATATTCAGTCAACTCACAAGGTGTGATGCCAGATGGGTATCCGGAAGGCACCATTTGAAGTAAGACTTCTGAGACGGCTGAGGGCACGGCAGTGCAGTAAAGAATAGCGCGGACAAGGTGAATTGCAGAAGCAGGTATACTGCCAGAATGCTCGAGAAACTTCTAGAAGGTTCTGGAAAGATTTCGGTCATTAGGGGGATCTTCGGTAGCATCAGGGGAAAGCAATGCAGTTACAGAAAACTCATCCAGAAGTCCCAGAAAAATCAGTATATAATCGCTGCACAGGACCAAGCAAGTCGTCGTCAGTCACTACCAGGAAGCAGAGGAAATAGTGATATAGTTGAGCCTCTGAGTCACTACGGAGAGGCACTTCGGTGCTCGTGCAGTAAACTACGAGAACACTACACATTCGAGAGAGGCCACATGAGTTTCTGGTACGTAGCCAGTAACAATTATTATTTGGTTTTCTGCTTGTTAGAAAAGCTTAAAGTCTGTAAATATTGCTGCAGCAATACCAACGAAGAGTAGTTGATATCACACGTGTGACAGAATACACAGAGGTACAAGCGCCTGTCTCCTATTGTGGCACCGACCAGGGTAGGGCAGTGGCTAGCACACGAGACTCGCATTCGGGAGGACGACGGTACAAAACCGCGTCCAAACATCCTGATTTAGATTTTCCGTGGTTTCCCTAAATCGCTTAAGGCAAATACCGGAATGATCCCTTCGAAAGGGCAGGACCGTTTTCCTTCTCCCTCCCTAATCCGAGCTCGTGCTCCGCCTCGTCGTAGGGACGTTAAAAACTAATCTCCTCCTATTTCTCCTATTGTCGTTATTGTCAGAAGGAGCTGCGAGCGTAGATTTCGTCTCTGAAGGTGAAAGGCTCAGGAATTGCTGGCAAGGACTAACAGGCACTGATGAGCCGAAACATTATGACCACCCGGTTAACAGCTTGTATGTCCTGTCTTTGGAACCAAATACATCATTGATGCATATCAGGGATCCGCCTGTTTCTTGGTATGTTTGTAGAGGTATGTGGAATTAGGTGTCTACGCACAGGTCATGTAATTCACGTAAATGAGTCTAATCTAAAAGCCATAAATTGAACTAAATACCTAGGTATTATTATTACAAACAACTTAAATTGGAAGGAACACATAGAAAATGTTGTGGGGAAGGCTAACCAAATACTGCGTTTTATTGGCAGGACACTTAGAAAATGTAACAGACCTACTAAGGAGACTGCATACACTACGCTTGTCCGTCCTCTTTTAGAATACTGCTGCGCGGTATGGGATCAAAATGGTTCAAATGGCTCTGAGCACTATGGGACTCAACTGCTGAGGTCATTAGTCCCCTAGAACTTAGAACTAGTTAAACCTAACTAACCTAAGGACATCACAGACATCCACGCCCGAGGCAGGATTCGAACCTGCGACCGTAGCGGTCTTGCGGTTCCAGACTGCAGCGCCTTTAACCGCACGGCCACTTCGGCCGGCCGGTATGGGATCCTTACCAGATATGACTGACGAGTACATCGAAAAAGTTCAAAGAAAGGCAGCACGTTTTGTATCAAAAAATGGTTCAAATGGCTCTGACCACTATGGGACTTAACTTCTGAGGTCATCAGTCCCCTAGAACTTATAACTACTTAAACCTAACTAACCTAAGGACATCACAAACATCCATGCCCGAGGCAGGATTCGAAACTGCGACCGTCGTTTTGTATCATCGCGAAATATGGGAGAGAGTGTCGCAGAAATGATACAGGATTTGGGCTGGGCATCATTAAAAGAAAGGCATTTTTCGTTGCGACGGAATCTTCTCACGAAATTCCAGTCACCAACTTTCTCCTCTAAATGCGAAATTTTTTGTTGACACCGACCTACATAGGGATGAACGATCACCACGAAAAAATAAGGGAAATAAGAGCTCATACGGAAAGATATAGGTGTTCATTCTTTTCGCACGTTATACGAGATTGGAATAATAGAGAATTGTGAAGGAGGTTCGATGAACCCTCTGCCAGGCACTTAAATGTCATTTGCAGAGTATCCATGTAGATGTAGAATAACGGGCCGCTGCTTTGCGTACGTGGTGGTGGCGCCCGGTGGCGACACAGACGGGTTAGACAGCATTTACATCAGACGAATATGGCCCCGAGACATCAACTGAGTTCTCTATAATGCCCCTCAAACCACTGTTGCATGATTCTGGTTCCGAGACACGGACAAGCATACAGCTAAAAGATGACATCGCCGTAGGGGAAGACATCAAGCATGAATGGATGGCCGGCCAGTGTGGCCGCGCGGTTCTAGGCGCTTCAATCTGGAACCGCGTGACCGCTACGGTCGCAGGTTCGAATCCTGCCTCGGGCATGGATGTGTGTGACGTCCTTAGTTAGGTTTAAGTAGTTCTCAGTTCTAGGAGACTGATGACCTCAGATGTTAAGTCCCATAGTGCTCAGAGCCATGAAGGGATGCATGTCGCTAGCAGCTGTCAGCGTGTCTGATTATTACGCTCAGGTCCCATTCAGGCTCAGGAGACTGCTCCCACCAGCACGCATGCGTGGCGCGCTGCACGTTTCGAGCCGCCGCTCACCTCGATGATGGAGTTTGTGGAGACGCCCAGCGACCTAGTGTAGCAAAAATGTGATTCACCCGAAGAGCTGACATGTTTCCACTAATCAACGGTCGAATCCCTATGGTCCCGTGCACTGTAATCATAACAGATGATGTCTCTGGATCAACATGTGAACACACAGGGGTTACGGGTGGCTGTTGCGGAGCTGCATGTTCAACATTGTACTAGGGACGGTGTGCTACAGAAACACTTGTGCGTGCACCAGCATTGTGCTCTTTCGGCAGAGATGCCACAGATCACTACCTACTAGTATCCTACTTTACAGAGCAGACAAGCCTCTGAACCCCACTTTCTGTAGAGGGTCGTGGACCTCCAACCATTTAGCGCCTACTGGTAGTTTCACCGTCCTTCTACGCGTTTCCGCATATGCTCACGATAGTAGCACGTGAACATTCGACCTGCTTCACCGTTTTCGAGATACTATTTCACAGTCTCTGCGTAATATTAATCTGCCCTTCGTCAAAATCGCTTATCTACATCTACATCCATACTCCGCAAGCCACCTGACGGTGTGTGGCGGAGGGTACTTTGAGTACCTCTATCGGTTCTCCCTTCTATTCCAGTTTCGTATTGTTCGTGGAAAGAAAGATTGTCGGTATGCCTCTCTGATTTTATCCTCATGGTCTCTTCGCGAGATATACATAGGAGGGAGGAATATACTGCTTGACTCCTCAGTGAAGGTATGTTCTCGAATCTTCAACAAAAGCCCGTACCGAGCTACTGAGCGTCTCTCTTGCGGAGTCTTCCACTGGAGTTTATCTATCATCTCCGTAACGCTTTCGCGATTACTAAACGATTCTGTAACGAAGTGCGCTGCTCTCCGTTGGATCTTCTCTATCTGTTCTATCAACTCTATCTGGTACAGATCCCACACTGGTGAGAAGTATTCAAGCAGTGGGCGAACAAGTGTACTGTAACCTGCTTTCTATGTTTTTTGATTGCATTTCCTTAGGATTCTTCCACTGAATCTCAGTCTGGTATCTGCTTTACCGACGAACAATGGATTTCCCCATGTCGCGGCGGGAAGAGGTCAATGTTTTGGGTTAACGTGTATGAAGCGGTAGGGTGTACTCACCGATTTACAAAGATATAAAGCCACTGTAAGACACCTCCCCAAATAAGTGTTAATCCTCCTAGGAGACTTTCTCCTCCTCACTCAGTTAGAGGTAACGTATTAGACCTCAGCACATACTGTCGTCAACGCCCTAACTGCGCCACGCAGGCCACCCTCCGTCCTGAGCTGCCGATAGGATCAGTGCCGGGATGCGACACCTTCAGTACGAGGTGCATTCAAGTTCTAAGGCCTCCGATTTTTTTTCTCCGGACTGGAAAGAGATAGAAACATGCGCATTGTTTTAAAATGAGGCCGCGTTCATTGTGAATACGTCCCAGAGATGGCAGCACCGTACGGCAGATGGAATTTTACCGCCAGTAGCGAGAATGAGAACTGTTTTAAATACTTAAAATGGCGACGTTTTCCTTACTTGAACAGCGTGCAATCATTCGTTTTCTGAATTTGCATGGTGTGAAACCAATTGAAATTCATCGACAGTTGGAGACGTGGTGATGGAGTTATGGATGTGTCGAAAGTGCGTTCGTGGGTGTGACAGTTTAATGAAGCAGAACATTGTGTGACAACAAACCGAAACAACCTCGGGCTCGCACACGCCGGTCTGACGACATGATCGAGAAAGTGGAGAGAATTGTTTTGGGGGATCGCCGAATGACTGTTGAACAGATCGCCTCCTGCAGAGTTGGCATTTCTGTGCACACAATCCTGCATGACGACCTGAAAATGCGAAAAGTGTCATCCAGGTGGGTGCCACGAATGCTGACGGACGACCACACGGCTGCCTGTGGGGCATGTTGCCAAGCAATGTTGACGCGCAACAATAGCATGAATGGGACTTTCTTTTCATCGGTTGTGACAATGGATGAGACGTGGATGCCATTTTTCAATCCAGAAACAAAGCGCCAGTCAGCTCAATGGAAGCACACAGATTCACCGCCACCAAAAAAATTTCGGGTATCCGCCAGTGCTGAAAAAATGATGGTGTCCATGTTCTGGGACAGCGAGGGCGTAATCCTTACCCATTGCATTCCAAAGGGCACTACGGTAACAGGTGCATCCTACTAAAATGTTTTGAAGAACAAATTCCTTCCTGCACTGCAACAAGAACGTCCGGGAAGGGCTGCGCGTGTGCTGTTTCACCAAGACAATGCACCCGCACATCGAGCTAACGTTACGCAACAATTTCTTCGTGATAACTTTGAAGTGATTCCTCATGCTCCCTACTCACCTGACCTGGCTCCTAGTGACTTTTGGTTTTTTCCAACAATGAAAGACACTCTCCATGGCCGCACATTCACCAGCCGTGCTGTTATTGCCTCAGCGATTTTCCAGTGGTCAAAACATACTCCTAAAGAAGCCTTCGCCGCTGCTATGGAATCATGGCGTCAGCGATGTGAAAAATGTGTACGTCTGCAGGGCGATTACGTCGAGAAGTAACGCCAGTTTCATCGATTTCGGGTGTGTAGTTAATTAGAAAAAAAATCGGAGGCCTTAGAACTTGAATGCACCCCATATCACGAATTGTGCGTGACAGGCTCCATACACATACACATCACCGAATAAATTAACAATTACTGTTAATCACCAGCTTCAGTGCAGCGAATTACCCGTGATACTGGAGGATCGTTGCCCCTGCAGAAAGACAACGCTTGTCGGTTATGCGGGGGGGGGGGGGGGGGCAGTGTCATTTCATATACCTTGCACTACAGCCGGCCGGGGTGGCCGAGCGGTTCTAGGCGCTACAGTCTGTAACCGCGCGATCGCTACGGTCGCAGGTTCGAATCCTGCCTCGGGCATGGATGTGTGTTATGTCCTTAGGTTAGTTAGGTTTAAGTAGTTCTAAGTTCTAGGGGACTGATGACCTTAGAAGTTAAGTCCCATAGTGCTCAGAGCCATTTGAACCGTTTTGAACCTTGCACTACGGTATCTTACGCAAATGTTTGAAGAGTATTGGACTGATCGAGGTGGTTCTGTAATTACCCGCTCACAAGAGCTTAATTTCTTGCAGCGGGAAATGGAAATGTACTGTTGGATTCCACAACCATTGACAACGTGCACACATTAGAAGAACATGAGTCCCATGCTTGTGAACCAATCCGGGGGCAGCACAATATATTCGCAGGAGTTCATAAGATTTAAGAAGTAGGGTTGAAGGATGTATAAGAAGGAGGGGTAAGCACACTGAGCACCTTACGTTGTGTAAACAGACACGAGGCCTTCACAGATCAGACTTGACTCGTACATCTGCAAGTACTGTATTTGCTTTTGGGCGTACGTCTGTAGGACTTTCTTCTGGTTCTGACCAGTGTTATCTATAGTAGACAGCTTAGAAAGCTTTTCAGGTAACATTCCTTCGCAAGTCATTGATGTAACCGGTAATCAACCTATTACCAAAGTTAAAGTGTAGAATCGCACACTGGTGACATACTATCGGACTTTTTTTCTTCTCCTTATCCACTTCATGGACTAGTTTTTTTTTTTTTTTTTTTTTTTTTGCGCGTTCCGGCTTCATTCACAGTTTTCCTCCATCGTGTCCTGGATCTTCCTCGGTCCCTCCTTTCGAAAAAATATCACTCACACAACACCGTAAATAGAAATGATAACTATCGTACAACCAGTTGAACAGAAAACCTCAGAAACAAACAGGGTACGACGGATAGTATACAAAGTTTGCGGGAACCTACGTATAGGGAACAATATGAATGGAAGAAGAAGAGTTTGAATCAAAAAGGGCGCAAAGCTAGGATGTACTCTTTCTCTCCTGCTATTCAACCTGTACATCGACTAGACAAAGACAGTTGGTTGCTTTCTTGGAGGTTCATGCAACAAAACGCTTCGCCACACCGTGACACCTGGACTATGTACTGTGCCACTTCTGGATAAGCAAAATCACTCGCTAAGCCAGTGAACCACACTGCACTCACTTGTCAAGTAAATATGTCTGAGTTTAACGGGACACTTTTCTACTACTCACCTTTTTAAGAAGTCAGAATGAAGTCGTGCTACTCTTCGTTTCAACTGATGCAAGGTCATTGATTTAACAAGCAACCATCAACAGTATACAGTAGTATACTCTGTGTATCGTTTTCTGTGTACTGTTTTCATCAAACAATATGTCTACCGAGTTTAGTGTGGAACTAATTGGACTACACACACAACCTTGCGAAAGAATCTAAGGAACAAATCGTCTACGCCGGATGTAGCACTACGGCTTGCATCACTATTGGTTAGCCCTTGTTACCCTTTCTTATTCACCTCACTCCGTTGTACACTCGCGAGTAAACCAGTTTTAATCACAGAGTATAAAGATCTACAAGACGTCATGTGAAGTGAAATAATTCCATTCGAATGGTTGGTTGATTTGAGGGAGGGGAGTAAACAGCGAGGTCATCGGCTCCATTGGATTGTCTCTGGGAGTTCACCCTGAATGTAATTAAGTGTAGCATAATACGCATATATATGACAAGAAATCCAGTAATGCAGAACTACACTATTGATGATAGAACTGCTGGAAACAATACCTACCTTAAAATATCTAGGAGAAGCTATCCAGAGCGATGATTACATAAAGCAAATAACAGGAAAAGTAAATCACAGGTTGAGAATCACAGGAAAAATCTTAAGGGAATGTAATTCATCCACGAAGGAAGTGGCTTACATGGCGCTTGTTCGACCGATTCTTGAGTACTGTTCATCTACCGGGTATCCTTAGCAAGTAGGACTCATGAGAGAGAGAGGGAGAGGGAGAGGGAGAGAGAGAGAGAGAGAGAGAGAGAGAGAGAGAGAGAGAGAGAGAAGATCCAACGAAGAAGGGTGCGTTTCGTCACAGGATCGTTTAGTCGGCGCGACAGTGATACAGAGATGCTCAACAAACTCCAGAGACGTTACAAGAGAGGCGTTATGCATCACAGAGAGGTTTACTGTTGAAATTTCGAGACAAATTGAAATGGCTCCAAGCACTATGGGACTTAACAAAAAAGTGGGGTTTAACACTATGGGACTTAACTTCTGGGGTCATCGGTCCCCTAGAACTTAGAACTACTTAAACCTAACTAACCTAAAGACATCACACACACACCCATGCCCGAGGCAGGATTCGAACCTGCGACGGTAGCAGCCGCGTGGTTCTGGACTGAAGCGCCTAGAACCGCTCGATCACAGCGGCCGGCATATTTCGAGACAGCTCTTTCCAGGAAGAGTGGGACAACACATTACTTCCTTCCACAGATATCTCGCGAAATGACCACGACGAGAATATTCGAGAAATTAGAGCTAGTAAGAGGCTTGCCGACGAACATTCTTCCAACATGGCACTCAAGAGGGTAATAAGGAATGGGGGATCAATCAGTGGTACCAGGAGTAATCTCCAGCGCATACTATTAGATGTACATGTAGGTGCAGATGTAGACAGACAGACAGCCCGTCAGAAAAATGGTGAACCAGAAAAGTGTCCTGTAAGAATATGGGACACCTCTGCATAGCAATAATGCTAGAGAGGGAGTATCAAGATTTTCGCATTCGAGTAATTTCGCAATAGGGGCAAAGTACCGCGAGACGGGGTCGCAGCGGGTTCATCCAGGGTTTCAAGGACTGTGGCTGGCTCCGGTGCAGCCAACGCAGACGCAGAGGAAGGCAGACACACGAGTGGGCTTCTTGGCCGGGCGCCCACGGACGGCTTGAATGGCGCCTTAACTGTAGGTGAAGGCCGGGTTGCAGCGGCTTTTAAGCGCGGCCTAACCTCTGCACCGTCTCCGATGGGAGCGGCTCGCAGCTGCCCAAGATTCTATCAGCCCTCACGGGGCCATCGCGAGAGGCTTCGCGGCGTTTCATTAGGCACTGGGCCAGCAAACGATTGGGGAAAAGTTATGCGTCCAGTCACCATATGTACTGTGTGTTCAACATTTACACCGAATAGCGCAAAAATCAACTTCATTTCTACAATAAAGTGAAAAAAGCAACCAGCCACTCTTGATAATGCTATTTATAAAGAAAAAATAACCCACTTGCTGGCGGCTATTCAAGTTTAAAGTTACAGATGGCTATCAACCGATCTCTTACTTTCGTCAAGCTGTGCCACAAATTTCTTTTCCCCGAATTCGATTCAGTACCTCCTTCTTTGTTTTCAGATCTAACCATGTGATCCCCAGCAAGCTTCTCTAGCACTACATACGACATCTACATCTACTGATTACTCTGCCATTCGTAATAAAGTGCCTGGCAGAGGGTTCAATGAACCACCTTCAAGCTGTCTCTCACTCTCCAACGGCACGCGGGGAAAACGAGCACTTAAATTTTTCTGTGCGAACCATGATTCCTCTTATTTTATCGTGATGATCATTTCTCCCTATGTAGGTGGGTGCCAACAGAATGTTTTCGCAATCGTAGGAGAAAACTGGTGATTGAAATTTCATGAGAAGATCCCGTCGCAACGAAAAACGCATTTGTTTTAATGATTGCCACTCCAATTCACGTATCATGCCTGTGACACTATCTCCCCTATTTCGCGTTAATACAAAACGAGCTGCCGTTCTTTGTACTTTTTCGATGTCATCCGTCAGTCCCACCTGATTCGGATCCCACACCGCACAGCAATACTCCAGAATAGAGCGCCCAAGCGTGGTGTAAGCAGGCTCTTTAGTAGGCCTGTTGCACCTTCTAAGTGTTCTGCCAATGAATCGCAGTCTTTGGTTTGCTCTACCCACAATATTATCTACGTCATCGTTCCAATTTAGGTTATTTGTAATTGTAATCCCTAAGTATTTAGCTGAATTTACAGACTTCAGATTTGTGTGACTTATCGCGTAATCGAAAAACTTCTATTCTCTTCTTGTCCGAACCGTTTATCGGCCACCTTTCATTCCCGCACATAGCACACAAATACCTACAGAAAATACTTTGCAACACTTAAAATTATATTCGATGTTAACAAGTTTCTCTTTTTCAGTAATGCTCTTCTTGCCACTGCCAGTCTATCTCTTATATCCTCTCTACTTCTGCCATCATATGTTATTTTGCTGCCCAAATAACAATATTCATCTGCTGCTTTTAGAGTCTAATTCCCTAATTAATTTCCTCAGCATCGTCTGATTTAATTCGACAGCGTCCCATTATCCTCGTTTTGCTTTTGTTGATTTTCACCTTATATCCTCCTTTCAAGACGCTGTCCATTCCGTTCAACAACTCTCGCAAGGTCCCTGCTGTCTCTCACACAATTACAATGTCATCGGCAAACTGCAGAGATTTTATTTCTTCTCCCTGAACTTTAATTGCTTCTTCAATGTAGAGATTGAATAACATCGGGAATGGGGCTATACACCTTTAAAAAATGGATTTTCTCGCCTTTTATCTTAAACAATACAGCCAGTTCATAACGTAGATAAAATATAAAAATACATAGTTACAGAGAGAGCAATACTGTACAATCCAGTGTAAAATCAAATATTATTAACACTTTTGTGTAGTCCTTTTAAGTAACAACTTGGTGATAGATACGGATACTTCAGCAACTGTGAATCTGCACATCGCGCGAAAAAGTCAGCAATCCAGTACTGCTAACAAAGCCGTCACGCAGGTTGGCAACAGATGGCCAAGCTACAAAAGATCTTGTAACAGGACTGTGGCACTTTTCTACGTTGACTAGGGCATCCAAAGAAAAGGTGAGCTGCGTCCTGTTATTCTCACCACGAGCAGAAAGGTGTGTAATTTTAGCCTAACTTTCAACAGTTGTCGCCAAGACTTTTTCTTTTCGGAGACTGACGAGATGTCAGAAACAACCAGTTGGTGGTTAAATGGAGACCGTTCGTTCGCCGGATGCAAGTCTTTCGATTTGACGCTACTTCGGCGACTTGCGCGTCGATGTGGATGAAATGATGATGATTAGGACAACACAATACCCAGTCCCTGAGCGGAGAAAAATCTCCGACCAAGCCGGGAATCGAACCCGGGCCCTAAGGATTGACAGTCTGTCGCGCTGACCACTTTTTTTTCTTTTGTATCCAGATATTAAGAAATTAAATTTTAATGAAAATAAACATTCATGTTACAGATTACTGTCCAAGCCTTCCTCTTGTACATGGCAAAGTATATTAAATATCTCTCTCTTAGCTTTCTTCACTAGAGTTTTTATTTGCTGTAGAGAAGCAGTTACATATGAACCAAATACTTCAAGATCAGTTGGAGCAGTTTTTGGTTTATTTATGCTGGTCAGTGTATTGTCAGCTCTTTCCAAAATAGCATTTTTTTCCTCGTTGTAAGCACTCTTCCTTTTTGTCCCCTTGATCATATCACTCCCACGTGGACTGCTGTATGATGACGACAATAATGCTGTTTGAAATGTCTGGCAACATCACATCCCTCTATAATAATGAAATCCTCACTAACATTAACGGTAGAGTTTGGGATCTCTAGACAGTCATCCTGAAAGATAATGATAACAATTTTGTGGTACGATATTTAAGGCCAATACGAGACACTGTGCAAGATCATGGTTTACGAACTCAGCTTCACATAGTATTTTATTTAAAGTTACAAAGGAAAAAAAGATAGCGCTACTACCAGGGTTCGAAACCACATTCTTCGAATTAAAAATGCACCAGATAATTTTTTTATTATTATTATTTTTTTTAATTTTCCAATGTCAGACTTACAACCTTTGCTGACATACATTTTGTTATACCACCGCATAAATAGTGTCTACAATGTCCAAATGTTGACAAATAGTGGCTAATTAGAAAATTAATCAAGTAAGGAAATGAATAAAACTGAAAATTTCCAAATGAAAAAGACCTGAAGACATCGCAGATAGTACAAATACAAAATAAACATGCTCCTCTAGCAATGAAATTAAATTTATGTCGGGGGCGACACCTGCTCACGACCCGACGTTCGATAGTGCAAGAGAGCCATCTGTCGACCCGTTCTCCAGACGTTGGTGTAAGACTGGGTCGTCTTCTCGAAATTAACTATGGGTCCGTAAAGTGTGATCGATGTCTATCTCGGCTTCTTCGTTTATCTCATCTCTCACCCGTCACACCCCATATGGCCGGCGGGTCGGTAGATGTAAGTCGCAGGTAATTAGCGAAGCCTTGCCTATATTTCTTATGCTGTTGCAGCTTCGTGTGTCCATCCAGGAGAAAATGCCAAAAATCCATTTTGTCCTTTGCCCATTCGTTATAGACGTAGTCCACAACCATTCCCCGTACCCATGTCACTGCATTGGTTAATGAATCGCGTGCCGCCGTTGATTCGTTGCGAACTTCCTATTTATCACCACATACCATGTTGAGCATACCGACGTTGGGAGGTAACCGTTCCGTATAACACGCCATATCTGTCGCCAGTTCTTGCCTGGATACTTCTTTTCCAGGGTATGAAGGCTTCTCTGACATAGGAAAAAAAAATAATAAAAAATAAAAAGAAGAAGAAGACGACGACGACGACTTGAAACGTGACATCTTCGGTAAAATATGGCCCACATTGACCGGGAGCAGCATTGAAGTGGGCGCTGTTACATCGGCCAACGCAACTGAGATATTGTGAAATTGACCGCGCCACTGTCGTAAAATGGTACTGACGAATAACGCCCGTGCCTTTTCATATACGTTCACCAGACCAAGTCCACCCTCTACAGGTGGTAGCGTAAGCGTTGTGTATTGGATCTTAAACAGGTGTGCCACACTCACGTAAGTTCCGAAAGTTGCTTGTATCCGTGATGCCATTGTGCGCGTTACAGGCAGGACATGCGCTACGTGAGTGAGTCTCGGTGCTAGGTATACGTTAACATAGGTCACCCTATGAATCATATCCAACGCTCTTAATTTCTGTAACAGCACCATTGTCCGCATCAGCTTCAATATGCGTCGGCTGCTGTCCGCTGCACATCCGTGTGGAACGTAACACCGAGACATTTTATGGTGTTAACTAACATGAGCGGGCCTTCCTCCCCCGGTTGTAATCCTCGACCGACATTCATGCAGCTTGACTTCTGTAGATTAAGCACGCTTTCCGCCGCCATCCCGTATCGCTGAATCCATGCCAACGCCGTACATACTTCGTCGCCTATCCTTGCCATCAGCATCACATCGCCAGCATAAGCGCGGCAATGAAAGGTCAGTTGTGGCAACGGCACTCCCTCTAGCCGTCTTCGGAGAGCATATAGACAGGGTTCCAAAGCCATTGCATACAAAAATATCGAAAGGGGGGCAACCTTGACGAACTGACCTTGAAATAACAATGTAGTCAGTGCCCCGCCCATTCACCGAGACCTTTGATCGCACCCCGTGTAACAGTCGCATGATCACTAGAATGAAGGCCTGTGGGATTCCCAATCTGTTCATCACTGCGTGCAAAAAGATATGATCCACTCTGTCGAACGCGTGATGACCACTCAGCTACCGGGGGCGGACAATAGAGACTGTCAGCATTGTGTATTTGCAGTCCAGTGGTCGAAATTTACATTTTTTTCTGATTGCGGTATTGTTAGAGGGCAGTAATCAGTAGTGTCAGATTTGTGTCTTTATCATATTATCACGCTGGTCAATTCGTGTCCGCCGATTATCGGGGGGGGGGGGGGGGGGGCATTCGAGATCGTGAGCATCATAAAGACAGCGGCACGAACGTGCTTCCGCGACGTCATGAAGGCGAGAAACGGACTGCTTCCTCAGTGAAAAAAGTTTTAACGCGCAAGCATACTTGTGCCACCGAGTAACGTTGGCTAAATGTAACGCAACGTCAGCGGTTGTCAAAGTTTCAGAACTGTCTGGGGGACCTACAAAATACGTCGCAATCAAGCACGCGCGAAGTTCAACCAACTGCACCCACAGCTTCACAGACGAACCATTCTAAACAGAAACGCATCGAAATTCAAATACATGACTTATTAGACTGGCGATGACGCACGCAGCTCCAGTCTGGGGATATGCAGCTCCAAACACACCTATGCCACCAGCAGGACATACAAACGAGGTAGCCCGAATCTTAAGCAAACGCTCCACGATGCAGGCGCACTGCGCACATCCACAATGAAATCCGCTCCAAGACAACCTTGATGGTACTCAAGAAACTCGCTACACCACTGTACAGGAACACAAGACATTCATACGAAAAATTGACCGTTAATGCCAACTTTAAACACAATACAAAAACCCACACATGAAGTCGGCGAGCCCCTGTCTTTTAAAAGCACTGGCTCTGCCACCTATTATTATACAGCCCAACATTAGACTGTCACAAGAAAATCAGCCAACATGCAAATCACGAAAGAAACGGTCACAGACGTTCACCCCGATTTTGTAAACGTCTCTATGGCAAACCCTTAGAACGGTCATAGCTCTGTAGATCTATTGTTTGCGCCTGCAGAAGTTGGCGTTTCGCAGGTGAATGCTGGTAACAGCACTGCGAACCGTCCTGGGCCTTCTTCGCCGTCTGGACTATAACAACTCTTGCTCTCAATCGTACAACGCGAGCTTTCACTGTTTGCTATGCGGCTGATACTTGTTTTATGGGCATAAGACCATGGTCCAAGGCATAATTCTTTAGATAACGTTTCGTCTTCCACTGCTTGGAGACATCATCAGAGGCTTTAACGTCCCAGAAAGCTGTTACAGATTGAAAAATGCTCAGCGAACCGTACCACCTGCCTAGAAAGTCGCAGAGGCCCTTTTTGCCATGGCTTGCTGTCGCACTTCCTTCCTTATGCCCTAAACCGCTACCATTCACAAATGTTTCTGCATACTTTACTCAGATTGGACCATATTAATGGGTGTCGCACCCACACGTACGGCCAACATCGCAGGCCGTAAGCGCATGGGTAGCGATGCTTCATTTTCTGCAAAAGTGGTGCTCCATTTTCTGTTTAAGAATGTTTCCGAGCCAGATTTTGGTGCAGGTGTAACAAGGGTATTTTTCGGATGGTAACTCTGGGGTTCACCCTGTGACATTTCCATAAAAATGATTAAGAAGTCACAGTTTTTATAATATGAAATTATGAGTATCTCGATGGGATTTCAGTCACAATTGTAAGTCACACGAAATAACAAAAAGTAACATTATGACAATCAACACCGTGTACCATCTATTGGCCGCCGTTCGTACTTCGTTGTCAGAACCTTGTGTCTCGCGCTACTGAACCTTCAAGATTCCTACTGCCAATATTTCCGATAATAAACGCACTTGAATGGCGGAAGCCTGCACACTTGCATTAAAATATCTCACGCTCTCTCACAAACTTAAAAACTAACCTTTCTTCGGAAGAAGGCGGTCACCTAATGGAGCAGAGGCAACTTCTCCAGTTCTGCTGTCTATGATACTTCGAATTATCTCCATATCGAGTGGTTCAAAATGTAGCTGACATACCTGTGACCATAACGAAGCTATTAGAATTCGTATGTGACACCCGCTGGAATGTATAAAATAAAGTGTTGAAAAAATTGCTTTTTCCTGCTTCTAGTTATTTTATTTATCCCATACGCGTTTCGCCTTCTGTTCTAAGGCATCATCAACGGGATCTATAGCGATACAGTTTTGCTAAACAGTTCAGTTCGCGATTTTCTGTATTGCGTTTTGGGTGCTGGGTGAACTGTTTTTAATCTTTACATTGATATATTTAGGTACAAGACCGTTACATTTGCATATGTTGTTGAATTTTGTGTGTTGTATGGTTTTATGGGTGTTCAGATGAAGTCTTCTGAATTTCTGGTATAGGCCACCTGGAAATGCCTGGCATGGCATGAATAACAAGTTTGTTTGTGTGGCCATCCTCCGCAGCAAGCACCTAAATACTTGTTTTGTAAATAAAACTGCCTTTTCCTGCTGCTACTTACTTTATTTATCAAATGGTTCAAATGGCTCTGAGCACTATGGGACTTAACATCTGAGGTCATCAGTCCCCGAGAACTTAGAACTACTTAAACCTAACTAACCTAAGGACAGCACATACATCCATGCCCGAGACAGGATTCGAATCTGCGACCGTAGCGGTCGCGCGGTTCCAGACTGTAGCGCCTAGAACCGCTCGGCCACCCCGGACGGCTTTTATTTATCCCATACGCGTTTCTTTAATCATCTGCCTACCTGTCCGTCTGAATACTACTCAGGGTTGGCATGTTTAAAATAAAGTGGTTTTAATCAATGTTTAAAACAAATTTAATAAATCATTTTATGGGTTTTTACCGGATACGGAAAAAAACATCAAGTGAGGGGGACCACCAAATCTCACCAAAGGGGGCGGGCGCCCAAAATTTAAAGAAAACTCCTGGGGTAATTAATGGGCGTCGCGTTGGAAGGCAATACTTACCAGTACCCGTTACTCGTTACTTGTGACTTATCACAATGTAACAGCTACGATGATAAATAACAGCAGAAACATTTTAACGTTGTTGGAGTGCGGAGGGATACAGGTTGTGAATTCGTAAAATGTTATTTAAGACTATGGCAAATGACAGCTTACTACTAAAAATACTAACTACCGAATAGTGACTTCCTATGATACCAAAACCTGTTGCCTTGTGGTGGTCCTTTTTTTATTGCATTTGTTAGGGGCGGACATCCCTTGACACCCTTCAAGTTCATCGTTGATATATTCACTCTGTTTTTTTATTACAGAGCTGGCAGATAACCCTCTGACCGCACACGCTGAGCTACCGTGCCGGCGGAATCGAACTGGTCCTAACGCCGCTTTCACACTATACGGTTTTGACCGTACGGCAAAAAGCCGTACGAGTTTTAGCCGTGCCTGTGTTGCTTTCACATTACACGGCTTTTTGACGTGACCAGTTGTTGGTGTCTATTCAGTTTGCTTAATGTGTGTATCAAGATGAACCGTAAACGAGTTGTTGCTTTGTGGTTGCTTCATCGTCGCCGCAAAAGAAAAGGTCGTCTTTTGTGGGTACACCCCATTAACCAGAGAAGAGACGAAGTGGGTTTATTTTATACACTCTTTGAAGATTTGAGGAACGACGGAAATAAATTCTTTAACTATTTCCGAATGTCTATTACCTCGTTTGACGAATTACATAGAAAACTAAAGGATGTGTTACAACGACAAAACACACAATTCCGCAATTGCATCCAACCTGTTCAAATGCTGGCTATCACGTTAAGGTAATTTAATACATAAAAACTAGTTCTGTTTATTTACTTATTTATTTGTGTTTTACATTTTTATTACGCTCAGATTATGAAGTAGAAAAGTCAATATCAATATCAGCAGTTGAAACCAAAGAGTTTGTAGCAGGACTGACTGTACTGTCACTTTGTGGCGACAGGCTCTCTGCAAAAACGTTGTAGAACTGCGTTGTTGATGGTGGGCCTTCATGGCTACTTGTGGAAGGCGAAGGGTATGGTGGTGGCACTTTATTAATTCGTTGATAAGAACTGCGACCTTGAGAAGTCTGTAATGGTTGTTCGAGAAAAGTAGTTGGGTTTGGTGCAGCTGGAGGAGGACGAATCTGATGCGTATGGTAAGAGGATATTGGAGCAGCATTTTCCATAGGTGAATAAGAATAAGCTTGAAATCTATTATTATAGGGCATGGGAGGTGTGTAATGGGTAAATGGAGGAGGTTGAGCTGTCAATATATTTCTCCTTTCATATATATTTTCTATAACTTTGAGGACTCCCATCTGAAACTGAAGATAATCCTGTTCATCAAATTTTTCCAGATGAGGCTTCAGACTAAGTAAAAATGACATTTTGCTGCAAGGTTTGTCTTCTTCCAGAGCTCGTAATATTTTCATTTCGATTGCATCAGGTTTTCTATGTTTTCTGTTTGTATGGCACTCGCTTTTGGATGTTTGTTGTGTGGGTGCTGTATCAAATGGCCCAGAAACATTCTCAGTATTTTCGACGGAGCCCTGCGTTTCTATATCTTCTTCCAGTCTGGCGGTGCGTTCCGATTGAAAACTGTCCTCCGTCTCTCGAGCATCATACAGCTTTTTTAGAAACTGCAGCTGATCAGAATATACATACTTTTTCATTTTCTTTGCTGCTGAGCCACTTTTTTTCGCAGCTTGAATTTTTATGTTTGACTTCACAAAGGAGTCTCGTAGATTGGTCCACCTCCGTATTACTTCTATACCTACATCAAAAGAAAACAAAACTGTATGAAAACATTTTAATTTTGTATAGAAAAAAGCAAAACTGTAACAAAAAATGTCCACTGCAAACTAAATGTCACTGATTTTTTTTCGTTTTGTTCAGGTATCTGGCAAGCGGTTGTTCCTTCACTGACTTACATTTCCAGTACAGAATTGGGATTTCTACAGCAAGTAAAGTGGTTAATGATGTATGCACAGCAATTTGGTCATCACTGCGGGAAGAATGTATACAAAGACCGACCAAAGAGGTATGGGAATCAATAGCGGCTGGATTTGAACGTACTGCTAATTTCCCCCACTGCTTAGGAGCGGTGGATGGAAAACATATCCGTCTTACTGCCCCATTTAATAGCGGATCAATGTACTTCAATTACAAAGAATACTTTTCTGTGGTTCTGATGGCTGTAGCGGATTCCAACTACAGGTTCATTTATGTCGACGTAGGAAGTTATGGCAAAGACTGTGACTCTTCAGTGTTCAGACGGTCCAGTTTATGGAAGTCAATAGAAAGTAATTCCCTGGAATTTCCAGACGTCCAATGTCTGCCTGGTACGGAAGGTCCAAAAGTACCCTACTTCTTCGTGGGAGACGCAGCATTTGGCCTACACACGCATTTGCTCCGGCCTTTTGGGGGAACAAACTTGACAGTTGAGAAACGTGTATTTAATTACCGTTTGTGCAGAGCAAGGAGGTATGTGGAATGTGCTTTTGGCATCCTCACCAATAAGTGGCGGTTGTTTCACCGACCTTTAAATGTTCATCCAGATTTTGCAGTAAAAATGGTTAAAGCTTGCATTGTTTTACACAATTTTGTACGTCAGAGAGATGGATTTATAATTGAAGACACCACATCCTTCACTGGTTTGGAAGACTTAGCCCAAGATGCCAACATAAGAGGACTGACAGCCAACGCCATAAGGAACACTCTTTGTAAATATTTTATGACAAATGCTGGAAGCGTGTCATGGCAGATGTCAAAGATATAAATTAACAAGCCTTTTCCTTTTTGTAGATTGTTTGTGAAAGCCTGCGACTGTATAGTAAATAGTTTTCTTTATAAATAAATTACTGCTACCACTCACGTTTTTAATCGTTTTGTTTATATTTTGTACGACGCGTTTCGGGAAATAATTCCGATCTTCAAGTGCGTTTTTTTCTCTAAGTTTTCATTATGTGTAGTGTTTTTTTATTTGTGAGGTCTTGTGCGTGTTTCTCTTATAAATTACAGTAAAGAAAACAGAATGCAAGACCTGACACATAAAAAGACACCACACATGATGAAAACTTAGAGAAAAACGCACTTAAGGATGGGAATTATTTCCCGAAACGCGTCGTGCAAAATATAAACAAAACAAAAAAAACGTGACTGGTAGCAGTAATTTACTTATAAACAAACGATTTACTTTTAGAATAAAATTTATAACGTTAAATAAAAACTGTTTAAAACGTATTAAATGTAATATTAATATATTAAATAAATACTTACCAAACGCATTTTTATCTTTGTCTTCCATCTCATCAAAATCTTGCTTCAGTGCTACGCAAACTTCCCGCCAAGCATTCTTTGTAGCAATACGATCTCTATACGCATCTAGAGTTTTGTCCCACAGAACAGGTCTTACTTCCACCAAGGTTATCAAAAGTTCAGTATCAATTTCATCCATTCTTCTACACTTTTCAGTAAACAAGAATAAACACAAATGAATAAAACGACACTACAACGAACTAGTCGACGCCGTACGGCTCAAAACCGTCCAGTGTGAAAGCATGCACTTAGTCACGTAGGCCACTGTTGTCGAACTTGCCGTACGGCGACCGTCTGTTGTAGTGGCAAGACACGGCTGCAGCACGGCACGGCAGCGGCATTTTGCCGTCGCCGTATAATGTGAAAGGCGCCATACATTTCTTCACACCTACAGCCGTACGGCTTTTTGCCGTACGGTCAAAACCGTATAGTGTGAAAGCGGCGTAAGGGCTGCGAGCGCGGGACCGGCAACTGCACGCAGTTCGGCACGCGAGGCCTTGGAGCTGTGGTTTCCCGCCGCCTTCCTTATTGGGTAAAACCGGGAGCAGGGGCGGGCACGCGCAAACAGGTGTCTGCCTGCTTCCAGCCGTAACGCCGCGGGCGCTACCTGTTGTGCGCGCCGCGGCAGCATTTAGCGCGTATAGGCCGCTAGCGTGAGTGACCCTGCAGCGCGGCCCTACAATGGGAAATTCTGTGGTAACTAAATCGCAAGAAAATAGCATTTTCGAGCGGTATTCGAATTAAAAACCTACAACGCAGCATTTAAGGTTTATATGTTTACTAACTGACAAACCTGGCATTGCCCGGATATTCATTTTGCCAATTTTCTATTAGAGAAAAGAAACAAAAAATGAACTGTGTTTGTAAATAATATCGAAAAAATTTCATTTCTACGTATTCGCGGAAATACCTTTGATATTATGAAAAAGTCGTACAAAGAAATAGGCAAGAACGGGTGCATCGCGTGTCTACAACGCGATTTTGTAAACGGCTCTATGGCAACTCCTCACCACACATCTCTAGAGAGGCATACTGCTTTCGCCTACAACCGTTTGCGATTCGCAGTTGAAAGCTGTCAAAAGCGCTGGCAGATGTCAGGAATTTCCTTAAACTGACTCGCCTGTAGGAGTGTCTTTAGCAGTATTAAAGCTTCACGCAGGATGCGGCATTTTTTCACGCATCTCAGAGTGTATGACGTCAAATCTCCTGATCTAGGGGCCAGACAATGATGTAATATGTGGGCACTGTCTGCAAAATGTGTGGCGACTGGAGTTAGTAAAAAAAAAAAAAATACTAAACTTGAACGTCGTGCACAATGCTGCAGTCTTTCACGCATGTTAGTGTTTATGACGTCATGTCTCCTCAACTATGATACGTGGTTCTGTCACCGACAGAGATTGCTGCCTGACAGTAAAGGATACGTGTACCAAATGTGGTTGAAATCGGTACAGTGCTTGAAGTGGAAATGTGGAAAACACACACACACAGTTTTAAAATATGTATGGATGGATTGTGTGTGAATTTACTATACAATTCTTGATTTAGTGAATTGAGTCGATGATAAAAACCGAAAACAATTTAACACGATTTTTTAATAAAGCAACAACTTTAAAAAAAGTTGTAAATTCATGTCCATCCAAAAATCAGTATCTCAATTTAAAAAAGAATATTTCATAACTATAAGCAAACTGGTTTATAGATAAATGCAAGATGGCAAAAAGAGTTTGTCGGCGAAGCATATTCTACTTCCATTAATTAAAACACATTACTTTCCCAAACAATCAGCGTTAAAATATTAAATAATCTTACTGAATCCAATCATGTGCTTCCACTAGTGTTCCTCCTTCTGTTTAACCATCGCTTTGACTCTGTTCCTTAACACAACGTATTTTTTTCTGAGATGAACGGTCTTATCACATAACACTCTTTCTTCTCCACAATGCAATATTCTAAATTCCTGCTTTGCTTTAGCACGTATTTGTTCCTTCTTGTCTCAGTCCTTGAAGCTTCTGTGACCACATAAAGACAGAAGCAAGAGTAAAGATGGGAAACAAAACAACAACAGAAAGGTTTAAGCCATAAAGGGCGTTAAGCAAGGTTGCACTCCGTACCCATAACTTTTTAATGTATACATAGACAAATCGCTGCTGGCACGATGCAAAAGAAGTTCAGAAATGGGTATTTTAGTTGGACAGTATAGAATAGATACCCAACTTTTTGCAGATGACAAAATAATTTCGCAAACTGCAGACAATATATGGAACAGACGCTCGATGTACATGTCTATTGGTTAACAAGAAATTGATTTAGTTCTCTAAGATGAAAGACTTAAAATAACTTGAACATTTTAAATATTTAGATTCCATTATATCCAGTGATCGCAGCTGTGACAAAGATATTGAATCCAAAATAGCGATGGGTAAATGACCGACGAAATCCATAATTGGACTGATTTGGAATAATGGTACAAGTATAATGGTACAAGTACACAGACAAAAAAGGATATTCAATAGTGTCACTGAGAAAGTAGTTAGTTATGGCGCAGAAATATGGCCGCTTCCGAATAAAAGGAGGCCAAGATCAGGGCAGTGAAATTATGTTTTATAAGAAGATTCCTACAGATCATCAGTGAAAATACGCTCAAAACACCTAAAATATGTGTGGAAGTGACATAGCTCACAACGAGGAGACTGAAGAATAAAAGTCTTGGTCACGGTAAATGATGACAGCCGAAACAGTTGCAGAATAAAGATTTATTAAAATTCTTGACCAAGGTTTCGGAATATATAAATATACCTTCATCAGAAGTAAAAAATCCTGAACAGGAAGACACTTTCATTAGCAAAAACGTAGCTTCGGAAATGAGAAACAAAAAACACTAAAGCTTAAGTAACTGCGAAATTACCAGAGTAATACAGGCACAAAATCTTTTAGTTACTTACTAAAATTACATCCTGCAATGGAGATAAATAAAACCTTGGTCAAGAATTTTACTAAATCTTTATCCTGCAACTGTTTTGGCTGTCATCATTTACCGTGAATGATTTCAACAGTTGCTGTTTCAGCCATGTTTAAAATCTTGAAAAGTCTTGGTGACAGCAATGACATGTGGCCTAAGAAGGTGTTAATGTGTGCCTCGAGAAGAACTGAAAAGGGACGACAACCTTTGTCATGGAAATTCTATATACCGATCGGGCAATGAATGGGAAGGGGTGGACAGCTTTCCATTGGAGTAACTGAGACTAGTGGAACGAAAAAGCGACGAACTTCTAATGTGACAAGTAGCAGTAGAAGAAGAAGAAGAAAAAGAAGAATCTTGCCGGCTAATTGGTTTGTGCCTACACTTCATACTCAAAGTAGCAGCAGTCCCATATCCAAGAAATGAGCGCAGTGGAGCAGATGCAGTAACGGTGCACCCCGTTTCACGGCAAGGTCCTAGTGCAGGTGGTTTGCTGTTGCCTTCCTCCGACCTGTTATGATGTGTCAAGTGACTATCTGTGTCGTGTGGATGGCTGACGAGTGCGTGTACAATGTAGTAGTGGTGGGTCTGCGTTGTCACGCATTATGAGATGGAGGAGGGTGACACCCGGCGCCGACACATAGCCTATTCCTCTCCAATAGCACCACGTGGGGACGCCGAAGCTTAACGCAACCACCCGACGGACGGATCACCATCAAAAGTGTCAATATTATCACTCTATGAGACACTGTGGAGAACTTTGGAATTTAATCCAGGGCATTGGCGTAAATACTGGTGGTCAGGAACTTCACGCTGCCACCTGTCCTTCTCGTGCCGGCGAAATGCTAGCAGTGAAAAGTTCATGCACCACCAGCATTCGAACCGGCTTACCTCCGAGTCATGCGGCAAGGTACAGACTGGCGTTAGCGACCTCGTCTACGAAGGTAGGTTACGCTTTTACTAATGGAGCTATTTAGAGTATTGTAATTACTGTCACAATATGGCAGTCTTAAAATATTTTCATTTTTGTATCAAACCAAACGGAGATTTCGAAGCTTATTTTTCGATCAACTTCAATTTTAGAAATAACCTTTTCCTACAGTTGTTTCAGATCGTAAGTGAACGCTCCCGACATTTATGAATCTTCGTTTGGATGAAATGAGATATGGAAGAATTTTTTCACGAAATCGAGCTCATTTCGACCAGCCAAAAGTCGGTTAACCGTTCTTTTAAAAGTCTTTATGGTTTTGCCAACTGAGGTGCCTCTCGTATGAGCAAGTGCCACAGGGAATTCGACGCGAGGGTGCGCTAACTTCGAGAAGTGAATGCAGACTTCATTCATATCGGCTGTTTATTGAAAAAGCGTAGATTTTTTTTTTTTTCAATCCAAGTATTTGTGGTGCTGACCGCAGTCAACTGCGGCCTTGGCAAAGGTATCCCTCAGCCCCAGTATATCAACGACTGAGTAGTCAGCGCCAGAGAAGTTTGCCTGGCGAAGAAACTGGTCAGTAGGTGGGTAGGCGTTTTTAACACTACGCACCGATTTGTGATTTTGCGTATCAAGTGTAACAAACGCGAACCGGGCAGGACGTTCGGGTTCCATTATTGGTTGCTGTTCATAGAACAGTGAAAGTACGGGTATAAGGGCCCGTCTTACGGAGTGTCGAAATAGTGTATAGGCGCAAAGGAACGGACGATAGTAATACAGAGTCTGCGTTCGATATCTTCAGCGGTGCTCCTGGTTCAGCTGCGCCTTGGCAGATGTCAGGAAAAATGAAGTGGTCATCAGTCCCCTAGAACTTAGAACTACTTAAACCTAACTAACCTAAGGACATCACACACATCCATGCCCGAGGCAGGATTCGAACCTGCGACCGTAGCAGTCGCGCGGTTCCGGACTGAGCGCCTAGAACCGCTAGACCACCGCGGCCGGCCCTGCTCCGAAGGGTTGGGTCGCTTGACTCCCCCTCCTCCTACTCATCGCTGTCACGCAGTAAAGGTACTTACTGAGCCTTTCCGCTGGTTTACTTAACATAGGACCAGAATCTCTTTGGATTTTCCGCCACATTTCTAGAGAGACTTTCGTTGTGGAAACTATTAAATGCATCTCGCATTGAAATCCGCACCAAATTTCGAGCCTCAGTAAAGCTTCGCCCATCTTGGAGATTCGTCTAAATTATACGTGCCTTTTTCGGTGCTCCTGCAGCAGCTTTCTGTCGTGTTTTGTGTACCATGGGGGATCAGTTACGTCTCTTATTAATTTATTTGGTATGAATCTCTCGAGTGGTGTTGATACTATTTCTTTGAACTGAAGCCACATATGGTCTTCACTTACATAGTTTGGAAGCATTGGAAACTGTCTCTTAGAAAGACGTCAAGCGAATTTTTAGCTGCTTTCATAAATAGATATATTTCACGTTTAGTTTTGGTGAATTTCTTTGTTACAGAATTGAGCCTCGCTCGACTGTGTGTTCACTAATCCCTGTATCCGTCGTGATTCTCAGGATTATTTGTGGCTAAGAAGTCAAGTGTGTTTTCGTAACCATTTACAATTTGAATGGCCTCGTGAGCTAATTGTTCAAAATAATTTTTTAAAAAAGCATTTAGAACAATTACGGAAGTTGTTTTCTACATACAATAGGGTCTGAAAATGTATTTTTGTCAACATACGGAAGGTAGATTGAAAGTCACTGCCAACTATATTTGTATGATTAGCGTACATATTTGTGATTAGACTCAAGTTTTCTTTGGGGGACTGATGACCCCAGAAGTTAAGCCCCATAGTGCCCAGAGCCATTTGAACCATTTTTAGGGACACTTAAATTTGGTTTCGGGCAATCGCTGCAGAGTTTTCAAACTGGATAAATCGAAAACCAAATTGACCCCTATACTTGTAAAAAGGAGCGAGGCGTACAGGCAGTGGCCAGTGCGATGGCTTTTTTGCTGCTGTAGCTTCGGAATGGCAGGGCTGTACAGAAGGAAAAAGAAAGGAAAAGGGACTGGCTGAGGCACGCGTCTACCTGCTGCAAAGCGGGAAAGGCTTACAAGTTGGACTGGAGAGGGAGAATGAGGATAAATGGAACGTGGGGGCGGGCTGGGAAGCAGGGAGGGAGGAGTGGAGGAGACAGCTACCGGGCTACACCATGCGGGCAGTTCCAGGGTTGTCCAAGGAGGCGGCACCTCCAGACCGTTCCTTAAGAAACAGGTAGAACGAGGCGCGAACAGACACACTTGTACCTTCACTGAAGGGAAGTCTAGGAGACGAAGGAAGAAAATGCATACCAGCGAGACTGCAAGAAAAACGTTGTACATTACGAATAACCCGGAACATCGCCGTCATGAAGGCCACATTTACATAATTTGCAGCAATTAATTAGTTATGTTAATATAAAAATCAACACATAACTCAATGGCGAAATCAGTATATAACTCAATGGGAATGGTGGACCTAAATTTAAATTCTGCAAATGACATAGTAGTCAGGTAGCGACCTAAGAAATTGTGTTAGTTAAAAGCGATTGAATCCACGCGTAGGATTCTGAAGTAAAAGTAATCAAATTAACTTTAATGTGCAACTCAAAATCAATGTAACTGTAGTCATATACTGTAGTACATCTACTGTAGTACATCTACTTGCATGTACGAGTAAAAAGAATCATTAAGAAATTACAGAAGCGTCATTCACTGACTTTAAATAAAATTCCTACAAATATATGGTACCTATGTTCTTGAATAGTAAGTATGCATGCACCAAGAAATTTACTCAGTTACTCGAAATACACTGACACACATAGAACATCTAACTCGCATAATATTGTAAACAAACCAGCCACAAACACGTGTACACCAGCTGCCAAACTCCAATATAGCGCCGGCTGCGGTTCTCGATCAATCAGAAGAAAGATTTATGGTAGGTCCGCGCGCGCAGTTTGTAAATCTGCTCACTTCAGAAAAATATTTATTTACTATTTGAGAAATCAAAATCTGCGAAACATCGTTAATGTACGGAATGAATCGAGGCATGTGAGAGTAATCTGTTACAAACAATAGAAAAATCATAGGGAGGTATGTGGGGTGAAGACTACATTTCTATGTTGGAACTGATGCTGTGACAAATTACAATATTACGACTGGAATAACATTTTATTTTAAAAAGAAAAGAGGCAGTGCCATCTGCATTACCTCCGAAACTGATCGCATTTAGCAGTCTTTTTGAAATATCTCCGCTTCAGCTGCGCCTTACCTCGTTTGCAGTATTCTGCAGTAGTACAACGACGATAATGCGTTATCCTGGTATTTGGCGATTCTGCGTTGAAAATGATGTTCGCAGATACGCTATACGTCTGTTGCAGCTGTCGTCGTAAGCTTGGTGCTGTGGGATTGAAGCTCCAGTGAGCACAATATGAAACACGACGAGTATTTATGGAGCATATTCTTCTACACAATGTCCTACTCTGGCACCTGCGAAACCGTTTCGGTCCGATGATTAATTCGACACGGTTCAGGACTTACTCATATCAAAGCACAGTCGTCGAAGTGCTCAAACCTGATATCGCGCACACGAATTGTTCCACGTAACACCCAGATATGTGTGTCCATTGCAAACGCGGAAACTGTCTTAGTTCATCCACGCACAAAAGCAGAGCGCACAGTTCACAGTTAGTTCAGTATTAATAACTAATGGTTCAAATGGCTCTGAGCACTATGGGACTCAACATCTTAGGTCATAAGTCCCCTAGAACTTAGAACTACTTAAACCTAACTAACCTAAGGACATCACACACACCCATGCCCGAGGCAGGATTAGAACCTGCGACCGTAGCAGTCCCGCGGTTCCGGACTGCAGCGCCAGAACCGCACGGCCACCGCGGCCGGCAGTATTAATAACTGTCCTTCTGTAGCTAATATGATGTACAAATTGATTTAAATCTTTTATCCGTGTGTTTATGCCCCGCACACACCAGCCACTGTCATACCGTCACGCCAACAATCAGTCTTCTCCTCGTCAGCACTGTTCTATTCGACTGTTCAGTCTCAATTGTCGAAAACAGGGCTCCCTTTCAGCAGAGATATATTTTAAAAAATTTAGTGAAACATATTCAGATAGAGATACTAGTTGAATGTTCTGACATTTACTATTACACCTAACGAATAATACAATATAATACATGATAAAACTAATTTATATACGCTCCCCACAGTGTTTTGTCATTATTTTGTATGCAGTTACGAGACAATTCTCCTCCAGAGTTTATAAAGATTTCCACATTTACGTTACAGGACAGCAGATGCGGTAAAACATCTACTAGAAGGTCTTATTAGTGCAGTTGAGAAGGCAGCAGTGGAAAGATAATGTTAATGTGGCGTGAGGTACCGATGACGGATGATTTGTTCGTTATGGGTATCGTAATGAAGACCGCCTAATCTGTGGTCCTCGTTAATTGGCTACTGCGTTCGGTAAGCAGCGCGCCAGAGTTCTGCTATTAATATTGGAAAAACTAAACAGTGAATTTACTTGCCTTTGATATAAAAGCATATAGCAGGGTTTCATTCCATTAATTCAAAAGTGTTATAAAGTCAGCAGAATAATAGACAACTGCTAAACGAAATGGCAGACGAAGCGCTTCGGAGGTCTTCCGATCGCGCCTTGGCGGGCGAAGTGGTTCGGCTGTTAATATCAGAGCTGGCTCGGCAATCTCGAAAGACAGACATGTTGTATGCCTTGGTAGGTATCGGTTAAGGCCTTAATTAGCAACCTCTGGTTATTTGGAAATATAATAGAGAACAATTTGATAGTAATTACGCAAATAGGCAGTTCACGGTTTTATTCATTTTTTTATAATTGTGTGAAGAATGGAGTCTGTGATTCATAAAGTGAACCACAATTGTATAGTTTCTCGTTTTCTGCTTATTAAAAGAAGAGTGGCCTCCAGTATAAACAAACAAACTGAAGATTTAATTGTTTATAGAATATCAGTTCCTCGGTAAGGATTTATTACAGCTTCAATATTTCACGACCTACGTGCTGTTTTCTGTGCAGGGGACAACAACTATTGAAGACTACAGGTAGGTGAACATTAACTAGAACTTACGGATTCCACTCCGGGCGGTGGAACCAAATAAGCACCTCACGTGTACTGTAATCTTAGTACAAATGAGTTCAGTGACACGTTATCTTTAGTGACACAGAGGAGGTAGGAAGAAGAGTAATTTTCGAGGGAGGGGTTTATCATACGCACGTAAACTGACTCTCTCTCTCTCTCTCTCTCTCTCTCTCTCTCTCTCTCTGTCTCTGTCTCTGTCTCTCTCTCTCTGTCACTTGTATCCAATGATGTTTCGTTCAGTTTTATATTTACAATATAGTAAAATATTAAAATTTATTCATGCTTTTTTACAATGAGTCCACTAGGGTCAACACGACCCCAATTTAAATTTATTTTTGTTTCTTGAACGTAATACTTAGAAAATAGAACAATTACTGTTACTCTGAAAACTGGAAGGTATGTTTTTACGTTAGTTCAGTAAAATATTGTCAATACAGTCCTGTGTAAATTACTCGGGATCTATATAACTTCTGCAGTACTCGATGAGACAAAAACTCCTGGTGGTAAGAGAGTTAATTGTGTCTTGGTCTATATTTGGAACGCAGTACAACAACTATAATACTGTGTAGTATGGAACATCTATCACGCAAAGGACACGCAATTGCGGGCCGGTGGTTTGTTGGCGTTGAGCCTGCGCCCAATAGCGTCCTAGACGTGATCCATAGGGTCCCGATCAGGCGAATTTGGTGGCCAAGACATCAACGTGTGTTTACTGTCATGCTACTTAAATCCCTGTGGGGCGATTCTGGCCTTGCGACGCGGACATTCGCGCGGCTGGAATACACCATTGCCATCGGGGAAGACATCAAAGTATGAAGGGGTGCAGGTCGTCCGCAGTGTTGTTCACGTAATGCACAGCATTTACGGTGTCGTCGAATACAACGACGGGTCCCACGGAAGCCCATTGAGTGCCGCTCACAGCATAATACCGCCTCCATTGGTCCGTGTCTGCGGCAAGGGCGTTTTGAAAAGCTGTTCGCTTTAATGGTGGCGTATCCGAACACGACCATCGATAAACTTGATGTAACAACAAATGTGCTGCATTCGACAAAGTGACAAGTTTATATTATCCCACGGTGCAATCAAACCTAGCTGCGTGCTCAATGCAACAGTAGTTAACGATGTCACTAGGTCAACATGGGAACACGAAGGGGTTGTCTGCATTCTCATGTTGAACAACGTATGGTGAACGGCGGGCTCCGACACACCCTGGCTCTCTCACACACCCGTGCCTGCAGCACCACCGTACTCTGTCGTCACATCTCCCACAGACTGCCGCCTATCCAGCTTCTGCTTTTCGTAACGAGGAAACCTTCACGTTCTATTATCAGAGGTGGACGTCCAACACCTTATCGCTGGCTGCATGGCCTGCCTCGTGGTTTCTATATAATATTACTGCTACTACTACTACTATCCACAGATGCTCACAATAGTAGCAGGGAAACAGCCGACCAGCTTCTCCACCTCCGAGATGGTCGTTCCCAAGCTCCGTGATACTCTGCACTTTGTCATAGATATTTATGTTGGTGGATTCTCCCTTGACGCCCGTGTCGTCGCTTGAATGATTCTCCAGTCATCTCTAGCCCGCTCACACACTTTCACAATCGTGTCACGATCAGGCGTCATTCAGTATCGCGGTGAGCAGCGGTCAACGATTTGTGTCATCATAGTAAATGATTCCTAACTCATCTCACTCAAATCCAACTGAGCCCTACCGGCGACGCTACTGGACTATTTCTGCGAATCATTACGGTTGATGGATAAAGGAGCTTGGAGAAGATTCAAATTAAAAAAACATCTTCAATAACTCTTTCATCAACTTTTATTTTCCGTGTCATTATAAGCCTAAGAGAAAAACGAATCAGTAACTTAATATTTTTCTCTTTCTTTCTTTACATTCAGTATGGTATATGACGTTATACTCGGGGAAAACTTCATTTATGAAATAAAGTTCTCATTGGGCTAAAGCTCGTTATAAGAACAGTATGTGATGCTTACCAACTTCATGTTGTAGACAAGTGCATAAGGAGTTGGGTATTTTAATTAAAGCGCAAGTGTACATTTTATTTCCTCAAATTTTTTGTAAATACTCTATTACAGGTCTGAAAGAATAACAACTAACATAATTACAGTGCCAGAGGAAAAAGGACTTTCAGTTACGCAATTAATTAAAATAACTTTATTAGAAATAGAGTGAATAACTCTGCTACCAAAATCTTTCATCACTAATCCAATGTTAACAAACGCATGACACACAGCAAAGCCAAATTTGAAAAGTAAACTAAAATAGTTTCTTGTACGCAACTCTTTCTAGTGCATAGAAGATTTTTCTGCGTAGAAACATTCGGCTTATTTATAGCAAAATTATTATGGTCTTCTGTTCCAAAACTAAATACTCTTTTCTCTTACGAGAACTTACCTGTAAAAGGTCAGCAAACAGTTATACTTAAATACAAATTACAATTAAACAGGCAACTGACTCATCGCACGTCGTTACGATGCATCGCGCAAGTACACACAACAAAAAAAGTTTCGCATCACCTCGTTTACAGACCTGTACAGAAAATTGGAAAAGAGATCAACATAAACATCATTTCCGTCCTTTTTATTGCTCATGAAATCCACACATTGATTGTTGTACCACCATACAGCGAGACCTTCAGAGGTAGTGCTCCAGATTGCTGTACACACCAGTACCTCTCATAAATAGTAGCACGTCCTCTTGCACTGATGCATGCCTGTATTCGTTGTGGCATACTATCCAAAAGTTCATCAAGGCACTGTTGGTCCAGACTGTCCCACTCCTCAACGGCGATTCGGCGTAGACCCATCAGAGTGGTTGGTGGGTCACGTCATCCATAAACAGCCCTTTTCAATCTATCCATGTTCGATAGGGTTCATGTCTGGAGAACATGCTGGCCACCCTAGTCCAGCGATGTAGTTATCCTGAAGGAAGCCATTCACAAGATGTGCACGATGGGGGCGCGAAATGTCATCCATGAAGATGAATGTCTCACCAATATGCTGCCGATATGGTTGCACTATCAGTCGGAGGATCGTACAGCCGTTACGGCGGCTTCTATTACCACCAGCGGCGTACGTCGGCCCCACATAATGCCACGCCAAAACAGCAGGGAACCTCCATCTTGCTGCACTCGCTGGACAGTGTGTCTAAGGCGTTCAGCCTGACCGGGTTGCCTCCAAGCATGTCTCCGACGATTGTCTGGTTGAAGGCATATGCGGCAGTCATCGGTGAAGAGAACGTGATGCCAATCCTGAGCGGTCCATTCGACTTGTTGTTGGGCCCATCTGTACCGCGCTGCATGGTGTCGTGGTTGCAAAGATGGACCTCGCCTTTGACGTCACGAGTGAAGTTGCGCATCATGCAGCCTATTGCGAACAGTTTGAGTCGTAGCCCGACGTCCTCTGGCTGCACGGAAAACATTATTCAACATGGTGGCGTTGCTGTCAGGGTTCCTCCGAGCCATAATCCGTAGGTAGCGGTCATCCACTGCAGTAGTAGCCCTTGGGCGGCCTGAGCGAGGCATATCATCGACAGTTCCTGTCTCTCTGTATCTGCTCCATGTCCTAACAACATCGCCTTGGTTCACTCCGAGACGCCTGGACACTTCCCTTGTTGAGAGCCCTTCCTGGAACAAAGTAACAACGCGGACGTGATCGTACCGCGGTATTGACCGTCTACGCATGGTTGGACTACAGACAACACGAGCCCTGTACCTCCTTCCTGGTGGAATGACTGGAAATGATCGGCTGTCGAACTCCCTCTGCGTAATAGGCGCTGCTCATTCATGGTTGTTTACATCAATGGGAGGGTTTAGTGACATCTCTGAACAGTCAAATGGACTGTGTCTGTGATACAATATCCAGAGTCAACTTCTATCTTCAGGAGTTCTGGGAACCGGAGTGATGCAAAACTTTTTTGATGTGTGTATTTAATCGGTAAAAGCAAATAAGTATTTCAGAGAAACTTAACACGGCTGTTAAGATTTAAGCAGTTATTATCAGCGTTATTCCTCAAGTATTTACGAAGGAAACACGTGTCCATTTGTCCGCTGATTAAAGTCGATAACACGAAGCGGAATGCCTACTTCATAATGTTACGGGTGTACACTTAAAAGCTGATAGCCAATATTAAAATGAGGTTCTGAAGTAATTTCTGTATTGTCTGTCACATTTCCAATAATGGAATGCTGAAGGCGGAACTTTGTCGAAGACATTTTCCTGAACAATTGTCAGCTCGTAACAGCGGAAAACACAGCTTTGCTTGCACCAATGGTCCCTATAAACTACCAGTATCTATCCTAGTCAGGACTGCTATCAAGTGACAACAATTACGGACAGGCGTGCAGCAACGAATACTATGAACATGTAGGGTAACATAGAACCACTGCTGACATCGATAACGCATCAGACACGGCCAACCGATTCGGCTCATATTTGGTAGGTCGCTTGTGTACAACCTAAAATGAAAGATTCTAACGAGGAATCCCTTGGGTGCGGGGTCGCGAAAGCCCAATAATGTTTACGGCATTCGACTCCCCACATCTTGACTTACCATGCTGCCACAATATTGGCTGCTAATGGGAGGAAGAGGAAGAAGAAGAAGAAGAAGAAGAAGAAGAAGATCATGATGATGATGATGATGATGACTGGTTTGTGGGGCGCTCAACTGTGCGATTATCAGCGCCCGTACAAAGTCCCAATCTTTGCTCAGTCCAATCTCGGCACATTCATAATGATGATGAAATGACGAGGACAACACGAACACCCAGCCATCTCTAGGCATGTGGATATCCCTGACCCCGCCAGGAATCGATCCCGGGGCTCCGTGTTCTGGCTAATGGGAAGAAGGGGCGGGACTGGAGATATCCAATGGTGAGCACAGCATGTTGCTACGGAACGTAGTTGAACTGCTTAGTCGACGAGTAACTCACAACAGTGCTACAGTGCTAGAGATGTTTATACAAACAGAGCAATGGCAACGATAAACAAAGCAAACATTACATTATATCTAAAATAAAAGTTGCCGAAGTCTACATTTTGTGAGAACGAAACCCAAGAGATGTCGCAAAGTGAGAAAGAAGTGGCAAATTAAATACTAGCGTTTCTGCAAGATGAGTCAGTAGAATGTATGGCATCGTATAATGGCGACGGTACTTGTTTAACAAGTCAAAATAATACTGAAACAGGTGTCGGGTCATGCAGTTCATCATCCTTGTCGAACAGGGAGCCATAAATTCCGTGTCCAGTGAAACATGGTAAAGGGCAATCGTTATCCAAGTTTATATATATATACACACTCCTGGAAATGGAAAAAAGAACACATTGACACCGGTGTGTCAGACCCACCATACTGGCTCCGGACACTGCGAGAGGGCTGTACAAGCAATGATCACACGCACCGCACAGCGGACACACCAGGAACCGCGGTGTTGGCCGTCGAATGGCGCTTGCTGCGCAGCATTTGTGCACCGCCGCCGTCAGTGTCAGCCAGTTTGCCGTGGCATACGGAGCTCCATCGCAGTCTTTAACACTGGTAGCATGCCGCGACAGCGTGGACGTGAACCGTATGTGCAGTTGACGGACTTTGAGCGAGGGCGTATAGTGGGCATGCGGGAGGCCGGGTGGACGTACCGCCGAATTGCTCAACACGTGGGGCGTGAGGTCTCCACAGTACATCGATGTTGTCGCCAGTGGTCGGCGGAAGGTGCACGTGCCCCTCGACCTGGGACCGGACCGCAGCGACGCACGGATGCACGCCAAGACCGTAGGATCCTACGCAGTGCCGTAGGGGACCGCACCGCCACTTCCCAGCAAATTAGGGACACTGTTGCTCCTGGGGTATCGGCGAGGACCATTCGCAACCGTCTCCATGAAGCTGGGCTACGGTCCCGCACACCGTTAGGCCGTCTTCCGCTCACGCCCCAACATCGTGCAGCCTGCCTCCAGTGGTGGCGCGACAGGCGTGAATGGAGGGACGAATGGAGACGTGTCGTCTTCAGCGATGAGAGTCGCTTCTGCCTTAGTGCCAATGACGGTCGTATGCGTGTTTGGCGCCGTGCAGATGAGCGCCACAATCAGGACTGCATACGACCGAGGCGCACAGGGCTAACACCCGGCATCATGGTGTGGGGAGCGATCTCCTACACTGGCCGTACACCACTGGTGATCGTCGAGGGGACACTGAATAGTGCACGGTACATCCAAACCGTCATCGAACCCATCGTTCTACCATTTCTAGACCGGCAAGGGAACTTGCTGTTCCAACAGGACAATGCACGTCCGCATGTATCCCGTGCCACCCAACGTGCTCTAGAAGGTGTAAGTCAACTACCCTGGCCAGCAAGATCTCCGGATCTGTCCCCCATTGAGCATGTTTGGGACTGGATGAAGCGTCGTCTCACGCGGTCTGCACGTCCAGCACGAACGCTGGTCCAACTGAGGCGCCAGGTGGAAATGGCATGGCAAGCCGTTCCACAGGACTACATCCAGCATCTCTACGTTGTCTCCATGGGAGAATAGCAGCCTGCATTGCTGCGAAAGGTGGATATACACTGTACTAGTGCCGACATTGTGCATGCTCTGTTGCCTGTGTCTATGTGCCTGTGGTTCTGTCAGTGTGATCATGTGATGTATCTGACCCCAGGAATGTGTCAATAAAGTTTCCCCTTCCTGGGACAATGAATTCACGGTGTTCTTATTTCAATTTCCAGGAGTGTATATATATTCCTATTCCGCGGATGATCTTCCACGTGCGCTACGGTCGCAGGTTCGAATCCTGCCTCGGGCATGGATGTGTGTGATGCCCTTAGGTTAGTTAGGTGTAAGCAGTTCTAAGTTCTAGGGGACTGATGACCTCAGAAGTTAAGTCCCATAGTACTCAGAGCAATTTGAACCATTTTTGATCTTCCATGTGCGAAATGATGTTTAGTTCCCGCTCCTTGGATAAAGATTACCATGTTTCACATCTCGGATACGTCCACAGCAAATCACAGCAATATGATCGTGTAGTGCAAAAACGATATTCAAGAGAGGACAAGGCGCACTTGTTACTAAAACTGGTGTCTGCCCTTTTCAAGGATACTCGATACAATTTGCAGGATGTGCATGATAATATCCTACTACGTTATGCACATCAAATTGCGCTTACAGTGACTTCAAGGGAAGGATTGGATGGCTGCATAACTTCAAACAGTGCTACGCGATTGGAAGGCATAAGATAACGAAATTTGAAATAACGCGTCAACTTGACGATGCTCAGCAAACTGCGGAATCGGCCCGCAAATCTGTAGATGAGATAAACTTATCCCATCATTCAGCAAGGAATTTGTTTCCAACCCCCACCTATCGGGGTCTGAAGAAGAAATGCATATGAAAGTAACCCTGGAAATTTGAGGTATCAAGAGAGTTGTATCAAGATCGACTAACATCAAGGCGGTATGGGGACTGCCTTCACCCAATAGCTCGTCAAAATAACGGTTTTGCTTGATTCCTGGTCTGCTTATAAAAATCTTATTGCTTTAGAGCAAACTATTCCTCCTGAAAAGTGTGTGACATTGCAATTCATATCACCTGGAACCACTGGACTAATTGAGCCTCTGTATGTTGGTTTTTTTTCCCCTGTGCCTGCATTATCTGCCGCTACGCCTTACAGGATAGCCAGTTTCACAATAAACTCCACGACAGATTGTTTCGCATTCGGTTTTATGACATCACATTCAAGCCGTTCTCATTACCTAGGTACATTACACCTGTAAGAATAGATACCTAACCGAACGCCCTGCACAGTTTGTATCTCCCAAGGAACTCTCCTTCGAACTTGATGGTGCGAAACTTTGTGATCACTGGCGCACAATTTTTCATTCGGCACTTGTGATGGAAGATGGTATGTTTTGAACGTTTCTTGAATGTCGACGATGTCCACTTTGCGAAGTGTAATACGTACATTCCATAGACATTTTGCCTCAGCAACTCCCGGACATTCGCCCTCCTGTTGCAAATGATTAGTCATTAGGAGCTAATCTTTTTCCTGTCATAATTGTTAACACGACACTTTCAAATGAGCCTACCTAAAGATTGAACTTGCTACCTTGCACTCTAGGGGTTCCTAGTAGAATATTTTGCCTCAACAGTCCTCCGTTTTCGAGAAACCCCACCACTAATGTTCATGATGATTTACAGACTCAAAATTGACGGAATCGATAGATAGTTGAAAACGGAGCATTTTTCATCATAGTACATGTGTTCCATGAATTCAGTTTTCCTAGAAATCGAGAAAAGAGGCTATTATAACTGCCACTTATAAGCGCATAAGGCATACGCTGTTCAACGAAAGTGACGCCAGCGTAGCGACCTAGGCATCCGGCTGCGGATCAGAGAACCTGTTTTGGATTCCCAGATGTGTTCAGATTTTTTTCTCCGCATGGAAATTAGTTGCCACAGGATAGTTAATAAAGGGAGTAAATCAAAAAGAAATAATAAATTATTACTCAACCACGCAGTTACTGCACTTGGCCGTTTAAGAAAACACTCAGTGACGCTACAGTAAACAAGTCGAGTGGTGACTAAGGAACTGCGTCTCACTGTCAATGCTTCCAAGTTAGTTGTGCACATACTATCTACCCCGATTATGCGCAGCCTCACGGTAAGCCGACCAAAAAGTCCTGACCCCAGGTGTAATAATACTGTGGTCCACTAACAGACAAATTCCTCAAACGTCTTGGACTAGTAAAGAATTATAATGTCAACTTTCGTTCTATGAAAACAATTCCGTGTAAGACTACTGCGAAGATGAGCACATAAGGGAGAGTAACGAACCCGTTTCGCTGTTGGTAATATACATATAAAACGCATTCGTACACGGCTCAGTAGTCCATCACAGAATCTGCTTAAGTTGTTGCCTAAAGTCTTTCTGTGCTTGTAAGAAACTAACGAGTGATTTGGTCCTCGGCACGTAGAAGAGGTTAAGAAAATTTTTACGTGATTTGCTTCAAATCCAGGAACTTGATAAATACGATTTACAAAACTTATCTTGAGAACGTCTTAAAATTATATGTTGCTGATAACCAGTCTGATACAGGATTTGTGAAGTGAACATGTATGATAGCAAGTTTACAGATAACGAGGGACAACCGACTTGCGCGGTAGTAGTAATATCGCCAAACTGCACATCTGTTTGCCAACCATGCTATGTTTATTTTTATCTCAAAGCTAAAAAACTTATTCCGAGGTTTCAAAATTGCAATCTGCTTCTGGAAACCCAGTGCGAATCGCACAACCGCTCGGATGCAGTAACAATTCACAGCATAATACATGATCAACTTTCAGCACGTATTTTTCAGGCGCTGTTGTCGTAGGCATGATATGCACCAAAATTAATTGTCCAAAAATAAATATTTATAAATGTAAAAAAAAGTCTGTTTTCCGACGAATCTTTGGAAGAAACGAAGTAGTTGCGCGAAGATTGTATTCATTACATGTTCTTGGTGCTGCGAGTGCATTTGCTTCGAATATTTATACAAATAGCATCCCTCTATATGTTCGATGGAAACTGAGAAAATATAAGTATGTGAAAGAGCCACTGTAAAGTGCGCAGGATTAAATTTGTAATTCTTTACTAATGCAAGTCGTTTGAGAAACTAATTTGCCTACCTAGCTGTCATTCCTTATTTATTTACTTACCTTCTTAATCCTCCTATTACTAACAATTCCGAAACGGAAAAAATACCAATAAAAAATCCGCGGAATCCATGTGGGAATTCAACATGGGTAGAGATGCTTTGGTCACTACTCCATCGCCACTTATGTTGAATGGCACTTACCTTAAGGGTACATACATGGCAGTCCTAATGCGTTTGTACGTTGCACATACGATGATCAAAAAACGTTCAGTTTTCAATTATCTATAGATTCTGTCAATTTGGAGTTCATTATGTGTCACTGACTCTAGGAGTGGGTTTCTCAAAAACGAGGGGACGGATGATGTTGAGCCAAACTATTTAAGACTCTCATTTTAGGTTGTACACAAGCGACTTGCCAAATACACTGTGCGATCAAAAGTATTCAGACACCTGGCTGAAAATGACTTACACGTTCGTGGCGCTCTCCATCGGTAATGCTGGAATTCAATATGGTGTTGGCCACCCTTAGCCTTGATGGCAGCTTCCACTCTCGCAGGCATACGTTCAGTTACTTCCTGGAAAGTTCATTGGCTAATGGCAGCCCATTCTCCACAGAGTGCTGCACTGAGGAGAGGCATCGATGTCGGTCGATGAGGTCTGGCACGAAGTAGGCGTTCCAAAACATCCCAAAGGTTTTCTACAGGATTCAGGTCAGGACTCTGTTCAGGCCAATCCGTTAGAGGGCTGTAATTGTCGTGTAACCACTCCGCCACAGGCCGTGCATTACGAACAGGTGTTCGATCGCGTTGAAAGATGCAATCGCCATCCCCGAATTGCTCTTCAACCGTGGGAAGCAAGAAGATGCTTAAAACATTAATGTAGGCCTGTGCTATGATAGTGCCACACAAAACAACAAGGGGTGCAAGCCCCCTCCATGAAAAACACCACCACACCGTAACACCTCCGCCTTAGAATTTTACTGTTGGCACTACACTCACCGGCAGGTGACGTTCACCGGGCATGCGCTATACCCACACCCTGCCATCAGATCGCCATATTGTGTACCGTAATTCGTCACTCCACACAGCGCTATTCCACTGTTCAGTCGTCCAATGTATACGTTCATTACACCAAGCGAGGCGTCATTTGGCATTTACCGGCGTGATGTGTGGCTTATGAGCAGCCGCTCGACCATGAAATCAAAGTTTTCTCACCTCCCGCCAAACTGACATAGTACTTGCAGTGGGTCCTGATGTTGTTGTTGTTGTTGTTGTGGTCTTCAGTCCTGAGACTGGTTTGATGCAGCTCTCCATGCTACTCTATCCTGTGCAAGCTTTTTCATCTCCCAGTACCTACTGCAACCTACATCCTTCTGAATCTGCTTAGTGTATTCATCTCTTGGTCTTCCTCTACGATTTTTACCCTCCACGCTGCCCTCCAATACTAAATTGGTGATCCCTTGATGCCTCAGAACATGTCCTACCAACCGATCCCTTCTTCTGGTCAAGTTGTGCCACAAACTTCTCTTCTCCCCAATCCTATTCAATACTTCCTCATTAGTTATGTGATCTACCCATCTAATCTTCAGCATTCTTCTGTAGCACCACATTTCGAAAGCTTCTATTCTCTTCTTGTCCAAATTATTAATCGTCCATGTTTCACTTCCATACATGGCTACACTCCATACGAATACTTTCCGAAATGACTTCCTGACACTTAAATCAATACTGGATGTTAACAAATTTCTCTTCTTCAGAAACGCTTTCCTTGCCATTGCCAGCCTACATTTTATATCCTCTCTACTTCGACCATCATCAGTTATTTTGCTCCCCAAATAGCAAAACTCCTTTACTACTTTAAGTGCCTCATTTCCTAATCTAATTCCCTCAGCATCACCCGACTTAATTAGACTACATTCCATTATCCTTGTTTTGCTTTTGTTGATGTTCATCTTATATCCTCCTTTCAAGACACTGTCCATTCCATTCAACTGCTCTTCCAAGTCCTTTGCTGTCTCTGACAGAATTACAATGTCATCGGCGAACCTCAAAGTTTTTATTTCTTCTCCATGAATTTTAATACCTACTCCGAATTTTTCTTTTGTTTCCTTTACTGCTTGCTCAATATACAGATTGAACAACATCGGGGAGAGGCTACAACCCTGTCTTACTCCCTTCCCAACCACCGCTTCCCTTTCATGTCCCTCGACTCTTATAACTGCCATCTGGTTTCTGTACAAATTGTAAATAGCCTTTCGCTCCCTGTATTTAACCCCTGCCACCTTTAGAATTTTAAAGAGAGTATTCCAGTCAACATTGTCAAAAGCTTTCTCTAAGTCTACAAATGCTAGAAACGTAGGTTTGCCTTTCCTTAATCTTTCTTCTAAGATAAGTCGTAAGGTCAGTATTGCCTCACGTGTTCCAGTGTTTCTACGGAATCCAAACTGATCTTCCCCGAGGTTGGCTTCTACTAGTTTTTCCATTCGTCTGTAAAGAATTCGCGTTAGTATTTTGCAGCTGTGACTTATTAAGCTGATAGTTCGGTAATTTTCACATCTGTCAACATCTGCTTTCTTTGGGATTGGAATTATTATATTCTTCTTGAAGTCTGAGGGTATTTCGCCTGTTTCATACATCTTGCTCACCAGATGGTAGAGTTTTGTCAGGACTGGCTCTCCCACGGCCGTCAGTAGTTCCAATGGAATATTGTCTACTCCGGGGGCCTTCTTTCGACTCAGGGTCCTGATGCAGTTTGAAATTCCTGTGTGCTGGTCTGGATAGATGTCTGTCTATTACACATTACGACCCTCTTCAACTGTCGGCAGTCTCTCTCAGTCAACAGACGAGGATGGCCTATACACTTTTGTGCTGTACGTGTCCCTTCACGCTTCCACTTCACTATCACGTTGGAAACAATGGACCTAGGGATGTTTAGGAAAGTGGAAATCTCGCGTACAGAGGTATGACAAGTGACACCCTATCACCTGACTACGTTCGAAGTTCGTGAGTTCCGCGGAACGCCCCATTCCGTTCTCTCACGTTGTCTAATGACTACAGAGGTAGCTGATACAGAGTACCTGGCAGTACGTGGCAGCACAATGCACCTAATATGAAAAACGTATGTTTTTGTGGGTATCTGGATACTTCTGATCACATAGTGTATCAGCCGAACCGGTTGGCCGTGTCAGAGACCTTCCCTTTATCATACCTAGCCTGGAATGAAGAGGCTGTACAGAATGTGTGTCTCAAAGCCTTTCCATCGAACGTCTACAGATGATAGATCACATAATGGGGAACAACTTTTGTTGGAGACGAAACGTTCACTGATGCTTTACCGACGGCGCTAGGCGTCCTTCTGTATTCGCCCGCCCTGGGACGAAGAGATTTCACTAAACTAACAGAGACTATTAACCATGTCTGCTGCATACTACCTATCCCAACTAAACTGATACAGCGATTTTGAACAAGAAAACCTGAAGAATGAAGCTGTCTAAGAGGATAAAGATATTTTATAAACGAATCAGGAACTTTAACTTTTGTTGACCTACCCCTTTCGTGCTGAGCAGCTTACTGGATTATAGTCAACACAGATGGCATACGCAAACCGCAGAGTGCCTACGCCCTCCCGCCTCTCAGGGGCGTAGCCAATACAAAAGGAAACCTAGCGAACATTTTGTGACTACACAAGTTGTTCCCCATGACGTCATGTACCACCTCTAGATGTTTGGTGACAATGAAACTAACTCTCTCGCTCTCATATATACTGATATGCCAAAATATTAGCCGGCCGCTGTGGACGAGCGGATCTAAGCGCTTCAGTCCGGAACCGCGCTGCTGCTACGGTCGCAGGTTCGAATCCTGCCTCGGGCGTGGATGTGTGTGATGTCCTTAGGTTAGTTAGTTTTAAGTAGTTCTAAGTCTAAGGGACTGATGACCTCAGATGTTAAGTCCCATAGTGTTTGGAGCCATTTGAACCATTTTTGACCCAAAATATTATGATCACTGCCCACCGTGACACTGGATACCGCCTGGTGCTCTATGCGGGCACGTGACGCGACAACAGAAGTATGTAATTGGAGCAGACACAGACCGGAATCACCCTAGCGAAGATACTGGCTGCAAATGCGGAAATCCACTGAGATAAGCGACTTCAACAGAAGGCAGATTATTATTACGCACAGCCTGTGAACGAATATCTCGAAAACCGCGAAGCTGGTGGAATGTTGACGTGTTACTACAGTGAGAGTCTACGGAAAGTGGTAGATGGACAGTGAAACTAACTCTAGGTGCTAACTGGTTGGACACCCACGAGTCTTCACAGAACGTGGGGTTCAGATTCTTGTCTGCTCTGTTGAGTAGGATAGATGGTGATCTGTGGCATCTCTGCCGAAAGAGTACAGTGCCAGTGCACGCAAAAGTTTTTCGGAACACAATGTTCACCCTACTTGTTGAACATGGTGCTCCGCAGCAGACCACCTCTATTTGTTCATAAACTGACCCAACGACGTCGTCAATTACGACTGCATTGGGCATGGGACCATCGGGATTTGACCGCCGGTCAACGGAAACGGCGAATCACATTCGTCCGACACCAGATCGATGGGCGTCTTCATAAACGCCGTCATCGAGGCGAACGCAGCTCCAAACGTGCAGCGCGCCAAGGACGCAGGCTGGAGGGAACAAAAAATGGTTCAAATGGCTCTAAGCACTATGGGACCGAACATCTGAGGTCATCAGTCCCATAGACTCAGAACTACTTAAACCTAACTGACCGAAGGCCATCACACACATCCATGCCCGAGGCAGGATTTGAACCTGCGACAGTAGCAGCAGCGCGGTTCCGGATTGAAGCGCCTAGAACCGCTCGGCCACAGCGGCCGACTGGTGGGAACAGTATTATGATATGGGAGTCATTCTCCTGCGCTTGCATGGAGCATGGGGCAGCAATCGAAGACACGCTGACAGCTCCGAGCCACCTGCATCCCTTCATGCTTGATGTCTTCCCCGACGGCGGCGACATCTTTCAGCTGTATAATTGTCCTTATCTTGGAGCCGGAACCGTGCTACAGTCGTTTGAGGAGCACTATACTGCATTCACGTTGATGTCTCGGCGACCAAATTCGCCTGATGTAAATCCTATGGAACCCATCTGGGTCGCTATCGGGCTTGCGCAAACGAGCGGCCCGTTATTTTCGCGAATTACATGACCTATCGGTAGACATTTAGTGCCACATATGTCCACAACCTACCGAGGTGGCGCAGTGGTAAGCACACTAGACTCGCATTCGGGAGGACGAGGGTTCAATCCCGCGTCCGGCCATCCTGATTTAGGTTTGCCGTGATTTCCCTAAATCTCTTCAGGCAAACGCGGGGATGGTTCCTTTGACAGAGCACAGCGGACTTCCTTCCCAAATCCGATGGGACCGATGACCTCGCTGTTTAGTCCCTTCCCCAAAACAAACCAACCAACCTGATACGCGGAATCAGTGACGTATTTTGTTCCAAAGACTGACAAACAAGTTATTAAGCAGGTCGTCATAAAATTTTGGCTTATCAGTGTATATACAAAGGGGCGACCAGAAAATTTCCTTTTGATGGCGTTGATGCGGCTTATATGAGACATAGCGCGACTCCGATGCGGGTATATAGGTACCGACACTATACATACATCGGCAAATAAAGAATGTGATGGGGCAGCATGTCTGTCGAAAACCATCGTTGCAGAATGCTGCGCCGAGTTCCCTGCTGATCCCGATTCCACGCAAGACATCTATCCATCGGGGAGGCCAGCCCACAGATTAGCGATTTCAACGAACTGGGAACGGTACTGCACAATGATGGAGTTCTTATGGCGAATCACCCGGGAAAACTACAACAAGGGGTGCAACAGCTTCGTGATCACGCACTTCGCCACATCGCAAATATCGTAACTCACAAGTTATGCCAGTTCAAGTGGGAGACACTGGAGAACCTACCCTATAGTCTGATCCGTCCCTATGCCATTATCATGCCTTCAGCCCCTTAAAAAAGGTCTTCAATGGTCGACGATTCATGTCGGATGAGGATGCGAAACAGGCACTTACGGCCTTTTTCAGCAGGAGGACAATGTTTTACCAAACGGCTATTTTGGATCTGGTGCGTCGGTGGAATAATTGTGTCACTGCTCACGGCGATCACATCTGATTCGCATATCGATTCTGGACTGTATGGCCTTCGGGCGGAAACTTTTTGATCGCGTGTTAATATACAGGCTATTTCAAAAAGAATGAGCTGATTTTGGACGGCATTAATCACGAAACATGGTAATGGGGCGTGCTAGCAAGGAAATGTGTATTGTTTGAATGGGCGTAGTCTAGAGTTTCACAAAATCGCCGTAACATGTCAGTCAATGCATCTTTTCGGTTTGCAGTCAGTCAGAAGTGAGTTGGGGTCTGCTCAACACAAGGCATTTTGTATGCTGCAGTTTGCAAAGAGGAGCCAGTGATTTCGGTCCAACGTGCTTGTCGTCGGCGTTTAGGCAGTGATGATGATGATTGGTTTCTAAAGCGCTCAACTGCGCGGTCATCAGCGCCCGTGCAAAGTCCCAATATTTACACAGTCCAATTTTTTCACAATCCAATATTGTAACTGTTACGAATGATGATGATGATGATGATGAAATGACAAGGACAACACAAACACCCAGTCCCCGGGCAGAGAAAGGCGTTTAGGCAGTGATCCACCTGCACCCAAAAACATTTGTCATTTGTATTGTCAATATGAGGATTCAGGATGCTTGCGCAAAGGTAATAGTCTCTGTCGACCTAGCAATTTTGATGACACGGTGGAAACAATTCGGCAGAAGTTTGACCGGAGTCCACTAAAGCGTACTTCGTCGCGCAAGCAGAAAACTGGTAGAGCCTCATATGACTGACTAGTGTTAAGGCGTCGTTTGGTCTAGAAACGACGTATGTCAGTTTCTCAGAGACAATCTGTCTCAACGCTGGGCAGGGCACACGAGACCTCGAGACTCTACACTGCGTTTTTGGCCTCCAAGATCGTTATACATGACCCCACGTGATTCTTTTCTTGTGGATATATGTGAAGGAAAGTATGTTCATCTCTCTCCTCATGACACAGAAGAATTGAAGGTCAGAATAACAGCCGCCATAACTTCTGAAAAAGCAGATACATTGTGTGAAGTTTATGACGAATTTAGCTGTCGCCTAGATGTTGTTCTCACTGTTCCTGCTGCTGCTGCTGCTGCTAGGGGACACAAAAAAATGGCTCTGAGCACTATGGGACTTAACTTCTGAGGTCATCAGTCCCCTAGAACTTAGAACTACTTAAACCTAACTAACCTAAGGACATCACACACATCCATGCCCGAGGCAGGATTCGAACCTGCGACCGTAGCGGTCACGCGGTTCCAGACTGTAGCGCCTAGAACGGCACGGTCACACCGGCCGGCTAGGGGACACAGATCATCTTTTATATCATAGGTGAAACTGTAAGATTTTGTATTTTGCACTTCATACCATGTTTGTAGATTGTTTTTACCAATAAATATGGAGTTTTGAAATCAGGTCATTCTTTTTTGAAACACACTTCCATATACAGGGCGTAAAAAAACAGCTACAAGCTTTAGAACAAGTTCCTTAAACCAAAACAAGAATAAAATGTCTAGCAAACACGGACTCCAAAGTGCTTATCTTAAAATTTATGAGCCCTTGTTCATCTTCGATATTATGAAACAGATCTGTTCTACTGCAAGGTGTTAGCTTTCCATATTTTGCGAGAACGTAGAATTGACAAACATGAAAAGAAGTCAGGTAAACATGGGGTCTAAAATGCATACCTTAAGAACTAAGAGCATTTTTTCTGTGGAAGAGATGTGTTTCACATTAGCGAAGATGAACAGGTATCCAAAACTCTTAAGATATGCATTTTAGAGCCCATGTTCAGTAGCCTTTTTTCCTTGCTTTGGTGTAAGGAACCTGTCCCTAGAGCTCGTGAAGCGCAATTTCAGTTTTCGTCGGACTATATACTACTCTGATGAAAACTGAAATCACACACACACACACACACACACACACACACACACACCCGAGAGAGGACTCGAACGTCCGGCGGGAGAGAGTCCACTTTGTTTAGAGTTTGAATAGTAAAGTAAACCAATCAGAACGCACGCGCTCTTTGAGATATAATTTTGAGAGGGCCAGTTTCTTATGAATTATGCATACTTCATACTAACGATGCAGAAAAATAGATTCCTGCTTACCGTAAAGATCCACGTTAAGTTGCAGACAGGCACAACTAAAAGGCACTTACACACAAGCTTTCAGCCACAGCCTTCGTCAGAAAAAGAAACACATACCATTCATTCACACAAGCAAGCACACCTCACGCTCACATTTGGCAGCTCGAGCTGTGGCCAAAAGCTTACGTGTAAGTGATTTTTAATTGTGCCTGTCAGCAACTTGTCATGTCATCCTTACGGTAAGTAGTGATCTGTCTTTCCCTACATTGTTGATATTCCAACCTCGAGTTTCCATTGTTTGTATACCACATACAGACAGGAAACGCGTCTTGCCGAGTCCAGACGGGAGACCTGTGCTGCATGTCAGCCAAACCGAGACACGACCTGCCTCTAGGGGGTGGAGCAATGCAGGGCAGCGCGGCTACAGAGAACGTGACGCGCCGCGCCTATCGCGGGCCATTATCACCGACCGCAACGGCCGCAAGAGCAGCGCAGCACCATGGGCGGGCCGGCACTGCACCCTCCGTATCCACGGCAACGGCGGAGGGCTCTCTCTGTGGCCGCGGCTCCCGCAACATGTTTGGGCTGCACGATAATACACTACTGGCCATTAAAATTGCTACACCACGAAGATGACATGCTACAGACGCGAAAATTAACCGGCACGAAGAAGATGCTGTGATATGCGAATGATTAGCTTTTCAGAGCATTCACACAAGGTTGGCGCCGGTGGTGACACATACAACGTTCTGACATCAGGAAAGTTTCCAACCGATTTCTCATACACAAACAGCAGTTGACCGGCGTTGCCTGGGGAAACGTTGTTGTCATGCCTCGTGTAAGGAGGAGAAATGCGTACCATCACGTTTCCGACTTTGATAAAGGTCGGATTGCACCCTATCTCGATTCGCGACATTGCTGCTCGCCCTGATCGATATCCAATGACTGTTAGCAGAATATGGAATCGGTGAGTTCAGGAGGGTAATACGGAACGCCGTTCTGGATCCCAACGGCCTCGTATCACTAGCAGTCGAGATGACAGGCATCTTATCCGCATGGCTGTAAGATCGTGCAGCCACGTCTCAACCCCTGAGTCAACAGATGGGGACGTTTGCAAGACAACAACCATCTGCACGAACAGTTCGACGACGTTTGCAGCAGCATGGACTAACAGCTCGGAGGCCATGGCTGCGGTTACGCTTGACGCAGCATCACAGACAGGAGCGCCTGCGATGGTGTATTCGACGACGAACTTGGGTGCACGAATGACAAATTGTCATTTTTTCGGATGAATCCAGGTTCTGTTTACAGCATCATGATGGTCGCATCCGTGTTTGGCGACATCGCGGTGAACGCACATTGGAAGCGTGTATTCGTCATCGCCATACTGGCGTATCGCACGGCGTGATGGTATGGGATGCCCTTGGTTACACGTCTCGGTCACCTCTTGTTCGCATTGACGGCACTTTGAACAGTGGACGTTACATTTCAGATGTGTTACGACCCGTGGCTCTACCCTTCATTCGATCCCTGCGAAACGCTACATTTCAGCAGGATAATGCACGACCGCATGTTACAGGTCCTGTACGGGTCTTTCTGGATACAGAAAATGTTCGACTGCTGCCCTGGACAGCACATTCTCCACATCTCTCAACAATTGAAAACGTCTGGTCAATGGTGGCCGAGCAACTGGCTCGTCACAAGACGCCAATCACTACTATTAATGAACTGTGGTATCGTGTTGAACCTGCATGGGCAGCTGTACCTGTACACGCCATCCAAGCTCTGTTTGACTCAATGCCCAGGCGTATCAAGGCCGTTATTAAGGCCAGAGGTGGTTGTACTGGGTACTGATTTCTCAGGATCTATCCACCCAAATTGCGTGAAAATGTAATCACATGTCAGTTCTAGTATAATATATTTGTCCAATGAATACCCGTTTATCATGTGCAGTTCTTCTTGGTGCAGCAATTTTAATGGCCAGTAGTGTATGATCTCTCCCTGCGGTATCAACTTCTGAGAGTCTTTCCTCTGTAAGATCCCCTTGATCGTAATTTTTTTCTAAAATTGGTATTCCTTCATCTAACATGTGACGAACCTCATAACACTTTGAGATATAACAACCACCACCACCACCACCACCAAGAAGTACTCCATCGTAGAAGGTCGCAAGCCAAGGACTCAGTTTTCCTCCCCTACTCTTCAAACTGTATATCGAAGAAACAGTGACGGAAAAAAAGAAAGGTTTAGGAGTTGGATTAAAATGCAAGGTAAAATGATACGGTACAGACAGGAGATCTCAATTGATTCCATATTTCTAGATTACCGGAAGCCTTTCGACACCGTTCCTCACAAGAGATTTCCAATCAAATGGTGTGTCTATGGAGCATCGTCGCAGTTGTGCGATTGGATTTATTATTTCCTATCAGCACAGATCGTAGTAACCGACGGCACGTCATCGCGTGAAACAGAAGTGATTTCTGGTGTTTCTCAAAGAAGTTTTATAAGCCCTCTGCTACTTATAATCTATATATTCGATTTAGGAGGCAATTTGAGCAGCCCTCTTACAGTGCTCGCGGATGGTACTGTCGTCTACAGTCTAGTAAAGTCATCAGGAGATCAAAACCTATTGCAAAATTATTAACACAATTATCGCCGGCCGTGGTGGCCGAGCGGTTCTAGGCGCTTCAGTCTGGAACAGCGCGACCGCTACGGTCGCAGGTGCGAATCCTTCCTCGGGCATGGATGTGTATGTTGTCCTTAGGTTAGTTAGGTTTAAGTAGTTCTAAGTCCTAGGGGACTGATGACCACAGATGTTAAGTCCCATAGAGCTCAGAGCCATTTGAACCACTTTTGAACACAATTATCTGTATGGTGCGAAAAGTGCCAACTGACACTAAACAAACGTGTAAGGTCATCCACATGAGTACTGCAAGGAATTCGTTAAATTTCTGTTGCAGAATAAATCATAAGAAAATTTAATGGCTGCCAATTCCACTAAATACCTAGGAATTACAATTATGTCCAGCATAAATTTGAACAATCACGTATAAAATGTCTTGGAGAGAGGGTGGGGAAAGATGAACGAAGGACTGCCTTTTACTGGCTGAATACTTAAGAGGATGCAACAAATGTACTAAGGAGACTGCCTAAATTACTCTTATCCGCTCTCTTCTAGAGTACTGCACGGTATGGGATCCTTACAAGATAGGATTGACGGAGGATATCGAAAAAGTTTAAAGAAGGGCAGCTCGTTTTGTAACATCGTGAAAAAGGGAACTGAGTTTCACGGATAGTATACGAGAGTTTGGGTGCGAATCATTGAAACAAAGCCGTTTCTCGTTGCGGCAACATCTTTTCACGGATTTCCATTCGCCAGCTTTCTCCTCCGAAAAAAGTTTTCGTTTTTCGAATATACTATTCGAGACTGGAACGGTAGATAAACAATCTGATGAAAGTGGTTCTATGACACCCCTCCCCACAGTTCTCCAGTTGCCTACATCATATGAATGCAATACATAGGATATGCTTTGCCTTCCTGCAGCAAGTGGGGGTCACTACTTCAATCCCCTTTGGACAAGGGAAGAAGAAAGTCGGCACTATTTACAAGAAATGCTTCCCTGTAGAGGAATGGCTGGGTGACTGGAAGATTCCATTAGCCGGGCTGGACGGGTGATTCCCAAAACAGCAACGAAAAACGCATCCTGTACCGAAAATCATTTCTTGGAAACGTACAAAAGGGTTTAGCACAGGGGCCTTAAAAAAAGCAGGAATCCGGTACTCTGTCATTGGCAAACACTGTTGTGGCAAAGCACGTGCGAGTTCACCCGAGCCAGATCTCAACGAGAAGGCTACAGAAGTGGATTACAACGACGGTGAAACTCTGACGGAAGACATCACCACCGACGAGGAAAAGCTGACGCTCAATAAGATTTGCCATCTGCACCAAAGAGATCGAGGTGTTAACATGATTTGTGTTATTCTGCTTTCTCTTACATGTTCCTTTATCAGTAGCAATTTCCATTTTTTAAAAATATTGGCTGCCTTAGAAATGACCTTGTATTAGATGTAATTACAAGTATCTGACAAGAAACACTGTTTTTTGCCATTTCATACAGCCTTCGCAGAAATGAGCATCCCGTTTGAGAGTGGGAGAGGGGGGGGGGGAGGTTAGGTTTGCTAAACGTTGACATGAATCGCATAATATTATGCTTCAAAAATGTAAAATTAAAGTTAGATTGTTAATGATGCACTGATTTTTTAATGAGTTAAGATATATGCTGCTTCTACGAAGCTTTGTTATCAAAGTAATATCCCTTGTAAAAATATGTCTGACCAGCGTAAATTTTAGGAAATTATACCGTCTACAAGGAAGATCTGAATTCATTTTTTGTAGTAGGGCTCAAGGCAAAACCTTACGAGTGTCAAAATTTCGCGGTTCTTCGGTTCTCCACAAGTTTACACATGGAAGGTTCTCAAGGTCGAGAACACTACATGCAACACACTAACATTTCAGAAAATTAGGACGTTTTGTTGTAAGGTCCACCGTGTCTTGCGACTGGGCTGAAGTAGGGAAGTCTTAGCAGCAACCATCAGCCTTGTCATCGTTATCGTGTTAGTATTCAGGCTTGTAGCATCGGCACCAGTAAACTTGCCAACAAGCTTACGCGATTATATCGTCAAAATAGAAAAAAGAATATAATCAGTCAATTACTTAATCTCGAATAGTGTTGGAAGCCCCATGCGGCTTTTCGCGGATGATGCTGTAGTATACAGAGAAGTTGCAGCAATAGAAAATTGTAGCGAAATGCAGGAAGATCTGCAGCGGATAGGCACTTGGTGCAGGGAGTGGCAACTGACCCTTAACATAGACAAATGTAATGTATTGCGAATACATAGAAAGAAGGATCCTTTATTGTATGAGTATATGATAGCGGAACAAATACTGGTAGCAGTAACTTCTGTAAAATATCTGGGAGTACGCGTGCGGAACGATTTGAAGTGGAATGATCATATAAAATTAATTGTTGGTAAGGCGCGTACCAGGTTGAGATTCATTGGGAGAGTCCTTAGAAAATGTAGTCCATCAACAAAGGAGGTGGCTTACAAAACACTCGTTCGACCTATACTTGAGTATTGCTCATCAGTGTGGGATCCGTACCAGATCGGGTTGACGGAGGAGATAGAGAAGATCCAAAGAAGAGCGGCGCGTTTCGTCACAGGGTTATTTGGTAACCGTGATAGCGTTACGGAGATGTTTAACAAACTCAATTGGCAGACTCTGCACGAGAGGCGCTCTGCATCGCGGTGTACCTTGCTGTCCAGGTTTCGAGAGGGTGCGTTTCTGGATGAGGTATCGAATATATTGCTTCCCCCTACTTATATCTCCAGAGGAGATCACGAATGTAAAATTAGAGAGATTCGAGCGCGCACGGAGGCTTTCAGACAGTCGTTCTTCCCGCGAACCATACGCGACTGGAACAGGAAAGGGAGGTAATGACAGTGGCACGTAAAGTGCCCTCCGCCACACACCGTTGGGTGGCTTGCGGAGAATAAATGTAGATGTAGATAATTAATTGTTTACAAAATGCCTGTGAAGTTGCCCTTAACTTCTCCTGAAGGGTGTACAGTAGAATAATGACAGCTTACTGTGAATTGATGCTGTCGTGTTATCCTTGGATTTTTTGGTAAACTGGATTTCTGCGTGGTGACGTAGTAGGAAGTCAAATGTTGCACCCACGATCGCTTACCTGAAACAAAAACAAAAATTATGTATAGGTTAGGCGGCAATGTATCAATGTTTTTATTTACCTACATAATTTCGTCTCTCTAATATTTACCATTGTCGAACTACAATTAACTGTTTCTTATTCTTTGAATGACCTTCGCAATTAGCATATTTCAGATTTTGTTTTACTGGTATGTCCTTTTCTACACTGACATCGCACGTACGTAAACGTAAATTTTCATAACTAGGAAGTACTCGACTATAAAATACACTCCTGGAAATGGAAAAAAGAACACATTGACACCGGTGTGTCAGACCCACCATACTTGCTCCGGACACTGCGAGAGGGCTGTACAAGCAATGATCACACGCACGGCACAGCGGACACACCAGGAACAGCGGTGTTGGCCGTCGAATGGCGCTAGCTGCGCAGCATTTGTGCACCGCCGCCGTCAGTGTCAGCCAGTTTGCCGTGGCATACGGAGCTCCATCGCAGTCTTTAACACTGGTAGCATGCCGCGACAGCGTGGACGTGAACCGTATGTGCAGTTGACGGACTTTGAGCGAGGGCGTATAGTGGGCATGCGGGAGGCCGGGTGGACGTACCGCCGAATTGCTCAACACGTGGGGCGTGAGGTCTCCACAGTACATCGATGTTGTCGCCAGTGGTCGGCGGAAGGTGCACGTGCCCGTCGACCTGGGACCGGACCGCAGCGACGCACGGATGCACGCCAAGACCGTAGGATCCTACGCAGTGCCGTAGGGGACCGCACCGCCACTTCCCAGCAAATTAGGGACACTGTTGCTCCTGGGGTATCGGCGAGGACCATTCGCAACCGTCTCCATGAAGCTGGGCTACGGTCCCGCACACCGTTAGGCCGTCTTCCGCTCACGCCCCAACATCGTGCAGCCCGCCTCCAGTGGTGTCGCGTCAGGCGTGAATGGAGGGACGAATGGAGACGTGTCGTCTTCAGCGATGAGAGTCGCTTCTGCCTTGGTGCCAACGATGGTCGTATGCGTGTTTGGCGCCGTGCAGGTGAGCGCCACAATCAGGACTGCATACGACCGAGGCACACAGGGCCAACACCCGGCATCATGGTGTGGGGAGCGATCTCCTACACTGGCCGTACACCACTGGTGATCGTCGAGGGGACACTGAATAGTGCACGGTACATCCAAACCGTCATCGAACCATTCCTAGACCGGCAAGGGAACTTGCTGTTCCAACAGGACAATGCACGTCCGCATGTATCCCGTGCCACCCAACGTGCTCTAGAAGGTGTAAGTCAACTACCCTGGCCAGCAAGATCTCCGGATCTGTCCCCCATTGAGCATGTTTGGGACTGGATGAAGCGTCGTCTCACGCGGTCTGCACGTCCAGCACGAACGCTGGTCCAACTGAGGCGCCAGGTGGAAATGGCATGGCAAGCCGTTCCACAGGACTACATCCAGCATCTCTACGATCGTCTCCATGGGAGAATAGCAGCCTCCATTGCTGCGAAAGGTGGATATACACTGTACTAGTGCCGACATTGTGCACGCTCTGTTGCCTGTGTCTGTGTGCCTGTGGCTCTGTCAGTGTGATCATGTGATGTATCTGACCCCAGGAATGTGTCAATAAAGTTTCCCCTTCCTGGGACAATGAATTCACGGTGTTCTTATTTCAATTTCCAGGAGTGTATATTTACTTTTAAACTATTATTCACATTTCACAGTGGACATACTGTGTGTGAAAGAAAGACAAATTAATCACTAAATGATACTTTTTGACAAAATCTTATAACGTAAAACCTGACAATTTTACCAGAAAAACTGTGCCGTAGGTTGAATATGATGGCATTAGCAAACACTACGTAAATCGATGAAACTGCTACGTAATTGCTGCAGAATATATTAAATCTCTCACAATAGTTTGTCAAATACGAGAGCAAGGTCATCAAAGAAAGTCAGATACTGAAATAAGTATTCTAACACAAACACGACACAAAGTTCATTCGGAGTTTAACTGCCTTCTGGGCTAAGAACGATACAATTTATTGCCCTTAGACGTAGACGGAGAAGTTCAGGAATCCAAGTATTATACCATAAGGAAGCTTCTAGTTTCTTTCGGTATCTTATAATATTAAACTTCAACTACCAGCTGGAGCTCGACTTTGGAAACGAGCCAGTAACCTGCGCGCCTCTAGCGAATAACCGTTAACCTCCGCAGCACGCTGGACAACCCACATTTGCAGCAATACTGACGCAGGTTGTTAGATAAAAAGGATGCAATAATGACGTCACCCGCAGTCGATGAACAACTAGAGAGCAATACACATCTTTGTAATCATATAGATTACGATTTTTCGTACACTAGAGGCGGAAAAATATTGAGGTACTACAAACTGAAGCAAAATTACGAACAATAACGTTTACGGTTCTTACTCGCGAATTGCTGCAATGTGAGCACGAAAACTTAATAATGAGTTAATTTGTAAGCTCTAGTCGATATTCGGCTTTTGCGGTAATTACACATTTATGACTGTGTACGTACATGATTCGTCAAGTTACAACGCTATGAATGGTGTCAAAGGTTGTTTAAACGGTGCCACACACAAATGGAAGGCAGTTTATTATCGTGGGAAGAAACAAACAGACGGACAGCCGCCACAAGAACGCCTCTCGCGGTTTACAGCATCTTACACTGATCACAAATGAACTGATTTCGCCTCGTGATGACTGGGTGTTGTGTGATGTCCTTAGGTTAGTTAGGTTTGAGTAGTTCTAAGTTCTAGGGGACTGATGACCATAGATGTTAAGTCCCATAGTGCTCAGAGCCATTTGAACCATTTTGAACTGATTTCCTTTTTAACTATTCTGTATCTGTTCCACTACTATCTATTGTACGGTGCTTATGACTTTACCTGTAGTCGCGACATTTTAAGTTTTCGGGCGAAGATGTCCTATGTCCTAAAAAGCCGAAAACCGTTTTGAGAGTATATACCTGTACATTAGCTATAGAGCAACAAATACTCTTCTAGAAGAAGAAAAAGAAAAATGGTTAGATGCGACTCTCCACGCTGTTTTACTCTGTGCAAATCTCTTCATTTCTGCATAAATAATGTAACCTACATACATTTGAACCAGTTTAGTACACGCGTTGTGCTCTTCCCCCTCCCGCCAATACTTCACAAAACTATTCTCCAGACAAATACCTCCAAAAAAAGAATTCCTAAGTTTTAATGTTCAATGCTGGTCAGCATTTTTATCCTCCCTACTTCGACCATCGTACCTTGTTTTGCTGCCCGGATAGCAATACACAAGCTATTTTAGTGCCTCATTTGCTATAGTAATCCCGTCAGCTTTGCTTGATTTAATTCGACTACTGTATATTACCTCTGATTTACTTGTCTAGATATTTATCGTGTGACCTCTTTTAAAGACACTATCCATTCCGTTGAACATCAGAAAGATAATAGGCGATGGGGTTGTTCGGGGGGAGGTGACCAGACAGCGAGGTAATCGGTGTCATCGGATTAGGGAAGGACAGGGAAAGAAGTCGGCCGTGCCCTTTTAAAGGAACCATCCCGGCATTTGCCTGTTACGATTTAGGTAAATCATGGAAAACCTAAATCAGGATGGCCGGACGCGGCATTGAACCGTCGTCCTCCCAGAATGCGAGTCCAGAGTGCTAGCCACTGCGCCACCTCGCTCGGTAGATGATGGGCGAAAATTAGTTAAACTTTTTTTCTTTTTTTGTGTAGTAGCACATACTTTTCAGAGGCATGTGGAAAGAACAAAATTACATTAAATAGAAGGAAGTTTCCTAATGATCTGCACAATTATATTTGAAACTTACTGGAAGATAAAAACTGTATGCCGGGCAGACGACATTCGAACTCAGCAAGTGAATGAAAGTCTTATTCTGGAAAATATATTCATTTGGTCACGAAACGGCTTTCGGCTTCTTAGACCATCTTCAGATGACATCTGACCGTTGCAAACGCAGATAACAATGATGTGAGACACACATATTATTTATAAAGAAGATACAAAAATGACGTACACTGTTTACATAGGAAAACATTATATTTTTTGTCACGTAGAAATAACAACATTAACTACATGAAAGAATGGGAAATCAGAGTTTTTATGTGGCGATACATTTAAGAACTGATGAGAAACAAGCTGATTTAACAATCTGAATCTTTTGTATGTAACAAAGCTTAACAATGTGGAAAAAAGAAACAGAGTGTGATCATTTAACGTGTGGCAGTTAGCTTATCTGAACATGAGAGAAGCTGGAGAGTGTGGACGAATGGTTCAACCTTTGCTGATCATCTCTTAAAAGATAACCATCCATGTGTTGTAGAATGCGAAGTTTTACATTCTGTTAAGAAAAGCAGAAAGGTGACTCTACAGGACATACTGGAGATCAACAAACACGTCTCACAGAAGGCTAGCTTGGTATTAAATGACCAAACTCAATTTCCTTTTTCGTCAATTCTTAAATGAATATTCACTTAACTTTGACTTCCTCCTGTTTAGTTAATGTGGTTATTTCTACGTGACAAAAACGTAATGTTGCCTCACGTGAACACTTATGTCATATTTGTATCTTCTGTACAAATAATATCGTACATCACGTTTATGTGTGTTTGCGACATCTGTAGATGGCCTAAGAAGACTAAAGTAGCTACGTGACCAAATAAACATAATTTTGCAAAACAGTAGGAAGAGTTTTTGTGCTTTAATATTACCATTATGTTCTGCAAAGACCGACGGAAAATTCTGTTAATGTTACTGGTGGTGGTGGTGATTGTAGTGGCAATAATAATAATAATAATAATAATAAAGGCTAGGGCTGCGAAGGTATGTGGCTATGTTATGTCAGGCTATGAGGGTGAGGAAACAAAGGCGTCACGACGAATATGTAGGGGGATCCCTGATATTTTTGAACCATTCACTGAAGAAGGGCGTTTCATGGAATTGAGAAACGAAATCATTCCGGGAAGGACTGCTTCCAAGTGTTGCGAGTGTGCAATATTTCACAGGCGCTTTTCGTTTTGGAACGGCTCAAGGTCTGGCGCGCGTAGTAAAGTTACCGGTCCGCCTTCCACCGCGTCTGGCATGGTTTATAAGCCTCTGCGACTGGAAATGCAGGGCGCGGAATGCTGACTCGGTCGGTGGGCGAGCTGCAGCCCGTCCTGCAGCTAGGGGTTCACTTCTGGCACCGATTAGTCTTGAAGCGGAGCAAGTTTCAGCTCAACAGCAGTGCTAAGATCCGTTGCAAAGTTGACAATAGCTTAGTTTTAAGTTACAAATTCTGTAAACAGTCGGAAACGTCAAATTAGCGATTTCAAAATCAAGGCTGCTTCAAGAAATTTTACCCTCGAAGATAATATTTGTAATAGAACGGAAATGTTTTTTGTGGGTGTGGGTGATAGTTTATATCGTCGAAACTTGTAGCAAGTAAAGAGATTAACCTCTGCAGCTCTCGGTGCTATCAACGTGACTTTCTCTGAATTGTAATGGGTGCTACATTAGCAATTTCGCAATACGTTCTTAGTTCCATATCAAGTTAAAGGCGGTGAACAAGAGATCAAAGAAAATTTTCTTGAAATTCGCTAATAAAATGTACGCGGTAATTAATGCATATATGACGATCAACCAAAGGAGAAAGGCAAGTCAGTGAAAAGTAAATAATTCATAGGAAGTAGAAAATATAACCTCCGAAATTAAACAATATCATGTGAAAATTCAAATGGGCGATTTTAAAACAAGAGTTAGGGAAAGAGAGAAAATAAGGGAAAACTTATACTGAATTTCCTGCACACCAATGATCCATTCAAAATCGACACAGACTTGTAGAAATGTGTAGAAATGTCAACCTCAAAATTATTATATTAAGAATAAAATTACAAAACAAAATATAAAAACATGGCTGCCACCCAACAATAATATATATGAATTCCAAATTGGTTATATCCCAATCTCGCAGTCACATCACAAAAATATCTTAAACGTTCAAGTATGCACAGAAACAGATACTGACACTAACCACCATATAGATTGTATGAAACTAAATTTAAAGTTCTAAAAATTCAGCAAAAGGATGTCAGTAATTCTTAAATTTGATACTAGTAAAATCCAGCCACTATTATTTCGAATATGGACAACCATCAGCTGTATAATGGAATGACGACAATGAAAATTTGTGCTGCACGGGACTCGAACCAGGATTTTCCGCTTATCGCGAGCGGTCGCCTTACCATTAGGCTATCCGAGCATGCTCCATTAGCCGACCCAAACTTCCATGTGTGTGTACTGGAAATAAGAGTAACGTGACGAACATGACCGGTAACAGCCGAGCGCTGACGATTTATATAGGATGACCACCAAATTATAACTCGGGAAGTATTGGAGGTAGAGAATCGTGGTTTCTAGTAAGTGTTTAGCAGCTCTAGAAGTCTTCCCTTTGTGCTTTTTTTTGCAGATTTCAGTTAGAGTGCATCAAAATGGTGACAGACCAGTAGCAGGTGTCGTGTGTCATATGGTGTGCAGAAGCCATAGTCTACCTACCTGTGAGAAGGATACTGCTGGATTATCGACGCTTGTGCGGGGGGATACCACCCCTAAAAGCAAGTATATGAATCGCCACAACATCATGATTTGAGATCTGAGGTTCTGAAGACCCACACAACACAGGTGGACACATACACGATAGCCTGAAGTTTGATGTCTGGCGTGTGCACGATAGGGTGACGGCTCATTTTTCTTCGCAGAGTAAAACATAACGGGCAACGCTCACCTGGAAATGCTCCAACAGTTCCTGCTTACAAAGACCGAAGAGCTGCCGCCGGCCATCATCTTCCATCATCATACCGCACCCCCACATTGGAATTTGAACGTGCGGGATGTGCCGGATGACATTTACTGGGAAGTAGGCGGGTGGTGGTGATCCCATCGCATGGTCCCCGGCACTAGACTCATTTTTATGGGTTTACGTCAAGGATCGCATTTACACGGCACCGGTCAATGCCACTGCTATCCTTCGTGCACGATTCAATAAGGCAATTAGAATTGACGATGGTGTCCAGTACATGGACAGAACTCTAATATTGCCTTGGTGTCCCACACCCGACAAGTGGGACACACACCGAAAGTCGGATATAACAGAAAAAAAGCTTTGAGAGCTGTTAAACGTTTTACAACAAACTACGATGCTCTGTCTTTAATAGTTTCCAAGTTATAAATGTTTGAAATGATAGTGGGTTTTCGGACACATGTAGTTCGCGCGGACAGAGTCCGCTATAGTCTCCAGTTTGTAGGACTCTACCACAGGGGTAAATCGCAGATGGTCGGCAGTAGTGTATGTTTCTTTCCAATCTGTCCACTGTAGTGTATATTTTAGTGTTAAAAGTGTAATCAGAGGTGTGAGTTGCCATCTTGACTCTATCGATAGCGTATGCTGAAGTATGAAATGTGTTTTGTTTTATCGAAACACCAAAAGTCAGATAGCCCTCCTCCTTTTAAATCGAAAGAGTTGGAGTTCATTATTCTAGACAGAAGAAGCGATTCTCCGTAACACCTCAGCTGTCTGCGACCAGCGGCAATGATAAGCAATGTGACATCGAGACGTCTATGGAAGACGTGGGGTAAGCACACCATTTCGGATTTATCTATTTATTTAATCTGGTCTGACTAGGGCCATCAAGCTCTCTCTTACGTCGGACGAGGCTTTCACACGTACAGTACCTTTTTTTACATCATAGTTATCTAAGAAAAAACAATTTTAATGCGACAAATAGTATTAAAATGATCTGAGCGTCTACAGAGACAATGTGAGTAAATAATACTGGCTGTGACCTAATACAATTAATACTAGCAGTACTTTTATTACTGCTGCTGTCACTAATGATATTAATAATAAATAATAATAATAATAATAATGATGATGATGATGCGGATAATGATGTCAATAATGATAGTGGCAGGTATAAAAACAATTTATTGGTGTACAAATGGCTCTGAGCACTATGGGACTTAACATCTGAGGTCATCAGTCCCCTAGAACTTAGAACTACTTAAACCTAACTAACCTAAGGAGATCACACACATCCATGCCCGAGGCAGGATTCGAACCTGTGACTGTACGGTCGCGCGGTTCCAGACTGAAGCGCCTAGAACCGCTCGGACACACCGGCCGGCTATTGGTGTACAAAATAGATGTTTTATGGTATAACGAATTCTGGGAAAAGAAAGTTACCGAGAATATGTCAGCTAAGAATACTGGGAAATGAACATCTGAGTGGGGAAAAGGATGTACAGGGGAATTACTCTAGCAGTTCGTCTGACGTAGCTCTCCACACACTACGTCACAGAGCGATCGACGCAGGAACTTCACTTGCAATGAAAATTACGAAGGGATACGTTACACCATGTATGCAGTTCTGTGGTTACCATCCGCCAAGTCGTCCCTGACTCCCGGTAACGTAAGGAACTATGTTAGTCCAGGTACTCCTGGACACTGTTTCGGTTCTTAGTTCTTCCCGAGTAATTCCACTGCTTTCTTCGATGTCTTCATCCACCTTGTCCTTGCTTTTCCTCTAAGCCCCTGACTTAGTGCCGGCCGTTGTGACCGAGCGGTTCAGTCCGGAACCGCGCTGCTGCTACGGTCGCAGGTTCAAATCCTGCCTCGGGCATGGATGTGTGATGTCCTTAGGTTAGTAAGGTTTCAGTATTTCCAGAATGAGATTTTCACTCTGCAGCGGAGTGTGCGCTGATATGAAACTTCCTGGCAGATTAAAACTGTGTGCACGACCGAGACTCGAACTCGGGACCTTTGCCTTTCGCGGGCAAGTGCTCTACCAACTGAGCTACCCAAGCACGACTCACGCCCCGTCCTCACAGCTTTACTTCTGCCAGTATCTCGTCTCCTACCTTCCAAACTTTACAGAAGGTTCGCAAGAGAGCTTCTGTAAAGTTTGGAAGGTAGGAGACGAGCTACTGGCAGAAGTAAAGCTGTGAGATCGGGCGTGAGTCGTGCTTCGGTAGCTCAGATGGTAGAGCACTTGCCCGCGAAAGGCAAAGGTCCCGAGTTCGAGTCTCGGTCGGGCACACAGTTTTAATCTGCCAGGAAGTCTCAAGGTTTCAGTAGTTCTATGTCGACAGGACTGATAACCTCAGATGTTAAGTCCCATAGTGCTCAGAGCCATTTGAACCTGACTGTTTTTCGGAGTGTACAGTTATTTCTAGTGAGTCTTATGCTGCATGACTAGCCCAAAATACAGTAATCGTATAAGGAGTATGTTAGTTTCAAAGATACTTAAGAGTATTATTTTTTTGCTTATGAAATCCTCGGGATCCTTCTCCAATCTCAAATTTCAAAAGACTCATTTTTCTTGAGGCGCACTTGTTTCATTGCTCCCTTCTCGCATCCGGACAGAACTACAGGAAAGATCAAAGCTTCAAAATTACTTTTTTTGTTTATAGTGACAGTTTCTTCTTCTTTAGCAACCTGCTTAATTTAATTGTAGCGACTGTTCCGGATTGTATCCTTATTGAATCTTTGGTATATAAAGGACAGCATCATGGAGGCTTCGACAGCTCATAAATATAAATAAAACGGTTTATTGCGTCAGTCATATCGAAGGACCGTAATCGTTTTCAGCTATGTAGCTCATACGTGTAGCATATCGTTGTGAATCAGTCGATCTGTAAGGGAAAACTCTTTCCAAATCCCTATAGGAGTGCAAGAGATCAGCCTTCACAAACAGACAGAAACGCGGCGGGGGACTCGTGATTTATAATATGTACAGATTTCTGTTTTACGGCTGGATGACAAATTTCCACGTCAGGAAGTATCACGCAGCACCATCATAAGCACGCTTGACGTGATTCGCACCTTTTTAACAGCAGCAAGATGAGATGTGGCAGTCGTAATGGAGACAACCTGGTGGTAATGACGTGTCCACAGGCGGCGGTATTTCCGACACGAGCAGAAAGCATTGTTCCCCTTCGCTGTCAATCTATCATGCGGAGGTGCGCCCGCCTTCTCACTTCCAATTTCCTTCGCGCGCTCTGCGTGCCCCTAAGGGACACTTCCGTGCATTGTTGACACGGGTGACAGCCCTAAGCAGACCGAGAAATTAGACGTCGTCCTGGCGGGGAGACGAGACACCGGCGGTGGCTGTGGGCGCGGCCGGCTGTTCCGCTCGACACGTCTACTTAAAGCCTCGAGCTACGTACTGGAATAGCCCTCGACTATATCTTCACATAAAGCTTTCCTAAGCGTGTGAGACAGAAGGTATTTCGAGTACCACTGCCACAGTCCCCATTTGGTACCTGCGCGCAGTTAGAATAACAGTCGGTAAGCTTCTGTACCATTTATGATACCTCCTCAAATTATCCAGTTGGGATCATTTTGCAATTGTACTGTGCCTGACAAGAAAAGCGTGATGCATCCAGAAAGGGAGGAGGAAACGAAATTAAACTTCAAAAGTCGAAAGGGTATCTGATTTTCCAGCCAAATTTACAAAGAACCTGGCTGTGTGAGCGCACTTATCAGTGAGACGTCGCCACCCACCCCCCCCCCCCCCCCCACGCCCTCCCCCCGGGTGGGCACGAACACTGTCCTGCTGAAAAACGCCACCACCATACTGTCGCATCGGAGGCAACACATAAGGACGCAGGATGTCCATGAAGTACTTCTGAGTCGTCAGAGTTCATTCAATTACTACCCATGAGCTGATGTCATACCCGATGGCTACCCAAACGGTGAGGCCAGGGGATAACACCAATGTGCCTCTCCAAAACACTGCAAGAATGGGACTTTTCCTCAGGTCGCCTCCATATCCGCCGACAATGATCATCCGGGGAAGCGCAGAACTGCGTTTCATCTCTGAACACAGTGCGACACCATCAGCAGGCCAAACTTTCCTGTCGCGGCACCATTCCAGTTTGTCTTGTCTAGTTAACGGCAGTCTACGAATGGGCTGTTGATTCCCTGGTCCCGCTGCTGCTGTCTCCGACTAACGCTGCAGGATGACACAGAATACTGCAGGGAGTCCACTTGTCCTGGGATGGCAGACGCAGATGTGAAAGGGGTGAAGATGTGCCTGGCGCACAATACGAGGTGCATTCAAGTTCTAAGGCCTCCCATTTTTTTTCTCCGGACTCGAAAGAGATAGAAACATGCGCATTGTTTTAAAATGAGGCCGCGTTCATTGTCAATACGTCCCAGAGATGGCAGCACCGTACGGCAGATGGAATTTTACCACCAGCGCCGAGAATGAGAACTGTTTTAAATACTTAAAATGGCGACGTTTTCCTTACTTGAACAGCGTGCAATCATTCGTTTTCTGAATTTGCGTGGTGTGAAACCAAATGAAATTCATCGACAGTTGAAGGAGACATGTGGTGATGGAGTTATGGATGTGTCGAAAGTGCGTTCATGGGTGTGACAGTTTAATGAAGGCAGAACATCGTGTGACAACAAACCGAAACAACCTCGGGCTCGCACAAGCCGGTGTGACGACATGATTGAGGAAGTGGAGAGAATTGTTTTGGGGGGTCGCCGAATGACTGTTGAACAGATCGCCTCCAAAGTTGGCATTTCTGTGGGTTCTGTGCACACAATCCTGCATCACGACCTGAAAATGCGAAAAGTGTCATCCAGGTGGGTGCCACGAATGCTGACGGACGACCACACGGCTGCCCGTGTGGCATGTTGCCAAGCAATGTTGACGCGCAACGACAGCATGAATGGGACTTTCTTTTCGACGGTTGTGACAATGGATGAGACGTGGATGCCATTTTTCAATCCAGAAACAAAGCGCCAGTCAGCTCAATGGAAGCACACAGATTCAACGCCACCAAAAAAATTTCGGGTAACCGCCAGTTCTGAAAAAATGATGGTGTCCATGTTCTGGGACAGCGAGGGCGTAATCCTTACCCATTGCATTCCAAAGGGTACTATGGTAACAGGTGCATCCTACGAAAATGTTTTGAAGAACAAATTCCTTCCTGCACTGCAACAAAAACGTCCGGGAAGGGCTGCGCATGTGCTGTTTGACCAAGAGAACGCACCCGCACATCGAGCTAACGTTACGCAACAGTTTCTTCGTGATAACAACTTTGAAGTGATTCCTCATGCTCCCTACACACCTGACCTGGCTCCTAGTGACTTTTGGCTTTTTCCAACAATGAAAGACACTCTCCGTGGCCGCACATTCACCAGGCGTGTTGCTATTACCTCAGCGATTTTCCAGTGGTCAAAACAGACTCCTACAGAAGCCTTCGCCGCTGCCATGGAATCATGGCGTCAGCGTTGTGAAAAATGTGTACGTCTGCAGGGCGATTACGTCGAGAAGTAACGCCAGTTTCATCGATTTCGGGTGAGTAGTTAATTAGAAAAAAAATCGGAGGCCTTAGAACTTGAATGCACCTCGTATGACGGGACCTCCCTAGTGGTGGTCAGAGGTGGTCACCCGGAACTTTGACGAGAAGAATTTCTGCCCTCACGTTCCGATGTAGACCAACATCGGGCCACTCTCACATCCGAATGCCCCACAAATATTGCGTTTATCAACCAACCGGCTAAATGGAGTCCTACACTGAAGCTGCTTTCAAACTCTGTCAGGTGCTGATAGCACTGTCTTACAGGAGTACGCAACATCTTCGCGTCCTTCACATTGATCACTACTCAACATCTATCGCACCTTCTCCATCTCTTCTACTGATACTGCCTAGACGTAATAGCAACGAATAGTCGAGTAGCTTACAAAACATCCGTTCGACGGAAGAAGTATCTGTCCTTAGGGTTCTTCCAATGAATAACAACTAAGCAACTGCTTTTGCCATTAGCCATTTCCACGTGCTCGTTCCATCTCACGTAGCTCCGGACACACACCACCACCGAGTGCTGCGGAGCTGTGGTTAGCTCACTGGACTCGTAATCGGGAGGACGACGGTTCAAATCCGCATCCGGCCATCCTGATTTAGGTTTTCCGTGATTTCCCTAAATGGCTTCAGGCAAAAGCCGGGATGGTTCCTTTGAAAGGGCATGGCCGACTTCCTTACCCATCCTTCCCTAATCCAATGGGACCGGTAGCCTCGCTGTTTCATCTCCTCCCCCCACCAACCAACCCATACCTCCACTGTCTGTATTGCGAAAGGAGAGCCCTAACAAGTTAGCTTAGAGCGACTGCTTCACGCGAGCACCACCCCCAATTACGTAGCACGATTTTGTGTGTGTCTCCATTGCAACGCCTCAATGTTACCGCAACTTTTAGAAGGATTATTACTGTTTCATTCACATAGCTTTGTACTGCCAGCTGCCGTTTTCTCACTTCGCAGTGAACGTTAGCAACGGCATTGTCAGATGTTGGCGTACGAAGTACAGGTACTTTACGTTTGTTAATGCTTCCTCAGGGTGACTGCCAATTTATGCTCAACACATTACAATTGTGTGTTTCGAGCTCAACCGCCAGTCTGTGCACCAAGCGAAGTCTTCCTGCAATTGACCACAGTGTTCTCATTTACACCTACATCTATACTCCCCAAGCCGGTGGTGTGTGGAGGTGGGCACTTTGTGAACCACCGTCACTTACGTCCCTTTCCTGCTCCAGTCGCGAATGGTTCGCGGAAAAAAACGATCGCTGTTAAGCCTATCTTAATTTTTCCTTCGTGGTCTTTTCGTGAGATGTACGTAGATGGAAGCAATGTTCTGGTTGACTCTTCTAAAAACGTACAATCTCGAAACTTTAACAGTAAGACCAGACTGGTGCAGAACGCCTCTCTCGCAGCGTGTGCATCTCTAGTTGGCTGGACATCTCGGTGACGCTTGCTAATCTTCCCACTTTATATCACTCCTTACGCATACTCCTAGATATTTTATGGATGTTACTGCTTCCACTGATTGTTCTGCACTTGTGTAATCATATAATAAAGGATACTTCTGTCTATGCATTCGCAGTACGTTACATTTGCTTATGTTGAGAGTCAATTGTCAATGTCTGCGGCAAGCGCCGATACTCTGCAAATCTTCCTGCATTTCGCTCTAGCGTTGCGACTTCTCTGTATACAACAGCATCATCCGCAAGAAGCCTCATAAGTGATTCACATATTGCGTAAAGTAATGCTCTTGTAACATTCCCCTGAGGTATGCTCGAAGTTACTTTGGCGTCTAAAGATTTCTCTCCTTAGACACTGACATTCCGTGTTCTGTTTGCTACATACTCGTCAGTTCAGTCACACAGCTGGTCAGATATTCCGTAAGCTCGTATTTGCTCCGTTCGGCAGTAGTGCGGAACTGGATCGAACGCCTTCCGGAAGACGAAGAGCACGGCACGTACCAGGTACCAGGTACCAGGACGCCTGCATCTACAGGGTGAGGCATAATGTCGAGCAATTTTGAAAAGCGCGCGGATCAAGCTGCGTCGGTGAGAGGTGGTGGAGATAGCATCAGTTACGTTTGGCGCAAAATAGCATTTCTACATCTACATCCACACTCCGCAAGCCACCTGACGGTGTGTGGCGGAGGGTACCTTGAGTACCTCTATCGGTTCTCCCTTCCATTCCAGCCTCGTATTGTTCGTGGAAAGAAGGATTGTCGGTATGCCTCTGTGTGGGCTCTAACCTCTCTGATTTTATCCTCATGGTCTCTTCGCGAGATATACGCAGGCGGGAGCAATATACTGCTTGACTCCTCGGTGAAGGTATGTTCTCGAAACTTCAACAAAAGCCCGTACCTAGCTACTGAGCGTCTCTCCTGCACAGTCTTCCACTGGAGTTTAGCTATCATCTCCGTAACGCTTTCGCGATTACTAAATGATCCTGTAACGAAGCGCGCTGCTCTCCGTTGGATCTTCTCTATCTCTTCTATCAACCCTATCTGGTACGGATCCCACACTGGTGAGCAATATTCAAGCAGTGGGCAAACAAGTGTACTGGAACCTACTTCGTTTGTTTTCGGATTGCATTTCCTTAGGATTCTTCCAATGAATCTCAGTCTGTCATCTGCTTTACGGACGATCAACTTTATATGATCATTCCATTTTAAATCACTCCTAATGCGTACTCCCAGATAATTTATGAAATTAACTGCTTCCAGTTGCTGACCTGCTATATTGTAGCTAAATGATAAGGGATCTTACTTTCTATGTATTCGCAGCACATCACACTTGTCTACATTGAGATTCAATTGCCATTCCCTGCACTATGCGTCAATTCGCTGCAGATCCTCCTGCATTTCAGTACAATTTTCCATTGTTACAACCTCTCGATATACCACAGCATCATCCGCAAAAAGCTTCAGTGAACTTCCGATGTCATCCACAAGATCATTTATGTATATTGTGAATAGCAACGGTCCTACGACACTTCCCTGCGACACACCTGAAATCACTCATACTTCGGAAGATTTCTCTCCATTGAGAATGACATGCTGCGTTCTGTTACCTAGGAACTCTTCAATCCAATCACACAATTGGTCTGATAGTCCTTATGCTCTTACTTTGTTCATTAAACGACTGTGGGGAACTGTATCGAACGCCTTACGGAAGTCAAGAAACACTGCATCTACCTGGGAATCCGTGTCTATGGCCCTCTGAGTCTCGTGGACGAATAGCGCGAGCTGGGTTTCACACGATCGCCCTTTTCGAAACCCATGCTGATCCCTACAGAGTAGATTTCTAGTCTCCAGAAAAGTCATTATACTCTAACATAATACGTGTTCCAGAATTCTACAACTGATAGACGTTAGAGATATAGGTCTATAGTTCTGGACATCTGTTCGCTTCTTGAAAACGGGGATGACCTGTGCCCCTTTCCAATCCTTTGGAACGCTACGCTCTTCTAGAGACCTACGGTACACCGCTGCAAGAAGGGGGGCAAGTTCCTTCGCGTACTCTGTGTAAAATCGAACTGGTATCGCATCAGGCCCAGCGGCCTTTCCTCTCTTGAGCGATCTTAATGGAGCGCTGGACCCCACAGCGTCATGCGTACGCTGCAAAGCAATTTATCAAAACGGCAGTTCGCACCAGCTAGCACGTCGTGCATTCCGCAACCACTTCCACATTAATCGGAATCGGCCGGTGCCATTTGCTTGTGCGATTAAAAAGTGGGTTGAGAACTTTGAGGAGACGTCGTCAACGACAAAGAAGAAAACTGGGAGACCAAAAACTGTGCGCCCTGCTGAAAACATCGAACGTGTAAGAGTTGCCATTGAGAGAAGCCCTCGTCGCTCAGTTCGCCGGCACAGCGCTACGCTTGGGATTTCAAACAGAACGGTAAGAAGAATTGCACTTTCGCCCTTAAAAAATCAGAATCGTTCAGGCCCTTCAGTAAACAGAAACAGAAGCCGGTTCGCTTAGAATTTTTGGACACGATTAAGCAAGACGAACACATTGTAAACCGTTTGTGGATGAGTGATGCTCACTTCCATCTCTCCGGTTATGTGAACAACCAAAACTTTCGATTTTGGAGTGACGTTAATCCTAGGGAACTGCGTCAGCAACCATTGCACTACGCAAAAGTTACTATGTGGTACACCATGTCTTCATTAGGGATTATAGGGCTATACTTTTTTGAAGATGGCCTTGGCAATGTTGTAACCATGACTTCGCAGAGGTACACAGACATGCTGGAAAAATTTTTTGCTCCACAACTTGCACACTACGGAGTGAACCATGAGATGTTTTTCCACTAGGACGGAGCAACCTCCCACACTGCTCGAGTAAGCATGAATATTGTCAATCATTTGTTTCCAAATGATGTGATCTCCCGAAATGAGGATATTGTAGGGCCCTCTCGGTCACCAGACTCCACAACATGTGACTTCTTGTGGGGTTACCTGGAAGGCAAAGTTTACAAAGGTAACCATCCTCGAACTCTTGTAGCCCTGAAAGAGCGGATCCGACAGGAAGTTATTCAAATCCCACTGGCAGTGCTGTGCAATGTGATGAGTCACTTCAAGTTCCAACTGGAGGAATGTGTGCGTCCAAACTGATGCTATCTTACCGCAGTTATCTTAAAAAATAACCGCAGTTTTACTCTTGTCGAAAATGCTTTTTCATGTATTTCAAGATAGCGAAATAAAAAATTTTTAACTAAGTGTTTTTACTTAACAGTCTTTTAAATTTATTATGCCTCACCCTGTATTACTTTCTGAATCTCGTGGGCTAACAGAGCGAGCTGGGTTTCACACGACTACTGTTTTCGGAACCCATGTTGATTCCTACAGAGGAGATTTCGGCCTCCAGAAATGTCACGATACGAGAGCATACATAAGTTCCAAATTCTACAGCACACAGACGTCAGACAGTAGGTCTATAGTTTCGCGCGTATGTTTTATGGCCCTTCTTGAAAACGGGAATAACGTGCTGATTTTTGAATCATTAAGAACGCTTCGCTCCTCAAGCGACCTATGGTACACTGCTGCAAGTGCAAATTCTTTCGCATGCTCTATGTATAATCGTACTGATATCCCATCAGGTCTAGTGGCCTGTGCTCTGTTGAGCGACTTCGTTGCTATTTTATCCCAAGACAGCTTATTTCGACGTATGTTATTCTGACGTTTTGTGGATTTCATTAGGCTTAACGAGATAATTAAGAAACTTTGAAAGTATGTATTCTCAAAGAAACATCAGCTTTGTTATACCAAAAGTCAGATGAAATTAGTGTAGAATCAATGCGTATTTTGGGGAGAATTATTGTTACTTTAGGTGTTTGTAAATCGACTGGAAACTGCTTGTGTAATTAGTAACACTAATCTTTAAATTGTATTTTTTAACACACTTGTTAGTAATCTGTAGGTTATAGGTTGGTACAACGTCCATGTTATCAGGCAGGATCAAAAAGATATACAAATATAAAAGTATGTTTTCTAAATTCAGTGCAGAAATTATAATAAATAGAAAATTGTATGTCAAGGTAAAAAAAGTGAAAGATAGCAGTGTCTTGGAAGTTTCAAAAGACTGTAAGTAGCTCAGTTGGGAAATTATTCTTGGCACCAGCCTTATCGAAGCACGTCGTGAGCAGCACTTCGTGATCATTCTAAGTCAGCAAGTTGTGAGAACAGGACAGGCATTATCAGCCAACCAGAATGCTCGGTGTACTTCAGTTTCCGAATGAAATATGTTTCAAGTGAAGAAATAAGAAAATGATGTTTCATAATTTCATCAAAATCCGACTCAAATCAATTAGTAGAAGCGAAGTAAAGAAAATACTGCGTCATGAGCATCTACAACAATTGCGATTCGCTTCAGTCAACAATCCAGAGAGGTTACAATTAGCTGTACTTCTCGGTATCGCATTGAATTCCAGAAAGTACATTAAATACCAGTTTTTTTTAAATATTATGCGCAAGGAGGAAATGTGTATTTTAGACCGTTGCAATGGATGAAGACATTACGCAATGCGCGCGGGTGAAGAGTGAAAACGTAGCTATGGAATTTATGCAGACTTTTTGCGCATAACAAGTCGACTGCCTTTCCCCGTTATCTTTTTTAAGTTGTCCCGTTAAACCCGCAAGACTGATTGATGAGAAGCAAATCCAATTATCTGACGCGCAGTAAGTGTCAAAGTTTATGTCGTGAAACCGTCAGGAGAGGATAATGCCCCCACAGCGAGGAGCTTCAAGTCGGAGGTCTCCAGGGAAGGAGCAAGAAAAAAAAGGCTGGGCAGACGGGCCACGGAGTAATGGGGTGTGGCCACACGGGCCCTGGACGCTGCGGTAACCCGATCCGAGGCGTCCTCTTCTCTGACGAATCAGGACACTGTGTGCTCTCGAGGAATGTGGGGGCACGGCTTCACAGAGGGGAGGGGACGAGAGGGGAGGGAGAGGTCAATGTGGGTAATTAGCGCGTGCGCTGATGGACGCACCGGACCAACAAGAGCAACGCGAAATGTGCGGCAGGTGCAGTTTCCGTATGCTAGACGCGATAGCATGTAGTTTTGGATCGTGCACTTTCTACGGTCACACAGCACCGGGAGTCCTCCTTGCATGCTAAAAAAATAATGTTACAGTCTGTCCAGGTAACTATCTTTGCTTTAGCAGCAAATGATATAGCACAGACGTGCGATGGAACAATAAAAAAAATTAAAAACAGTAAAAACTGACTTTAAAGGATTCTCGAATTGATATACACCAAATGAGACTGCATCGTATTCATTATAGACCATACCAACAGCCACAAAAATTCTAAGTCAAATACTATTCTACATCTACACTTATACTCCGCAAGCCACCCAACGATGTGTGGAGGAGGGCACTTTACGTGCCACTGTCATTACCTCCGTTTCCTGTTCCAGTCGCGTATGGTTCGCGGGAAGAACGACTGCCGGAAAGCCTCCGTGCGCATTCTAAGGACTCTCCCAATGAATCTCAACATGGCACCTGCCTCACCAACAATTTTATACGATCATTCCACTTCAAATCGTTCCGTAAGCATACTCCCAGATATCTTACAGAGGTAACTGCTACCAGTGTTTGTTCCGCTATCATATAACCATACAATAAAGGATCCTTCTTTCTATGTATTTGCAATACATTACATTTGTCTATGTTAAGGGTCAGTTGCCACTCCCTGTACCAAGTGCCTATCCGCTGCAGATCTTCCTGCATTTCGCTACAATTTTGTAATGCTGCAACTTCTCTGTATACTACAGCATCATCCGCGAAAAGCCGCATGGGACTTCGGACACTATCTACTAGGTCATTTATATATATTGTGAAAAGCAATGGTCCCATAACACTCCCCTGTGGCACGCCAGAGGTTACTTTAACGTCTGTAGACGTCTCTCCATTGATAACAACATGCTGTGTTCTGTTTGCTAAAAACTCTTCAATCCAGCCACACAGCTGGTCTGATACTCCGTACGCTCTTACTTTGTTTATCAGGCGACAGTGCGGAACTAACCAGCACCTAATATTCTGTACCTGATTTCGAGTAGGCGTACCATCCAAAAGACCGTCAAATCTATACAATGACGTAACAAAAGTACTGCGACAGATATATGCACACACATAGATGGCTGTAGTTTCACAAACACAAGATATAAAAGGACAGTGCATTGGTGTAGGTGTCATTCGTATTTAGGTGATTCATAAGAAGCTAGACGCATGGGACGTTCAATTTCGGAGATCGCTAGGAAAATCAATATTCCGAGATCCGTAGCGTCAATAGTGTGCCAAGAATACGAAATTTCAGGCACTACCGCGCGAATTTTGGCGTTAATGGGCTGTGGCACCAGACGACCGACAGCGAGTGGCTTTGTTAACAGCAGGACATCGCCTCTCCTGGGGTCGTGACTATATCGGTTGGACCCTAGATGACTGTAAAACTGTGGCTTGTGCAGATGAATCCCGATTTGAGTTGGTGAGAGCCGATGGTGGGGTTCGAATGTGACACAGACCAAACGAAGCCATGGACCCAAGCTGTCAACAAGCTACTGGGCAAGCTGGTGGTGGCTTTTTTAATGGTATGGGCTGTGTTTACATGGAATGGACTGTGTCCTTCGAGTGTTCAGCTCCTTGGGGACCATTTGCAGCTATTCATGGACTTCATTTTCCCAAACAACGATGACATTTTTATGGGTGACAATGCGCCATGTCACCGGGCTCCAATTGTTTGCGACTGGTTTGAAGAACACTCTGGACTATTCGAGTGAGTTATTAGCCAACCAGATCGCCTGACATGAATCCTACCGAACATGTATGCGACGGTTCAATTCGTGAGCAACATTCTGTACCGGCAACACTTTCGCAATTATGGACGGCTGTAGAGGCAGTAAGGCTCAATATTTCTGCAGGGGACGTCCAACGACTTGTTGAGTCCATGCCACGTCGAGTCGCTGCACAATGCCGGCAAAAAGGAGATCCGACACGATATTAGGAGGTATTCCATGACTTTTCTCACCTCAGTGTATTACTAAGCGACTATCCTGGGGCAGTGAACCAAAATTGATTTGCGGGTATCGCATCTAGTAACTTCCAGCGGCACAAAAATTTGATTTCCAACAGTTCATATAAATAAGAGAACGAATTTAAAAAATGAAAATGCTGACATAATCTACTAATTAAGCGGTATAATATTATTTTGAAGGTTCTACACAATAAGACAAGTATTACAGTTATGAACTCCGTATACGTCTAGAAGCAAAAAAATGGTTCAAATGGCTCTGAGCACTATGGGACTCAACTGCTGAGGTCATTAGTCCCCTAGAACTTAGAACTAGTTAAACCTAACTAACCTAAGGACATCACAAACATCCATGCCCGAGGCAGGATTCGAACCTCCGACCGTAGCGGTCTTGCGGTTCCAGACTGCAGCGCCTTTTAACCGCACGGCCACTTCGGCCGGCTGTCTAGAAGCAGCGTAACTCATCGCACGCAAATACTCATACTACATTCATCCAATCTTTGAGAATGACAGTACTCAGTGACTTTCAATAAATTTTACACACAATTTCAAACCTTTGCGGCGCAACTTCTTATCGCTGACTCTAACAAACCCCCCCCCCCCCCCCCACACACACACACACAATGAAAGGAACAAAAAATTTCGGTGTTTTTATTTTCGATGTACCTGCAAATTTATATTATTCTACGAAACACAGTTTAGCACATATGACGACGTAAACATTGAGACGCGTCAAATTACCCAGAATACACTAATCCAGTGTTTGATAATGAGAGCACTTGGCGAATTCCAACAAACTTTAAGCAACAATTTCAAACCTTTTTCACACATTTTCGGGTTTACATGCTTAACGTCAAATACCTAACATGTTAAAAACTTCCTGGCAGATTCAAACTGTGTGCCCGACCGAGACTCGAACTTGGGACCTTTGCCTTTCGCGGGCAAGCGCTCTACCATCTGAGCAACCGAAGCACGACTCACCCCCGGTACTCACAGCTTTACTTCTGCCAGTATCTCGTCTCCTACCTTCCAAACTTTACAGAAGCTCTCCTGCGAACCTTGCAGAACTAGTACTCCAGATAAATCATTTGGCTGTTTTTTCCTGATTTTTTATTTCGTTTTTTTTATTTACACATTTCAAAACAAAGTAATTTTTATGTGCGAAATAAATAGGCCAAGAAGAGATATGAAAATTTGGAAAAAAAACGATCGTGTAATTATAGAACCCTGTTTTTGCTCCGCTGAAACATTTAACCAAAAAGTAACAAGAGTAAAATGTAAAGTCTGACTTGAAACATCACACACTGAAGAGCCAAAGAAACTGGTACACCTGCCTAATCGCGTATGCTCCTGCGAGCACGGACACGACTTATGTCTGAAGTAGTGCTGGAGGGAACTGACAGCGTGAATCCTGCAGGGCTGTCCATAAACCCTTAAGAGTATGAGGAGGTGGAGATCTCATCTGCACAGCACGTTACAAGGCATCCCAGACATGTTCATGTCTGAGGAGTTTGGTGGCTAGAGGAAGTGTTTAAACTCAGAGGAGTATTCCTAGAGCCACTCTGTAGCAATTCTGGACGTGTAGGGTGTCGCACTTTCCAGCTGGAATTGCCCAAGTCCGTCGGACATGAAACGATGCAGGTGATCACACAGGATGCTTACGTACGTGCCACCTGTCAAGAGTCGTATCTAGACGAATCAGGGATCTCTTTCGCTCCAACTGCACACGCCCCACATCGTTACAGAGCCTCCACCAGTTTGAACGGTGCTCTGCCGACCTGCAGGGTCCATGGATTCATGAGGTTGTCTCCACAGGCCAGTGTGGTCGAGCGGTTCTAGGCGCTTCAGTCTGGAACCGCGCGACCGCTACGGTCGCAGGTTCGACTCCTGCTTCGGGCATGGATGTGTGTGATGTCCTTAGGTTAGTTAGGTTTAAGTAGTTCTAAGTTCTAGGGGACTGATCACCTCAGATGTTAAGTCCCATAGTGCTCAGAGCCATTTGAACCATTTTAGGTTGTCTCCATACTCGTACACGTCCATCCTCTCGATACAATTTGAAACGAGTCTCTTCCGACCAGGCAACATGTTTCCAGTCATCAACAGTCCAGTGTCCGTGTTGTCGGGCCCAGGCGAGGCGTAAAACCACTGACACCATCTTCAAACTTTACAGTTTTTTTCACTATTTCATTCTGAAATCATAATTTCCGACATAGACTAACGGATTTGCAACAGAAGATTCTATAATTACACAATGGATTTTTGTCCTAATTTTCATATTTCGTCTAGCCCTATTTATTTCGTACATAAAAAGTTACAATGGTTTGATATTTGTCAATAAAAATTTTTTTTAAAAAAATGTCATGCAGTCAGCAAGGGTACACAAGGGGGCCTTCGGTTCCGAAAGCCCATATCAATGATGTTTCGTTGAATGGTTCGCACGCAGACACCTGTTGATGGCCCAACATCGAAATCTGCAACAATTTGCGGAAGAGTTGCACTTCTGTCACGTTGAACGATTCTCTTCAGTCGTCGTTGGTCCCGTTCTTGTAGGATCTTTTTCCGGCTGCAGCAACGATGTCGGAAATTTAGTGTTTTACCTGATTCCTGATATTCAGGGTACACTTGTGAAACGGTCATACGGGAAAATCACCACTTCATTGCTACATCGGAGATGCTGTGTCCCATCGCTCGTGCACCGGCTATAACACGACGTTCAAACTCACTTGAATCTTCATAATCTGCGATAGTAGCAGCAGTAACCGATCTAACAACTGTGCCAGACACTTCTTGTCTTATATACGTGTTGCCGACAGCAGCCCCGTATTCTGCCTGTTTACCTATCTATGTATTTGAGTACGCATGCCCATACCAATTTCTTTGGCGCTCCAGTGTAGAAACCAGACGCGTCTGTTTTTTTTTTTGTGTTTAAATCTTGATGTAATGTTAATGTATTATCAACATCGAATTACTACAAAGAATATAAAAACTGGAGAGTTACAAATTTACGTGTTGAGTACATTATTTACGTAATCCGTTAGTCTATGTCGGATATTATGATTTCAGAATGAAATAGTGAAAAAGCTGTGAAGTTTGAAAGGTGGTGTCAATGGCCTTATCAGTTGTAAAACTCGTTTGATGCAACAAACTGGTCGATTAAAATTGTGTGCCGGTCCGGAACTCAAACCTTTGCCGTTTGAAGGCAAGTTCTTTACGGAGCTGTCCAAGCACGATGAGAGATATATGGAACTGGTACAAGGAAAGCTGTGAGCGTGAGTCGTGGTTGGATTGCCCACTTATCCGTCGGCAGATCACTTGCTCACGAAATGCGAAGGTCCCAGGTTCGATTCCCGATCCGGCACACACGCCGGTTTAGAGTGAACATTCGTTTTGGTTTTATGCACCTCCCAACGCTAGACTATCCCATGCAGGTCCTTTCATCTCTGCGTACCTACTGCAACCTATATTGATCTGAACCCGCTTACTGTATTCGAGCAACGGTCTCGCTCCAATTTGTATCTTTGTTGAAATCTCTCCCAGTGACTGAAGCAGCGAAAATCACATCATTCCATACAACATAGATAAATTTAACTGTTTGTCTTTTCTATTATTTTTGCCCCTCTACGGATTTTTCCAGCACTAATTATTCTTGTGTCTTTTTCTGGTAAAGGTCTTTCACACGCCTAGTACTACTACTTTTCATACTATCTGTCCACTAAATTTTGTAACCCTCTTCGGTAGAAAAAGTATCCATTCTGTTCTTCCTATATTGAAGGGACTCCAAGCTTCACTTTCGGTAACTTCATTTCCACGTCAATATCTGATGGCAGTAGAGCTCTTTTACTGAAAGAAAAAGCTATCTTCGCCTGCCCCGTTAGTCTTCAACGAACCGACGACCGTGGGAAAGAAGCAACTGCTGACAGCTACACTTATTTGCTACGTCCACAGTTCTCAACAAAGTAAACTTATAAAAAAACTTATATGAAACGATGTATTTTCTGTACTGATTGAGCTTTGTATCAATCAAAGTCTGTATGAACCGCAGATACTTCAATAAACGAGATCCCTGATTTCAAGTTTTACGTGGCGAAGAATATACAGTATAATGTCCTCAGAACGGCAATAAAACTGTTGGAAGTGTTTAAGTAAATACAAACGTGCTCCTGAAGCTATTTTTATGGCAAGTTACTACTTTAAATACTTTGAGAATTATAACAAAGCATTCTTAACATTCTTCAAGCATATAAATAAGTCAAAACAATAATTAATGATGACGCTCAAGAACTGATAGACTATTATCTCTGTTTATACAAAGATACGACTGCCGAGAATTTTCGTTGATATTTGATGTTAGAAAGGATAGTCACATCGCAGGAGATTAGTGTTTAACGTCCCGTCAACAAAGAGGTCATTAGAGACGGAGCACAAGCTCAGTTTAGTCCGCCCCGCCCCTGGTACCTGAGTGGTCAGCGCGACGTAATGTCATACCTAACGGCCCGGGTTCGATTCCCAGCTGGGTCGGAGATTTTCTCTGCTCAGGGACTGAGTGTTGTGTTGTCCTTATTTCATCCCCATCGACGCGCAAGTCGCCGAAGTGGTGTCAACTCGAAAGACTTGCACCAGGCGAACGGCCTACCCGACCGGAGGCCCTTGCCACACGGCATTTCCATTTTCAGCTCAGTTTAGGGAAGTATGAGAACGGAAATAGGCGTGCCCTTTCGAAGGAACCATCCCGGCATTTTCCCGAAGCGATTTAGGAAAATCACGGAATGGCGGGACGCGGGCTGAACCGTCGTCATTCCAAATGCGAGTCCAGTGTGATAACCACAAAGGCAGTATTTGATAGTCGATACTGACTGAAGTGCATTTCCTATACAGTGAGTATACTGCGCACGGAATTAAAGGCAAAAAAAGTTCAGTTATCTAGATCCTCCTTATCAGTGAGTCTGCTGATGGATACCCCGCAGTTAAGAATTATCTTTGGCTGTCTAACCTTCCGACGGGCTGGGTTTACAAACCGAAAAATTGCAGTTTGTGAAAGGACATGTCTATACTTAGCTTGTCTGCGAAATTCGTTATCTGCCGATTAGAACGACACCAGGACATAAAGCCATAAATTAATTTTAGATGCACATTGCTGTTGCACGTACAGAGACTTATTTTTGCAAAAAGATAAGCGGCAGATATCTCGTTGACATAGTAAACGAATCAAATGTGCTTTTAACCGCTGCATGTTACGTGATCAAACTGAAAATATTTCTCTGGTAAAGATTCGAATTTGTGCTTACAATTCGTTTGCTAGAGTGGAAAGATCCCTTTTTAATAACTGGAGGTCTGTTAGAAACGATCTTCGGAACCATGTAGCGAAATGCAATCTGGATTAGGCGATGAGTAAATGTGCCGTCAAATAAATATGCAAAATAGGAAGTCGCTCCACTGCACTACCGGGTAAAGAGGGCAGAACCTCAGTTCTTGAAGATCATGCCACACGTTCTCCACACAGCCGCAGGGGGAAGGCCAATCGCCTTTAAATTTCACACGTGTTACATTCACCACGACCACACGATGCCACTTGTGTGTTGCCCTCCAGTACCATCTCGGACGCTACTTCAGCAGATATTTTGAGCCTCCTGTTTTACTACACGCTCTTCTACATTCCAAGTGTACTCTGAACAGCTCCCAATGTGAAACAAGACAGTGTTCGCGCAACACTTTTGATGCCAACAGAAACAAAATGCTGTGACTGCCCATTCGATGCCCTGTTAATATAGCTGCACTGAACAGCTACAACGTGTACAGGTATCAAGCCTCACGCTCACTTAAAAAGATAAATGCAGAAGCTTTAAATTCGAGTTCCAACACATGGATAAGTCACTAGCAAAAGATTCTTACTGTTCAATGTTGGAGTGAGGGCCAGTCTTAAGATCTGGTGTCCAGCAAGTTTTCTTCAATAGCGATGGGAAGCAAAGCCGGGGACGCTATTAAGATGACCCTAGTTTCAGGGCGGTCAACGGCATGGTTATCAGTGCCATTGCCCAACACAAAGTGGTTCATCGTAAGCAATCTTCTTGGGGCAATCATCCGTGAACACGTCTTTGTCTAGCAATACGAATGTATTAAAGTGGATAGCAAAAGTAACGCACGGGAGTGCGTAGATTGAATCACTCTGGTGTTATCTGTCGGAGAGGAATGTAATTGTAACCATATTTTATATTATTAAAATAATGTGTAATATCTTTCTGGGACCTGCTTTGAAACCAAAAGACGCTACTGCGAATTGTTTGCGAATGATTGACTGCTTGCTTTTACATTTTAGGATCACTTGCACGAGAAAAGGTTGTGGTCAAAATTTACGAGATAAAGATTCAGCTGAACGTCAGTCCCTCACTCAACCGCTATATTTCTACTTACACTGTCCGGCGAACAGTCCACCTTCCACTGGAGAGTCCGTTGAGTCTCTAGATCCAAGTACAATCGACGGTAGAACAGAGTTCATTCCTCCGTGCCTATTTACGGATCTTGTAATTCTTGCGCTCAGCTCTGGCATACCAATTCCTCTCTTCCTCCACCCCTCTGTAATTCTCTTGTCACGGCTGGGTACGACGGCCGTTGTACCTCACGGAACAATCGATTTGTTACAGATGACCGACCGTCCTCCCCCCCCCCCCCTCCCCCCTGCCCCGACCCGCAGCATACCGATTACCTTCCACAAGTTCACGCCCGAGAAGAACAGTGACACCCAAAAACACGGGAATCGTGACCAGTTGATACGGTATGCAGTCTAATCCAGGACCGCTTTATATACTGTCAGGATCTCCCACACAAAGACTAAATACGGTAACTAAATGAAAATTTAGCGTCGTATCATAACAGTAAAAAATCATCACATTATACAAAAATGGCTAGCTTCTAGATCTATCAGATGTTCTTTGAGGTGTGGACCATAATAATCGGATCAACGCTCCACTCTCCCAGAATGGTTATATTCACACTTTGAGAGGTGTTTTTTGGATCGCATCTTTGTAAGAAGCTGATATGATGTAATATTATAAGGTTACGTCAAGCACTAAGCCAAATTAAAAAATCCCATCCCCCTTCCTTGTAAGACATTTGGCACACGGCTCACACAGTGGTACTACTTTGTAGCTATCTCTGAAGTGGTTTTGACAAGTGTTAACGTTACTTGATGTTTGGGCATGGTGAATGCAGGTCACAGTACTGTACTGGCCACCATATCCACAATGCAGAATGTTACGGCAGTGTGCTGTGCAGGATGTCTGTCGCATTATCTATCTGTAATCATATCATGTAATGTGACGGCTGGTCTATATGACCAGATATATGTTGTAATATCGGGTGATCAAAAAGTCTGTATAAATTTTAATAAACCACGGAATAATGTAGATAGAGAGGTAAAAATTGACACACATGCTTGGAATGACATGGGGTTTTATTAGGAAGAAAAAAAAGTTCACAAAATGTCCGACAGAAGGCGCTGGACAGCAAAACGTCAGTGACTGCGCATGACAATCGTGTATAAAAGGAGCTGTAATGAGAGAGAGAATGAGATGTGCCAGCAGTCGCAGCATGTTGACGTTACCTGAAAAGGCGCTTTTAGTGGAGCTGTATCATCAGAATGGGGAATGTGCTAGTTCAGCATTACGATCCTATCACCATAGGAAGGAGATTCTAATGGGTAAAGGTCCGTTGAAAAATGCAGCTGTGGCGAGAATGATTTCGAAGTTCGAAGCCACGGGTTGTTTAGACGATAGACCCCGTAGTGGCCGACCGAGCACAAGGCGTAATGCTGCTGAGAAAGTTAAGGAAGAAACGGAGACTGTAGCGGGTTTGTCTATGCACGGGGAAGTCAGTGCTCGTGCAGTCGCACGTCGCACCGGCATTCCATACACTACTGTTTGGTTGGCACATAGGCGAACCCTCCGATGCTATCCGTACAAAATCCATAGGCATCACGAACTGTTCCCTGGCTATTTGGTGAAGCGGAGGGCATTTGCGGTGTGGGCGTTTCAAAAGATGGCAGAAGATGACCATTGGTTGAGTAACGTGTTGTGGACATACGAAGCCATTTCACGTTCCGAGGGTCTGCCAACGCCCCCAACTGCAGAATTTTGGCTACCGAAAATCCTAGAACTGTCGTGGAAACTCCACTGCGCGACGAGAAAGTCACGGTATGGGTTGGATTTACCACATCTACCGTTATCGGGCCTTTTTTTCTTCGAGGAAATGCGTGATTCTGGTTTTGTATCTGCTACCGTGACGGGTGAGAGGTACGCCGATATGTTACAGAATCGCATCAGCCCCAGCCTGTCTGATAAACACTTGCAGGAACGTACGATGTTTATGCAGGATGGCGCTCCACCCTATATTGCTAGACGCGTGAAAGATCTCTTGCGCGCGTCGTTTGGTGATGATCGTGTGCTCAGCCGCCACTTTCGTAATGCTTGGCCTCCCAGGTCCCCAAATCTCAGTCCGTGCGATTATTGGCGATTATTGGGGTTACCTGAAGTCGCAAGTGTATCGTGATCGACCGACATCTCTAGGGATGCTGAAAGACAACATCCGACGCCAATGCCTCACCATAACTCCGGACATGCTTTACAGTGCTGTTCACAACATTATTCCTCGACTACAGCTATTGTTGAGGAATGATGGTGGACATATTGAGCATTTCCTGTAAAGAACATCATCTTTGCTTTGTCTTACTTTGTTATGCTAATTATTGCTATTCTGATCAGATGAATCGCTATCTGTCGGACATTTTTTGAACGTTTGTATTTTTAGGTTCTAATAAAACCCCATGTCATTCCAAGCATGTGTGTCAATTTGTATCTCTATCTACATTATTCCGTGATTTATTCAGTTTTCAAATTTATACTGACTTTTTGATCACCCGGTGTTTCGAGGGCGACATGTTGTTTAGTGGAAGAAAAGACAGACAACGGTTGCTAGTAGGCACTGAAATAAATCGATGGGGAAGGTTGAACATTTGTGCTCAACAGGCCTAGAGTATCGGCATGGGGAAAAATTTACAACTTTCCCCATTAATTTATTGCAATGCCTACTAGCAACCGTTGGCTGTCTTTCTTCGACTGATATTAAGTAAGGCTTCAGAAGCAAACAAACGGTGTCCGCTCTTTCGGACATCTCCGAAAGAACAGGCATCATATCTATATACAAATGCTATTCTTGTATGCTGGACATTTTGTGAGGTGTATGTAAAGCTCTTAAAATAAGCACTTTTATGTTCTGCAAATTAAGCCTTGCACTGCATGATTCCTATGTCTTATTGATTTTTGGTGCCGGCAAACACGAGAAGTACCAGCATATGAGCAGAAAAAAGTTTATTTGCTCTACGAAGCGGCTGAATACACATTGCAGAATGGAGAACCGAGAGCACGGCTGCGTAGATGTAGTGTAGGGTTCCCCCAACAGCTATGGTGTGATTTAAATTAGTTGGCACCCGGCGTTTAAGAGAATAATTACTGCCTGCAGCCAACCACCACAGCGCTCTGCGGCAACAGAAAATCGCCTACAAAATGAATGCAAAAATTCAGAAGTTCACATGTGGTACAGATCTCTAAATTGTCTCTTAGCGTTAAGAAAAATAGTTTTAATTACGACTGGAGTTATATTTTTTCTAGAAACTACAGAAATTTTAGCATCTGGGAAAGTTTCGTACTGGAGACCTAGCAGACCGGTGCTTTATGCAGCGGAAGCAGCGTCATAGTTGGAACACTTGGACGGAGTTACTTTTCTGAGGAGCCTAGAGCTCTTGCCAGAAGAAAAGCTTTTTTGCAGGTGACACACAGAATTTGTTTCCTGTATACCAGTGTAGCACATTGCGCTGTAGTCTACGACACGCGTTACTAGGAACTGTTTTTAATATACACCGAAGCGCCAAAGAAAGTGGTACAGGCATCCGTGTTCAGATACAGAGAGACGTAAACAGGCAGAATAGGCCGCTGCCGTCGCGGAAGTTCGACAAGTGTCTGGTGCAGTTGTTACATCGGTTACTGCTGCTACAATGGCAATTTATCAAGATTTAAGTGAGTTTGAACGTGGTGTTTGTGCACGAGAGATGGGGCTCAGCCCTCTGAGGTAGGGATGAAGTGGGAATTTTCCCGTACGACCATTTCATTATTGTACCGTGAATACCACGAATCCGGTAAAATATCTAATCTCTGGCTACGGTCGCAGGTTCGAATCCTGCCTCGGGCATGGATGTGTGTGATGCCTAAGGTTAGTTATGTTTAAGTAGTTCTAAGTTCTAGGGGGCTGATGACCTCAGAAGTCAAGTCCCATAGTGCTCAGAGCCATTTGAACCATCTAATCTCTGACATCGCTGCGGCCGGTAAAAGATCCTGCAAGAACAGGACTAACGACGACAGAAGAGAATCGTCCAATGTGACAGAAGTGCAAGCCTTCCGCCAACTGATCTGTAGCTGAGATCCAGCTCGTGTTGGAAGGTGGCAATTTTGTTGTGATTTCGCGAGGTCAACGAATTCGAATGACAAAAACCTGCCTGCGATGACGGGCTGATCTGTAGCTTAGCCTGAGGTTTAGGTTAGGCTGGAAGGTGACAGTTTTGTTGTTAGGTGGCGAAGCTAACAAATTTTAAAGCAAAAAAATTGGCAACTGCGAGTAGGACTCGCGCAACTCAGGGTCTGTACCGGTGCCTCTGACGAGAAATAATTGGAATGTTTTCAGATGTGGTACGACAACTTCTGCTGCGGTTGAAGCAAAACTGTTATATTCACAGTTTTAAAAAGCCCACAAAAGCAATAAAGTAACGTTTTAAGATGTCGAAATTTCAAAAAGACCCCCTCCCCCCCGGTAGGTCACACTACAGAAACCTCTTTCTTTACAATATACAGGGCGTACGTTAATAAAACCGACGAACGGTAGGGACGGATTCCTGACTGGAAATGGACGAAAGAAGGTCCTACGAACATGTGTCCCGAAATGGACGGTGTATGCACTACATCAAATAGTACCGGAACAGTACAGAGCTGCATCGCATCCATGTCACCACAGATGTTCAAAGTGGCTTCCATGGGATGCAACGCACGTCTTCGCACGTCGCACCATTGATTGCCGCAATCTTTCGCACGTTCCGCCCTCTCTCCGAACAGAGTCTCAGGCGTCGTGAAAACGCTTTTGAAGGATCTGCGTATCATGAACTCTTGCAGCATACACAACGTATCCCGTATGTTCACAAAGGTAAAAATCCAAGGCGTTTAAGTCCAGTGATCTAGCAGGCCACGCTAGAGGGCCTCCGCATCCTATCCAGCGTCCAGGGCGATGATGTTGAAATGTCGGTAAACAGTTATGCGGAAACCACACAACCTGCCAAGAGCACGCTCTCAGACAGCCCAGGCAGAGTCTTCTGCAGGAAGTCCAGGTACGTTCCTCCGTAGAGGCGTAGTGGAATAGCAACTGGTCCAAGTATGTGGTCGCCTAGAAACCCTGCCCACACATTGACGCTGAACCGATGTGTGTAGCCCACAGATGACGATTATGCGGATTCATGATGCCAGTTCTGGTAAAGGTTGCTTCGTCGGTAAAGAGGACTGATGAGAGAAATCACACAGTTGTGATGGTCTGATGCAAAAACCATCGACAAAATGCTTCCCTTAGATGGATACTGATGCTGCCGGGAGCTTGTACAACGGATTGTATCAATACCCCGTAGAAACTGGTTCTCCAAATGTGGTGTACGCACAGTCTGCCGCCTCCCTGGACGTTCGTCTGTCGGTAGGGACTCATGATCACACAAACGCCCAAAAAGGGCTTGCAATGTTGTGTGATGTGGTTAGTATCTGTGAGGGTACATGTTTTGGTATAGTCGCGCTACCTCTCGACCGTTTCGATCTGTTTGGCTGTACACAGATACCACCTCGGCTTATTTACGAGGGACCATTCTGCAACACTCAAGGAACACACAGCATGTGGTCAGAGATACTTTCATTCTTCAGCGCGAGCTACCGTGGCCTCAATGCATTTCCGGACATATGTCCATAGGATCTTCTTTCCTGCATTTTCAGTTGGGAATCCGCGCTTGCAGTAGGTCGGTTTTATTAATGCTAATCCTGGAAATCGAGAATCTCAACGATTTTTGCCTGCTTTTGATACAGATATTGGCAAAATATCGGCTCCTGGAATTCCAAGACCGTATCAAAATCTCTACAGTAGTTTTTCAGACTAGCCCAGGCATACAAAAAGATACGCGCAGTGGACTTCAGTTTATACACACAGAAGATTTAATAAAATAGGTTTTATTTAATTAATAAAACTTGAGTACAACTCACGTTTTATGTTTGCATGCAGTAATGTTCGCCTATTACGCTTTTGACGGATGATGAATGCAATATATTGCTAACGGCAAAAAGATATTTTTTGTGTGATATAGTTACTATTTAACAATTTTCAGAGATTTTTACACTCCACTTGTACTGTGAAACCTTGTTTCTTGCCACATTTTATAATTCTAGCACCCCATAGATTTTAATGAGCGATTTTCCGATTATCAAAATATGTGATGAAAAGAACCGGATCTTTTGATTGCATTGTGTCAAAACCTTAAATTTTTTTACACCGCCATGGAACCATAGTCCTCAATAAATAACAAATTTGAATTTTATACACCAACGAGTTCACGAGAAAAAGGTGTCTTTACAGGACAAATACGCAGACGGATCAAAACTGACAAAAATATATTTTTTCGATTATATAATTACAAATAACCAATTTTCGGATTTTTTCCTTTAAATGTACTTTTAAAACCTTGCTTCTTACCAAAACTCATGATTCTAGGTCAACGGATAGTACCCTATAGGTTTTGATGGGTGACTTTTCATCAAAATATGTGACATTAATGGGCGTATCTTATGGCTGCCCTGACTTAGAGGGATCATAGACTTAATATGTAACAAATTTAAACATGATGTGTCACGTCGTTCCTGAGAAAAGGGGCTTTTAAGAATCGGCCGGCCAGAGTGGCCGAGCGGTTCTAGGCGCTACAGCCTGGAACCGCGCGACCGCTGCGGTCGCAGGTTCGAATCCTGCCTCGGACATGGGTGTTTGTGATGTCCTTAGGTTGGTTAGGTTCTAGGGGACTGATGACCACAGCAGTTAACTCTCATAGTGCTCAGAGCCAATTTTTTGTTTCAACAATCGGGCAAACAGACGGATAAGAAAGTTATCCCATAAGGGTTCCATCTTTACAAACTGAGACACGGCACCGTAAAAACTACCTGAAGTGTTTGGGCTCCGCTGAAATGTCAAATCATTCCATCGCCATTTCGGACTAATGTGACAAACTCACACCAAGTTGCCACTGGCATACTGGTGGAAGCTGCGGTCTAACCCGGTCGCTAACTAATTTAAATGCAACTATTACTGGTATTCGTAAAAGTTCTCGTTTCTCGGATGTGTATTCCTTTTGGTTCACCGTAACTGTTATCGATTCCTCAGAGTTCTCGATTCTGCCCGTCACACGACAGCTGGTGCACTGCCTGCGCGCGTCCCTTACGGTTAGTAGCTGCGGCAAGGAACGCTCGGGCTAATGGGGGTAACATCATCTGTGAAGCCCCGCGGCGCCAGTGGAAAGCGAGTCCCGAGGCGCAGAGAAACCGGCCAAGTCTGAGGGAAGGCGGCAATTGTGGCTTGTCAGCCTTCCGCACAATGGCTGCCGCTTCTCCGGTGTCTGGAGGAGAGGCAGAGGGCCGGTGAGTGCGCGCGCTCGGCTGCGTGCCTGGCTGCGTTCCGGGAAACCCGAGACGGCGCGCAGCCGGCCGACCGAGGCGCTGTCCGCTCCACGCACTATGCGTGAGCGCGCGGCCCGCGCCGTGCGTACACGCGCTACTGCACAGCGACCGAACAAACCCGCCCCCGAGCGATCACACCCGACCGCGGAACTGGCCCAACAACGCGTATCCCAGTGGCGCCGCGGCCAGAGCAGTCGTTTCGTGAATTCTGTCACATCTGTTGTCTTGGCAGAAGAGCCAACACCGTGTTACTAGAGGAGGCCTAAATGCACGAGCGGACGTAGCTAGTTTGATACTTCACTTTAATCCATTAATGATGAACGTCGCTCTTGACGGTACATGAGTCACAATATTATCTGTTCAGAATACATTCTTGAAGAATATGGCGCCTTGCTAGGTCGTAGCAAATGACGTAACTGAAGGCTATGCTAAACTGACGTCTCTGCAAATGAGAGCGTATGTAGTCAGTGAACCATCGCTAGCAAAGTCGGCTGTACAACTGGGGCGAGTGCTAGGGAGTCTCTCTAGACTAGACCTGCCGTGTGGCGGCTCTCGGTCTGCAATCACTGACAGTGGCGACACGCGGGTCTGACGTATACTAACGGACCTCGGCCGATTTAAAGGCTACCACCTAGCAAGTGTGGTGTCTGGCGGTGACACCACAACATCCATCTACACTGAGGCAACAAAAATTATGGGATATCCTAATGTCCTGTCGGAGCTGCTTTCACCCGGCGTAGTGCAGGAGCCCGAAGTAGCATGGACTCCCCAAGTCGTTAGAAGTCCCCTGCAGAAATATTGGGCCATGTCGCCTCTATAGCCGTCCATAATTGCGAAAGTGCTGCCGGTGCAGGATTTTGTGCACAGTCTCACCTCCCGATAATTTCCCATAAATGTTCGATGGATGGGCAACGGCCATACCATGTTCCGCTTCTCGTCCGATCAGGAAAGTTAAGCAACATCGGGCCCGGTTAGTAATTGCACCCGGTTACCACCTGGGAACACCGTGTACTGTTGGCTGCCTCCGTTTGGCTAGCACCTGTGTGGGTGACCATCCCATCTCCCAAGCGCTGTTGACAAGTGGGGACACTCAGGCCTAGTGAGCCAAACTGTGGGGCTACTTGATCCGAGAACTGGCGCTTTCGGTCTCATAAACTGACATAGAACCGGGAGAGCGGTGTGCTGAGCACATGCCTCTCCAGATCAGCATGTAGTGACATCCGAGGACGACACCTGAGGACGACACATTGGCCGCTCGGTACCGTTGGGCCTTCATGGGCCGTTTAGTTTCGATGGGTGGCCAAGTCATTTGCTCGAACTATCCAGAATGTTCTTCAAAACAGCTGCGCGACATGGCGCATTGTCCTCCATAAACATTCCATTGTAGTTCGGGAACATGAAGTCCATAAAAATAAATGTCGCGTGACTAGGGCCTCCCGTCGGGTAGACCGTTCGCCGGGTGCAAATCGTACGATTTGACGCCACTTCGGCGACTTGCGCGTCGATGGGGATGAAATGATGATGATTAGAACAACACAACACCCAGTCCCTGAGCGGAGAAAATCTCCGACGCAGCCGGGAATCGAACCCGGACCCTTAGGATTGACAGTCTGTCGCGCTGACCAGTCAGCTACCGGGGGCGGACGTGAAGTCCATGAATGGCTGCAGATGGTCTCCAAGTAGTCGAACATTCCATGTAAACACAGCGCACACCATTTTGGATGCACCAACTTATGCAACGCCTTGCTAACAAACTGTGTCCATGACTTCGTCGGGTCTCCGCCGCACTCGAACCCTACCACCAGCTCTTTCAACTGAAATCGAGACTCCTCTGCCCGCGCCACGGTTTTCCAGTCGTCTAAGGTCTAAGGTACAACGGATAAGGTCACGAGCCCAGGAGAATCGCTGCAGGCGATGTCGTGCTGGTAACAATGGCACTTGCGTCGGTCATCTGCTGCCACAGCCCATTAACGCCAAATTTCGCCGCACAGTCCTAATGGATACGCTCCTCGTACGTCCCACATTGTTTTCTGTGGTTGTTTCACGTAGTGTTGCTTGTCTGTTAGCGCGAACTCTGCACAATCTCCATAGCTCTCGGTCATTAAGTGAAGGTCGTAGGCCACTGCGTTGTCCGTGCTGAGAGGTAATGCCTGACTTCTGGTTATCTCGGCACTCCCTTGACACTGTGGATCTCGGAATATTGAATTCCCTAATCATTTCCGAAATGGAATCTGCCATGTGTCGAGCTTCCGCCTTCAAGGTTTGTTAATTCCCATCGTACAGCCATAACCACGTCAGAAACCTTTCCACTTAAGCGGTTCTAGGCGCTTCAGTCTGGGACCGCGCTGCTGCTACGGTCGCAGGTTCGAATCCTGCCTCGGGCATGGATGTGTGTGCTGTCCTTAGGTTAGTCAGGTTTAAGTAGTTCTAAGTCTAGGGGACTGATGACCTCAGATGTTAAGTCCCATAGTGCTCACAAGGGAACCTCCGCATCGCACCCCCCTCAGATTTAGTTATAAGTTGGCACAGTGGATAGGCCTTGAAAAACTGAACACACCTCAATCGAGAAAACAGGAAGAAGTTGTGTGGAACTATGAAAAAAATAAACAAAATATACAAACTGAGTAGTCCATGTGCAAGATATGCAACATCAAGGATAACATACGCACCTGAGTGCCGTGGTCCCGTGGTTAGCGTGAGCACCTGCGGAACGAGAGGTCCTTGGTTCAAGTCTTCCCTCAAGTGTAACTTTTACTTTCTTTATTTTCGCAAAGTTTCTGATCTGTCCGTTCACTGACGTCTCTGTTCACTGTAATAAGTTTAGTGTCTGTGTTTTGCGACCGCACCGCAAAACCGCGCGATTAGTAGACGGAAGGACGTGCTTCTATAATGGGAACCGAAAACATTTGATCGCAAGGTCATAGGTCAACCGATTCCTCCACAGGAAAACACGTCTGATATATTCTATACGACACTGGTGACGGCATGTGCGTCACATGACAGGAATATGTTGTCGACCCACCTAACTTGTACACTTGGCGAACGGGTAAAAAGATTCTTCTACCTTGCCCGATTTAGGTTTTCTCGTGGATGTGATAATCACTCCCAAAAAAGTGATGAAAACATAAGAGTTTGTCACATAAACTGTAACAAATGAATGCACCAGTTTCACAGTCGCACAATTTTCTCTGTGCTCTGTCAAAACATGTTTTTAACGTTTTCAAATTTTTCCGTGTGTAGACCGTCAAATCCTGCATATGTCCAAGCAAATCTGAACATGTCCTGGAATTTTGGAGAGCGAAGTTGATTATGTGTGAGTGCTTGAACTTTGATAATTGTCTGAAAATAAATAAATAAACATTTAACTTGAGGGTATACTTGAACTAAGGACCTCTCAATCCGCAGTTGCTCACGCTAACCACGGGATCACGGTGCTCCTCTGCTCATATTATCCTTGATGTTGCCTATGTTGCGCACGGACTACTTAGTTTGTATATTTTGCTTATTTTTTTCATAGTTCCACACAACTTCTTCCTGTTTTCTCGATTGACGTGTGTTCAGTTTTTCAAGGCCTATCCACTGTGCCAACTTATAACTAAATCTGAGGGGGGTGCGATGGGGAGGTTCCCTTGTCAGAGCCATCTGAACCTTTCCACATAGATCACCTGAGTACAAATAACAGCTCCGCCAATGCACTGCCATTTCCTGCCTTGTGTTGCTCTTTTACACCTTGCGTACGCGATACTACCGCATACTACTCTGTGCCTATCGCTATCCCACGATTTTTACTGGCACAATGTACATTACCAAACGGACATTATGACCACCCGGTCCAACTTGCAGATTGACTGCCTAACGGCTTCCACTGGGAACAAAAATATTATTTTCAATATTTCATATCACTGCTGACCGAATTTCACCATCATATTCCCAGTATTTGGCGGCTGGCGCCAGTTCTCGCTTCCCGTATTCCACATCCTGCGATCATGCCAGCCTCTTTGTAGTTCTCTGGCACCCATCGTGTCCCGGACTTTCGACTCAAGCTGCTTCTAGGTCGCCTGGGCTTTCTTCTTTTCGCTGGAGTCCATAGCCACAGTATCGATCATTCTTTTTACACTGTCCAGTAACATTAACGTAACCGCCTCTCGAAAGCCTGAATAACCACCTTTCGCATCGCATACTGCTGAGAGACGTACAGGGAGAGGTTCTAGAAAGAACTGTCAGGGCTGTAGAGCCATGCAGACTCTAGTGCCATGGCCAGCTTCGATAGGTTTCTCGGTTGAGAATCCACGCCACGAACAACCCGATCGATGTAGTCCCACAGATTTTCGACTGAGTTTAATTCTGAGGAGTGTGATGGCCTGGGTAGTACAGTAAACCCATCCTGATGCTCTTAGAACCCCATACATACATTATGAACTGTGTGGCATATTGCATTTTCCTGCTGGAAAACCCACTGTACTGGCTGCTGCTAGATGCCGTCTTTCAAAGGAACAACGAACTGCATATACAGGTGGATATGGTCCCAAGGACAAATGGATACTGCTGTCGATCCGTTGTGCATTCCACAATGACGACGAAAACATTCCCCAGACCATATCGCTCCCTAGTCCAGCCTGTACCCTCCCGACAATTCTTCCAGGCTCTTTGCTTTCAGATATGTCATGCCGTACACGCCAACAGCCGTTTGTCCAGCAGAGCAGAAAACGCGATTCATCTGTAAAGGTCATTCAGTGGACATCCACTTGCAGCACTGGCGTGCAAATTCCGGACTTTGTCGCCAATGAACAGCAGTCAGCATACTTGCATGAAACAGGCACCTGCTGCAGAGGCCCATGGGCAGCAACGTTCTCTGAACGGCTGTTGAGGAGACACTGCAGATAGCGCCTTAGTTCATCTGGGCGTTCAGTTGCTCAGCAGATGAACATCTACTCGCCCCTCCACAGCCATCGCTCATCCCTATCCCTTATCGCTCACGGTGCACCACAGTTGCCTTGGCGCCAATTTTGCATAGCACCATTTTGCCATGCATGGTATACGTTAACCATGGCGGTAAACAGTTTACAGAAGGGGTTGTCAAGAATTCGATTCTTAGGCTGTGCTCTGGCACATTTCTCGACAACACAGTTCAAAAACAACATTAGTAAATGGACAATCTGTTGTGGACTGGCAAGACACCCAATCCACAGTGACGGGTAACCGAAAGGCACGCGCTTAAACTCACGCAGGCTGGCGTGAGGTCTGAAACAGGATACGTAATGAATGCTATAAAGAGAAGTACGTAGCTGCTGGAATACTTAACTTTAATCCACAACTGGTGAACATTGGTCTTGTTGATGTACATGCTTCATTAGATACATAGCAAAGGATAAATGGCGCCTTGCTAGGTCGTAGCAATTGACTTAGCTGAAGGCTATGCTAACTATCGTCTCGGCAAATGACAGCGTAATTCTCAGTGAACCTTTCCTAGCAAAGTCGGCTGTACAACTGGGGCGAGTGCCAGGACGTCTCTCTAGACCTGCCGTGTGGCGGCGCTCGGTCTGCAATTACTGACAGTGGCGACACGCGGGTCCGTCGTATACTAGCGGACCGCGCCCGATTTAAAAGCTACCACCGGGCAAGTGTGGTGTCTGGCGGTGACACCACACAATCAATGTTTCAGCACAAGTTGTTACTGTGGGTTGCCCACATTCATGGGCAAGTATGCATTCAGGGGGAAACCTATTGCTCTCTTTTGATTGACAGGTGCTCAACCTATCGTTCTGCTAAGAGCATTATGACCCCCTGGGGATAATCCTGCCTCTTGATTGACAGGTCCTTAACCTACTGCGCTCCCTGCCCCTCCCCTCTACTCCACCATCCCTCTGAGAACTCGCGTCGCCGATACAAGCACACTTTTGATATCACTAATTAATTAAATCGATCAACTAATTAAATCCCCCTCTGGGAAACCCCCCAGCCCTCCCCCTCCCGGGAATTGGAAGGGAGAAGACTCAGTTGATAGGCGATTTGGAATATTATTTATTTGGAATGTTATTTATTTAAACAATTTAAGGGAAAGAAAGTGATATATGAAATACTTAAACAATTGTGAAGCTTTTTCATTCCGACCGTGTAAGGAATACCGTCACGAAACACCTATCACATGTAATTACACTGATAAAAGTCTTTCAGTTGTGAGGCACACATCGTCTGCTAGCCCGCCCCCGGTGTCAGCGCAGGCTGGCCGAAGTTCAGGTGCACCTGGGGCCCTGCGAAGTGACGTATGTGTTCGTCAGTGCCCGCGTCTCATGTCGGTGTCCGTTCAGGCCCCGTGACTGACAGACCGGATGTCACGCTAATTCCCAAACATTAATTCCCGAACAAAAGCACCCAAGAATTTCCTGTCGTCCCGCAGCGTGCCACTGTTTGGCCTGCATGTGCCTTCTGTCGTAGTCAGACTGAACTGCAAACAAAGGAGCACTTACCCAGCAAACTCATGCGGAATACCAACACACGTGAGAACTCCTTCCAAGGCAAATGCCTGACTGACAATGGATTCCGCCATGGGCTCTAAGCTGCTGTCTGTGTCGAAGAAGAAGGGTCTCTCATCAGGATATTCAAAAAGTATAGGATGTACTGTTTATTTATAAAACTCAATTCGCATGGGCTGGATCTCACTTTTATTTAGTGGAAGAAGCACACATCCAGCAAAAACACGGTTGCATATTGGAGGTGTTGTCTTATTGGAATATTTTCATGTGTGCACTCACCTTGACATGCAGGGATCGACTGAGCTAGTGCATAGCGCCACCACCAGAGGACGTCCCATCCCCCTTCCCCTCGACCCCTCCCGCCCCACTGATCCCAGAAAAAAATGGTAGGAAAAGGACCCACAGCATGCTGGACAAGAAGGATCTCACGACAGGAAATTCAAATCACAGTCAATAACATGTTGATACATATTCTTTATTTAACCAGTTTCTGGAAGACAGGGTTCCCCCACTTGGGTATGCATCATGACTGCAACCCCCTCCCACCCTTGCTCCCCATGAAATAATAACTGCAATCACCAGGGAATGGAATGGAGTGCATTATAGTAGTCACTGTTTAGGATCTTGCCCCATGTGTGTGTCTATCGTCAGGGCGCCGCCACGAAGGTCAACACACCCCAGTCTACTAATTACAGATAACATTGGTAAATACCACCGACCCTGGACCGGATATTGGTGTTCTTTGATCTCGGGGCCCCCCGAACAAAGCATCAAGTGCGACATTCTGTTGATCAGCAAATTCCAGACTTGCCTCCTCTCTCTGTCTCTCACAAGAGCCCACTGCTTGTCTGTGTGAACCAACGTCTCCAAACACGAAGATGGAGCTCTCCTCAGAATACTGTATCCTATTGGCTAATGCTGGAGACAAAGGGAAAGCTGACGCAATTTCGATATTAAAAATAAAATGAAATAATCCATTTGCACTATCCTGTCAAGTTAATTGTTTAACAGTTTGCAGGAGTCAAATGGATGCTTAAAACCCTCACTTCAACTTAACAGATGCCCTTCCTCATAATAAAACATATTTTAAACGTTTGCGTATGACATGCAAACATTATGCAAATAAAGTAATGAAATTTGCGTCACAGATAGATCGTTCCGCTAAATATATCCGAGGTCTTGCACACACCGACGTTTGAGAGCATAAACAACCTCCTCCGCCACAACGTTTCCTCTAAAGATATCTGGTGGGAAAAAAATCCTGACGACCACACAAACTCGCAATCACGAAGCGCGCCGCCGGCCGGAGTGGCCGAGCGGTTCTAGTCGCTACAGTCTGGAACCGCGCGACCGCTACGGTCGCAGGTTCGAATCCTGCCACGGACATGGGTGTGTGTGGTGTCCTTAGGTTAGTTAGGTTTAAGTAGTTCTAAGTTCTAGGGGACTGATGACCAGAGATGTTAAGTCCCATAGTGCTCAGAGCCATTTGAACCATTTGAACGAAGCGCGCCATCCATCGACTGCAGGCTGGTCCTGTCCGCGCCGGCTGGGTGAGGGAGCGACCCACACCCACACCCGTGCTGGCTACGCCCGCACATCCCGGACGCGTGCGTGTACGCCTCTGTGATTAAGCCATTTTTGGTCCCCTTAAAAAGGCTCTGAGGGGCAAACTATTCACCTCTGACGACGACGTCCAACTGCATGTGCGGAATTGGTTAACACTGCAGACCCAGGAATTTTATGAGACAGCCATTCACCGCCTTGTGTCACAGTGGGATAAGTGGCTCAACAGCAAGAGTCAATACCTCTAACATACAGGTACTGGTTTCTGTAATTATGCCTCCAGCTCGTTTCTTTTTGAACGCCCCTTATAGAATAGAGGCAACAGCAAATACCACTGAAAGACGGAGTGCGTTGCAATGTATTGAGAAGCACTAAACACAACACACTCAAAACATGATCCAACCAGTAATAGTAAGTAGTAGTAGTAGTAGTAGTAGTAGTAGTTGTTGTTGTTGTTGTTGTTGTAGTTGTTGTTGTGGATAGCTGTCGGAGATCGCTATCGGTCGGTAATTTGGCGTCGCGACTAGTTTTTAAAGCACTATAGAATTCCTAAATTGATTCTCTCTGCTACGTTCAGAATAAGGAAAACTCTACTGCGTGATAGGATAGAGGCAACAGAAAATACCACTGTAGAGACAGAGTCAACCGCGATGTTGGGAAGCGCAAAACACGACACGCTTAAACTGCGACCCAGTCTGTAGCACTAGCTGCCTTGGGCAGATGTCGGAGATCGCTGAAACACTCGCACATCCCGCACACTCACCTTCCAGATGTCTACACACAGCGCGGCCACCCTCCTGTAAGTATTGGGATAACCTGTGTTCTAGCCCAAAGTACCAAGATGGCGGCGATGACGCCATCCAAGATGGCGGCGATGACAAATCCAAGATGGCGGATTTTTACGGGAAGTTGTAATTTTGGGGGGAAGTGCCACGCTAACTCGCCCAGAAAAATGGAGCGAATTTCAAATTCCAACATGATAATGCGTCACACGCCAGTTATCTCTACTAAGCAAAGAAAATGGCAGGAAAAAAGGACTTGTCTTTATTATGTACCCAATTTCAAGCATGTGTGTTCTCCATTGGGTCTGAACTGCAACTGGCTTAGTTCATATCGTCGCCACCAGAGAGTTGTTCTGCTGCACATCCTTGCGGTATTTCGGTATAGAACTTTAAATTTACAACTTTTGCAAACGAATTGCCATTAAAGGTTGTTATTCCGTTGGTTGTAAGCTCTGCAAACGGCTGTTCTGTTGCTAAGTGCACGACATCGAGCCCACCACACTTCGATATAATGTATCCATCCTTTTTAAGCAGCCCTAAGGAGGAATGCAGTTTGATAAACACATTTTTCGTGTCTCTCTTAATACAGTAAACGTTCTCGATTCCACTGATTTTGGCCAGTACATCACCATACGGGCACTTACCACTGCTCCTTACAGTAAACGCTATTATCTTGTATTCCCAGTTGGTAGTTAGATTTTACCATACAGAATGTTTAAATCCGTACGTAAACCTGGCCTGCACATCGGCAATAGCTTCTTCCTTTTCCAGTTGCAGCTTATATTCCTTCTTTATAGCAGTTGTCTTCTCCATATACTACACTTTCCTTTTCTTTACTTCGAGATCCTCCATCTCCAGTTTTCTTTTCCGTACACTTAAAACACTAATTGCACTTAAAGGAGTAATTTCTTTGATGGGGAGTGGTTTAAGTCAGTCTAACACGTTGGTCCTTTTCCTTTGTAGAAACCAGTCCCAATGCGGCGATATCTGTATCGGACGGTATTGTGGAGAACAGGGTTCTAGACTGAGAAAAATAGATTCTCCTGCTTTAACATAACATTTACGCATAATACTTATATTGTCTTTGTTGGAGTCAAAGTTAAGAACCTCCACGTAGTTTACAGGCAGAGAGTTAAAACTGTAAGCAGACAGAATATAACTTATAAGCTTTTCTCCGTGTTGCGAAACAGGCAAACTTACTTGCACACCAGTCAACTTTCGGGAGTTCTTATTACCCCAGTAGACAAATTGTAGAACGTTGTTAAACACCACACAGCAACTGTTCTGTAAATTATTAGTTAGCTGACGCCACATGGATGCAATTGGCACAGAGTAAGCACATTGTAAATACTGCTTGTTGGTGTCTAACACACTTAAAAACAGCTTTGCACTGTATATTGTGGCCTCCAGCCTGATAATGCCATGCTCCTTAGCCAAATAAGACGTTAAAGTTTCACGTAGTCGCGTGTCTGGACACTTTATAAAATCTATAAGATGGTTACCTATAACTTTGTTTACTCCTGGAATTGTGACTTGACATATAAATTTGTTATATACCTTTACCTTACAACTGGAGCTCATCCACGTTAACCAGTCTATTCCAGCTGTTTTATCATTGTCCATAATCACATTGTTGCGTCCCTGATGCTCTCCTTCCATGCAGAAGTCGTGGGTTGATATTAAGTAGAAGCACACCTTCATTTTATTAAAAATTCCGGCAAAGTCTTGCGTTATGTCTAAATTCAAAAGGCAATAAACGTCTACAAGTAGCTGCTGCAATATTCCGGGCAACTCCTCCATTAGAACATCCAATTTAACGTCCGCTAATTCCACTTTATATGGTATAGCTACAGGATTTTTATATTTCTTCGAAATAGTCTCCAGTGCTCCCTTGCCGATTTTGTCCAATATTCTTCTTGCTGTCACACTGTCGCTTCCATGTAGGAGAAATGGTAGCTTCGCCTTGACACCATGTCTTGCGGTGGCTAACTTGGAGCGTAGGTAATAGTTAAATGAGCCACACATCTCCTCCTTTAACATTACAGATCGTCCCTTCTCTAACTGCTCCTGACAGTCCTCTTGATCACAGATTTTAACTACCATAATGTTATCGCAAAAAGGCTTTGTAATAGGAGTGAGCACACTTAAATTCTTCTTGCTAAGGAGCGTACCATTTTCGGTGTAATTTATGTTACCAATGTCAGAAACAAGATTGTCCAGGTTCTCCAGTAGTAACCATAAACCAAAGCGTTCGTCGGTTGGTCTCGTCCTCCTCCCTAATAGTTGAGGCATGGTAAGCACTTTGGAGGAATCCTTGTTGGCACTTTCAACTACCCCAGAAGACTGATTAGATACGGCCAACATGCATCCTTTTGTACTCTACAAATCCGAGATGATTGCACTTCCGGTCACGTGATTTCAGGTCATACACACTGCTTAAATCCTTGCCCAATTGCGCTATTTCGTGCGCAAGTTGTTCATGGTAGGGAAGGCGAATGCCCGCCCCGTGAGTACATGGACTTTTGGTTCATGACGGAGTGCTAATATCTACCACTGTCACAGGACGCCTCCTCACTTTCAGACTCTCTTGAGAACAGCACAGAGAAGTTGTAAATATAAGGTTTATACTTCGTTTCACTTTATAAATTCGGTAATACATCTGATTGTATTACGATGGTCATCTCTCCCTGTGTAGGCGAGATATTCAAATATCACTAAAAACATCGTCCCAACGAAACACACGTCAAGTCAGGAATCATATCCGTGGTGCCCTATCCATCGCCTTCATCTGTAAGGCAGCATGTCACTGAAATCAAATTGATAAGCTAATTAATTAAATTGGCCATGAGAGTGGAGGGGCGGGGGACAATTTTAGACCAACACTAAGGGTTGATGGCAGTACACAAGTTCTAGCTTGCAGCACTTAACGCTGAGCATACATTAGAATGGAAAGATGTGAGCCGTGCGTGGCTCGTGATCCTGCCATCATCTATTTCTCACCCTGTTTTTAACGTACTTCCACCTCGCTACGTTAATTTAAATTACTACTGTCACTGAGTTGCTGCTTTGCCTGACCGTGAGCGGCGTTAGCAGCGCGTATCGATATATCGCCTCTCGTAGCATCTTTGCTCGACTGCTATTACTTCCCGGTTTTGTGGGGCATGAGGCAGTTCCCGTCGGGAGTTCAGGTCGCGAGTCCGGACCTGCCAGTCGGTTGGAACGCTTCTGGAGCGCAGTCCGGACCTGCCAGTCGGGGAGTTGCAATGAGGCACTAGTGCAGTCGGGTTGGAGCAGTGAGGTATGCGGCGACATGGCTCGCCCGACCATTGCCGCCACGCATCACTTGGGCCGGGCCACAGTCTTGGTGGATCGTCGGTCGGTCGTCCAACCGGATGACGCGTTTTGGCTCGCCAATCGTCCATGAGTCGTGTCGTGTCGTGTGTGTGTGTGTGGTGTGTGTGTGTGTGTGTGTGTGTGTGTGTGTGTGCGCGCGCGCGCATCGACTCCCGATTTGTCTTCGTGTGTGTTTAGTTACTGTTGGGAGTCGTTCAGGTCTTCGGCAAGTGTTTGTCAGGTTGTGTGTGTAGTGGCGTGATTTCCTTTGACAAGTTATTTAAAATGTTGTCGACATACTGTTCTCTGAGCGCTTCTGGGCCCCTACAATTACCAACTTGTGGAACTTAGGTCGGTCCTTTCCTGGTGCAGGGATGTCGTTTGGGCCAGTGAGCGCGTTTCCTCTGCATGGTTGGGTCCGAGCCAGTATTTCCGCCCTCGTGTGTATGGGAGCGAGTCAGAGGCGCGCCAGCAGTGCAGTCGCGACGGAGCAGCAGTCGCGGACGGAGCAGCAGGCAGTCGGTCGGTTGGTGCGGACCAGGGAAGACATCTCCGTGCGGTGCAGTTGCCTGTGTCCGCTGCCGGGCCCTGCGCAGTGTCGCAGCGTGTGTGCAGCTGTCCGATCGCTACGAGCGGAGTGGTTCACCCACCCAGGACTTCGAAGTTCAGTGTAGTTTGACAGCTAAATACAATTCCTTTGTGGATTACCACGTTTGTAACACTGCCGGTTTGAGTTCTCATGTACTGATTGACGGGAAGCAAGTAGTTGTGTCGGTAGGTCCGACGGATCAAGTATAGTTAGGAGAGACAGGTGGTGAGCCCAAGTGAACGCGGGTAGAGTGACCTCCCTGGAGAGTTTCTGAGTGCCCGGTTTTTAATTATCTCTTGTCAGCTACTTTAAATTTTAAGCTTATGGTTATTTGTTTGATTTCTTAAAATTTTGCAAAATTAATTTTTAAATTTATCTTTCAAGCTTAAACATTGCGACACTTCTGCCTTTAAAAGATTATGTTAATATATTTTAAAATTTTGAAGTTTAATTGTGGCCTCAGCCATTGGTATTGTACTTTGCATATATATATTTTTTAAATTATTTTATTGCTATCTTAATTAGATTTTTAAGATTTATTGTTGTTAACATGCTGGCCTTCTGCCTTTATAAAGGCCTATGGTAATATACTCTAAAGTTTTCAAATTTTATTTGGCCCTCAGCCATTTGTGTTGTACTTTGCATATGTTGCTTTTCGGGTTTTTAAATTATTTTATTGTTATCTTGTTGATTTGTTAAGATTTCTTGTTGGAAGCCTTCAGCCGTGAAAGAGTTGCATTCGGTAAAGATTTGGTTGTAAAGGTTATTAAATTACAATAAATGTGAATTAGAAGGAGAAACTGAGCTCAACCTTTGGCCCCTTTCCACAATCCTATTACCTGTTCTGCCCAGCCGGTTTAGCGGGTGTTTCAACTTCTGCAAGGTTCGCAGGAGAGCTTCTGTAAAGTTTGGAAGGTAGCAGACGAGGTACTGGCAGAAGTAAAGCTGTGAGGACGGGGCGTGAGTAGTGCTTGGGTAGCTCAGTTGGTAGAGCACTTGCCCGCGAAAGGCAAAGGTCCCGAGTTCGAGTCTCGGTCCGTCACACAGTTTTAATCTGCCAGGGAGTTGCATGGAACCAGTCTTTGAGTGATGACCACAACAAAAAAATGGCTCTGAGCACTATGGGACTTAACTTCTGAGGTCATCAGTCCCCCAGAACTTAGAACTACTTAAACCTAACTAACCTAAGGACATCACACATATCTATGCCCGAGGCAGGATTCGAACCTGCGACCGTAGCGGTCGCGCGGTTCCAGACTGTAGCGCCTAGAACCGCTCGGCCACTCCGGCCGGCATGACCACAACACCATATTTTGCAAGCGCGAGAGCGCCACAGAGATGTTCAACAGACTTCAAGATGTTTGCTCTCGAATTTCCGAGAAGACGAGAAGTATGTGCTGGCACAGTTTCCCACGCCCGGTAGCTGAGGAGTTAAGGCACTGTGCGATGGCATGTGCAGTGCCCCTGGCGGCCTGTTCGCTTAGATCTCCGCCCGGCTGCTCCTCGTTGCGAGGCCTAGAAAGCCGCCGCTAATTACATATCCCCCACCAGGCGCGCCACCCGCTATTACCAGCGCCACACCAACGAGCTACTTTTACGACGACCCTTAACGTCGGCTTCCTCTGTTCGGCGATCGCCGCTTTACTGCCCTCTTCATCTGGACGATACCTCGCTACCCGAAACCACACCGCCCAAGGAAAAACACTCATGTTGCTTCTACTTCCTTCGGAACACGCACCGGTTTCTCCACGCACCGGTTTCTCTTTATCGAAAGCAATAACATGAGATTTAGTCACGAGAGCGCGGTGTCACATCGAAGTCGGCGGCGCGAATCGATACGAAAGACATTAGCGAGGTTCGTAGCGACGTATGGGAGGGGCTCCAGAAGACCACGCCTGCCTCTCACCATCGGCAGCGCCCTCGCACTGAGGTCAATGTAGTGTTGAGCGCCGGCGAGCTCAGCCCAGTTTGAGACCTTAGCTACAGCAGTCGACACGACCGTCTGGGATCGACGAGTAGTTGAAGTTTCAGATGAACTTGTAGACTTCTTAATGCTGAATATTGTACATCAACAGAACAGTTCGTTAATTAGTTTATCAAGTGATAGTTTGGTTCAAATGGCTCTGAGCACTATGGGACTTAACTTCTGAGGTCATCAGTCCCCTAGAACTTAGACCTACTTAAACCTAACTAACCTAAGGACATCACGCACATCCATGCCCGAGGCAGGATTCGAACCTGCGATCGTAGCAGTCGTGCGGTTCCAGATTGAAGCGCCCAGAACCGCTCGGTCACAACGGCCGGTAATTCGTGTGTGGAATGAAATGGACTATAATTTCCAAGTTTCTCGAGCAAGGCATGGTGCTCAAGTTGACTGTGAGGCGTAGGGTCTGTGGAACGTAAAACATTGAATCTTCCTCTATCCAGTGACGTGTGCAATGTATTTCTATCTTTCGTAGTTTGTCTGTAATAAACAATTGAAGTCTGTTTTTTCTTTTTGGTTCACCCTGCATACAGAGTGCTTGATCCCAAGTCTTTCTTCAACCGGAAGCCTCAGTCCGAATTGTTTAAGTTTTCCAACTTTTTTGTTTCGATAGACTTCTAAACTGAGCCGTTCCAGAAACTTAGCATTTGCACCACAATGCTAGTCTCGTCGTGTTTAGTTCCGTGATTATCAGTAACCCTCGACATTCGATTCGTCAAGGAATCGATCTCCACTGTATAAAACAGCTTCATCGTCTGATTACTTTACAAGTGACTTAAGGTGTTAAATACCTGTCGTTAAGCATGTAATCCCCTTATGGTTGAAGCCTGAAACTAAGCTAAATTCCGCCGGAACAGGCCATGAAGGCCGCCCAATGGTACCGACCGACCGCCGTGTCATCCTCAGCCCACACGCATCGCTGGATGTGGATATGGAGGGGCATGTGGTCAGCACACCGCTCTCCCAGCCGTCTCTAAGTTTACGAGACCGGAGCTGCTGCTTCTCAATCAAGTAGCTCCTCAGTTTGCCTCACCCACTTGCCAACAGCGCTCGGCAGACCGGATGGTCACCCAACCAAGTGCTAGCCCAGTCCGACAGCGCTTAACTTCAATTATCTGAAGGGAACCGGTGTAACCACTGCGGCAAGGCCGTTGGCTATGGATGAAGACGAAAATCCCTAATTATGTTGATTTTTTATTAGTTTTGGTTTATGCAGCCACAGACTAGCAAAAACATCAAAACCAAAACTGAAAACGTTTAGAAAAGTTTTGAAATTGTATTTGAAGTCTGCTGGAAGTCGCTAAATACTCTCATTGTCAAACACTGGATGAGTATAGTTTAGGTCAGGTCTGGCCTAGCAACGCTCCGCGAGCGTGATCGCCTTGGCTCTGCGCTCCGGGCGCTGTGGTATGTTGGACTAAGGGTACGGAGGAGAGCGTACGGCTGCAGCCGGCTGTCGCTAGAGCAACGCAGTCGGCTTGTCACAGTTTGCCAATAATACCAACCGTGTTAAATTAGATTTACGTTCTCCATTTGCAGAAACAGTGGAGAAGACACATCGTCCAATGCTGAATCGGAATAGATTCGCTGTTCGTATAGTTTGAAGGCCACGCAACGTTCTTAATATCACACTCTTACCAGCTGGAAAACCATGCACTGGATCATCATTACAACATCAGCCACAAAGACGATATGATGTCTTCTGATGAAGGAGTCTGAATGCTGTCTGACTTAGGGCGGCCATTAGGGAAAAAAATGAGTTAAGGATAAACAGAGCAGTGATAAAATCTTTTATCGTCGACATCACCAACATTTAAATTCATTAAATCTTTTTAGCGCACAGGAAGAAAACTTTGGGAACATATCACAGACAAAACTGATGCAATCAAAGAAAAGTTAATCCTGTGTAATTATCAACTTCAAGTTTATTACTTGGAATATTTCCCATAACTCAATGCAGTTATTTGTGGGCCAGATAGGACTGACTACGAGGGCCGTCTGAAAAGTCCGTGCGAAGTCCGAGAGATGGCACCACCGGCGCGTATCGAGGTCATATTTAGTTAATAGCGTCTTTGGAAAGAACGCACGCCAAGTTTCAGCCATATTGGTCTATTCCTTTGTGTTTGGCATTCGTGTGAATCAAGGAAGTCGAGTGATTGTCAAAAAATGGACGAAAAAGAATTTACTGTGGTGATTAAACATTACTTTATGAAAGGCAAAACGCCTCAGGAAACTAAAGAGAAGCTGATGAACATTACAGTGACTCTGCACCTTCTATTAGAACAGTTTATAAGTGGTTTCAAAATTTTCGGAGTGGCCATATGGGCACAATTGATGCTGAACATTCTGAACGCCCTGCGGAGGTTACGACTCCAGAAATCATTGACAAAATCCATGATATGGTGATAGATGACAGAACAGTAAGGTGCGTGAGATTGCTAGTGCTGTGGGCATATCGAATGAATGGGTACCGGTACATAATATTTTGCATAAACATTTGGAAGTGTGAAGTGTGGCAAGGATGGTTTGCAGCTGTTCAGGAAGAATCCGCAGGACTAAGCGTCGTTTTGTCACTGTGGATGAAACATGGATACTATACTCCTGAGACCAAAGAACAATCTAAACAATGGGTTATCAAGGGAGAATCTGCACCAAAAAAGGCGAAGATCATTTCTTCGACCGGAAAGGTTATGGTGACTGTCTTTCGGGATTCGCAGGAGATAATCCTCATCGTCTATCTGGAAAAGGGTAAAACTATTACAGGTGAATATTAATCACGTTACTGGACCATTTGAAAATCGAACTGCGAGAAAAACGCCGGCGATTGGACCGCAAAAAAGTCCTTTTCCATCACGACAATGCACCAACACACACCTCAGCGGTTGTGGTCGCAAAATTATTGGAAATAGTATTCCAACACATTTCACATCCCCCCTATTCTCCAGACTTGGCTCCCTCAGACTACTATTTGTTCCCCAATTTGAAGAAATGGCTGACGGGACAAAGATTTTATTCAAACGAGGTGGTGATTGCAGCAACTAATAACTATTTGGCAGTCTTGGACAATTCCTATTATTCGGAAGGGATCAACAAATCAGAGCAGCGTTGGACGAAGTGTATAAGTCTAAAAGGAGACTATGTCGAAAAATAAAAAAGATTTACCCCACACACATAAGTAGTTTTTATATTTGCACGGACTTTTCAAATGCCCCTCGTAGAGCAGTGATAAAATCTTTTATCGTCGACATCACCAATATTTAAATTCATTAAGTCTTTTTAATGCAGAGGAAGAATCATTTGGTAACAGATACGACAGACAAGATTGATGCAATCAAAAAAGGTAATCCCGTGTAATTATCAACTTCAAGTTTATGAAATGGAATATTTCCCATAACTCTATGCAGTTATTTGTGGACCAGGCAGGACTGACTACATTTCAATAATTCAAACATTTCATCATGAGTTTCCAAAGAGATTCCAAGACTTGGCATTCTGAAGATTTAAGTAGATTTATCTGCCAGACCGTTTCCACTTTTGGCTGCTGATGTATCTCGCCATTACTCCGACTTGCGTTGTTAGGTGCATATTACAGCATCTGACTGAATTAACGAGACACTTAATAAATTTTATCCTGAGAGCAATATCATTGACTGCGCAGACAAGCCGCTGAAGTAATACATTGTTCGGTTCAACTTACGCGTGCAAACGGTTTTTTCTGTTATGAAACTGACCAAGTGCCGCTAACTTTCGGCTTTAACAGATTTTAATTGCGTAACTTTGTGTGTGTGGCTTTATGATGACCCAACGGTCCAGATATTACACTTAACCCTAAAAGAGAAATGTCTATAAATTTATAAACCTCACAACTTGGTGTTAAATGCTAGTATATAAAGCTGTTTGTAGTTTGCACGCTGCAGTAACACTGTCGAATGTACTTAATGAATTAAGTAAAAAAGTTCTTACTTTGGTAGAAAAATACGAAAGTCGAAAATAAGCCCAGTGGTGAAATTCTGTTTATAAAAGTATGCTGCAATATTCGCGCCTTACAATTAGTCACACTGTCTTGCAAAAACGTCTTCTTTCGTTCCTCGCGTGTGAGGCCGTTGGCATCTAGCCGTCTCTCACACACTTGCTCGGAATAACGCAGGGCCGGCCCTGTAGCCGAGCGGTTCTAGGCGCTACAATTTGGAACCGCACGACTGCTACGGTCGCAGGTTCGAATCCTGCCTCGGGCATGGATGAGTGTGTGATGCCCTTGGGTTAGTTAGGTTTAAGTAGTTATAAGTTCTAGGGGACTGATGACCTCAAATGTTAAGTCCCATAGTGATCAGAGTCATTTGAACCATTCGAAAAAGGCAGTGGTGGGGGAAGCCGGAGTGCTGAGCAGATTCGGCTGCGCGTATCTTGACCAGGCTTGGTCTAGGAAATCCGCGCTCCATTTTAAGAGAAACTAGCTTTTCACGCATCTCACTGTTTACAATGTCATACTTCCAGAAGTGTGTGTTGTACAGCGATAAATTTTACAAGTAAAAATGGAAATGAGCCTATGGCGTCAGTGTCCGGGAGTTCCCAGGCGGGAAAGGTATGTTCAGTGGATATATGTGGAAAAGTTTCAAGTAAAGAAGTAATAAATTAAAATGTTATCCCTGATGCTGCAAGTTAACTGTATGAATAGTAAAAATGTAGCAAGCCATAATTTTTTCTATTTATTTTACAGTGGACTTCCACCGAGAGTTTCGAAAAACTCTGAAATTATCTGCAAAGCTGGTTGGAAGTCACAACGTGCCCTCATTCTCACGTACTTGATAAATGGAGTCTGAGTCATTTGTACGTCAAGAGTTACACAGCCTCAAGAATACACAGTTTCCAGCTATAATACTTGTTTCACTCTGTAAAACTTGTAACATAAGATTATTAATGAGCTGATTATAACAGCATTTAAAATTAGGTCAACAATTATGTGAAGTAGCGAAAATCAAATTTTTTCCGCCCCTGGAAGCCATTTGTTAGGTGACCTGCTGCTGAGATTGGATGACTTTTTCGGTCATTCATTAATAAGATGCTTGAGGCTGTGTTGGCCGACAGCTGATTCGCTTGGTTGCATTAGTCTGGTGTGGCGCTGATGTTCCTTGCTTTTCTCCCCCCCCCCCCCCCCCACCCGCCCCCCCCCACCCCCCGCCAAAGACTTAACCAATATTCTTTGCACACTCACTACCGATCGGCAACGGGCAAACTTTACTAAACAAAATGCTTTATTTACCTGGTTCGCAGCCGGTTTCAGCGACAACGGAAAAAAGATTACTGACAGTTTGTCTTTCACGTACTGTATCACATGTTACGTTATGTTCAGCCATTTACCTACACGAATTTGTTAAAATGTTTCACGGACATTATAATTACTCAGTATTCTAGTCTGATCGTCTTTACAGGCGTACTGCATCTGCAAGACGGATTCAAGAGGTCTCCTCAGTCAGATATCCCTGGCTGCTGCGCGCCAATGTTAAAACACGAGAGCCGCTTAGCTGGACTGCTCGATCAGCCAGTTGCCGTGTCCGAGTTCTGGTGGAACCGGTCGTACGCGTTATGCATGCAGGCTCTGGTCCGAACTTAATCAGCCGGCTTCTGTTTGCAAATGGAGCGTAGTAATATTAGTCAGCACCCAGCCACTGCCGGCCGCGGCTACGTCCATTACACACACACACACACACACACACACACACACACACACACACCAGCAGTTCGTTTTGTTGTACTGCATTGCCACTCGGACACATGGCGATGGAGTGAAGCGTTGTTGCGGATGCTGCAAATACCGAAGCAGGCAAGCAAATGCTTCGGTTCGGTGACCCCTGTTGGGTACCCTCAAACTGCAACGGTTTCTTGAGATGCAGTGACGGGGTCTATAGACGCACTGGATCCTTTTTTTTTTGGGGGGGGGGGGTGCAGAGTTCCAGGTTTTTAGCTAATAGGTTGTTGCATAAGTTGGTAGGGCTTTTGTTTTGCTTGTTCGTATTTCGATTGAGGTTTTTTTATTTGTAGTTCACTGATGCTATTTAAGGTTACAAACTAGCATTTTTGACATTTAGAGATACGAGGGGCGTTTGAGATGTACGTGCAAAAATAAAAACTACTTACGTGTTTGGGGAAAACCTTTTTTATTTTTCGACATAGTCTCCTTTTAGACTTATACACTTCGTCCAACCCTGTTCCAATTTGTTGATCCCTTCTGAATAATAGGAATTGTCCAAGTCTGCAAAACAGCTATTAGTTGCTGCAATCACCACCTCGTTTGAATAAAATCTTTGTCCCCCCAGCCATTTCTTCAAATTGGGGAACGAATGTAGTCCGAGGAAGCCAAGTCTGGAGAATAGGCGGGATGTGAAACGAGTTGGAATCCTATTTCCATTAATTTTGCGACCACAACTGTTGAGGTGTGTGCTGCTGCATTGTCGTGATGGAAAAGGGCCTTCTTTGCGGTCCAATCGCCGGCGTTTTTCTTGCAGCTCGGTTTTCAAACGGTCCAATAACGATGAATAATATGCACCTGTAATAGTTTTACCCTTTTCCGGATAGTCGATGAGGATTATCCCTTGGGAATCCCAAAAGACAGTCGCCATAACCTTTCCGGCCGAAGGAATGGTCTTCGCCTTTTTTGGTGCAGGTTCTCCTTCGATAACCCATTGTTTAGGTTGTTGTTTGGTCTCAGGAGTATAGTAAAATATACATGTTTCGTAGTGACGAAACGACGCTTAAAATCCTGCGGATTCTTCATGGACAGCTGAAAACCATTTCTGCGGACTCTTCATGAACAGCTGCAAGCCATCCTTGCAACACGAGCCCATCAAAATGAAAGTGGGCTTCGTCGCTAAAGCATACCAAACTAATTCCCATCATACCCCGTGGCCAACCGTGCAGTTTTAACGTCCTAACGCAAACCGTTCATAAGTTATGACGATTTTATTTCATATAGTGCAATAATTTTCACCCTGTACGTAGATGGCATATCAGATTGCTCTTAGAAAGGCATGTGCAGGTAAGCGTCGAGTAATATGAAATAGCGACCGCCGTTCTAGTCGCGAGCGCGCCGTGTCGGCAAACGACGCCACCTGTTGCGGGGGCCGCCAGCGGCCTGCAGCTTCGCCCACGGCCAGCCGCGGGTCCCTCGCCGTGGCTTCGCGTTCCGTCGTCTGAAGAGGCGCTCCGCCAAGGCCGGCGCCATTAACCTCCAGCAGGCTGCGCATGCGCACTGGTGCAACGTCGCGCGCGTTCCGACCGGCATACCAATGCACCGGGCGCGCGCATCGCCGCGGTCGCACCGTTCCTCCTGTCCTGGCCGTTCATAGCCGCACGTGACGGCAGCGAGGGGCAGGGCAGCACTGTCCAGGAGAAGCGTGGCAGGTGGCCTGCGAGCAGCCGCCACCTCCAGAACCAATTTAGGGAGTTTCACGACCTCGTCGATAAAGCGTGGTAGAATAAAAAACTGTAAGTTACACAAAAGGGACGAATATTTGTTAAAGAACACTGGCTTTAATGTAAAGAACACAGACACAGGACAGGTGCTAACATTATTCGATGTATCTGTTACGTTCGTCAGACACGAGGATCCCCGACTCTGTGGAAATCGCCCGTATGTAACAGCAGCATCAAATAAAGTTAATTTCTAAAACTCGATTTATATTCATTACTCTAGTGACGATACGTTAAAAATTAAAATTACGGCATTGCACCACCGTCGATACAAAGTAGTGAGAGATGATCTGCAATAATTACAGTAAGCTATTTGGCCACATTTCTTTTAGAGTATAAATTATGACTGATGTATGGATAAATGATGATTATTTTAGTTTCTTACCATTGTACCACACGTTTGTCTGGCCTCTCAACAGATACCCCTCCGCTGTTGCACCAACGGTGCGGCTATCTGTATCGCTGAGGCACGCAAGCCTTCCCACCAACGGCAAAGTCCGTGGTTCTTGGGAGGATGTATAGGCATGTAGCACTAGGGGGTAAGATAGATACTGCCTACAGGAAAATTAAAGAGACCTTTGAGGAAAGAGAACCACTTTTACGAATAACAAGAGCTCAAATCGAAGCAAAGAAGGGAAGGCAGAAAGGTGTAAGTATCATATAGAGGGTCTATACAAGGGCTATGTACTTGAAGACAATATTATGGCAATGTAAGAGGACGTAGATGAAGATGAAATGGGAGATACGATACTGTGTGAAGAGTTTGACAGAGCACTGAAAGACCTAAGTCGAAACAAGGCCGCGGGAGTAAACAACATTCCATTAGAACTACTGATAGCCTTGCGAGAGCCAGCCCTGACAAAACTACCATCTGGAGAGCAAGATGTATGAGACAGGCGAAACACCTTCACACTTCAAGAAGCTACAGCTACAAAATACTAACACGAATTCTTTACAGACGAATGGAAAAAACCGGTAGACGCCGACCTTGGCGAAGATCAGTTTCGATTCCGTAGAAATGTTGGAACACGTGAGACAATACTGACGCTACCACTTATCTTAGAAAATAGATTAAGGAAAGGCAAACTTACGTTTCTAGCATTCGTACACTTAGAGAAAGCTTTTGACAATATTGACTGGAATACTCTCTTTCAAATTCTGATGATGGCAAGGGTAGTATACAGGGAGCGAAAGGCTATTTACAATTTGAACAGAAACCACGTGGCAGTTATAAGAGTCAAAGGGGCACGAAAGGGAAGCACTGGTTGGGAAGGGAGTGAACCAGGGTTATTCAATCTGTATATTGAGCAAGTAGTAAAGGAAACAAAAGAAAAATTTGGAGTGCGACTTAAAGACCACTGGTTCTTTTAGTTTATCCAGGTCCCATCTCCTTAAATTCCCACCTTTTTGCAGTTTCTTCAGTTTTAATCTACAGGTCATAACCAATAGATTGTGGTCAGAGTCCACATCTGCCCCTGGAAATGTCTTACAATTTAAAACCTGGTTCCTAAATCTCTGTCTTACCATTATATAATCTATCTGATACCTTTTAGTATCTCCAGGGTTCTTCCATGTATACAACCTTCTTTCATGATTCTTAAACCAAGTGTTAGTTATGATTATGTTGTGCTTTGTGCAAAATTCTACCAGGCGGCTTCCTCTTTCATTTCTGTCCCCCAATCCATATTCACCTGCTATGTTTCCTTCTCTCCCTTTTCCTACACTCGAATTCCAGTCACCCATGACTATTAAATTTTCGTCTCCCTTCACAATCTGAATAATTTCTTTAATTTTTTGTTAGATAACTGATAACGACATCCTCTTGAGTAGTCCCCGCCCGGAGATCCGAATGGGGGACTATTTTACCTCCGGAATATTTTACCCAAGAGGACGCCATCATCATGTAATCATACAGTAAAGCTGCATGCCCTCAGGAAAAATTACGGCTGTAGTTTCCCCTTGCTTTCAGCCGTTCGCAGTACCAGCACAGCAAGGCCGTTTTGGTTAGTGTTGCAAGGCCAGATCAGTCAATCATCCAGACTGTTGCCCTTGCAACTACTGAAAAGGCTGCTGCCCCTCTTCAGGAACCACACGTTTGTCTGGCCTCTCAACAGATACCCCTCCGTTGTGGTTGCACCTACGGTACGGCTATCTGTATCGCTGAGGCACGCAAGCCTCCCCACCAACGGCAAGATCCATGGTTCATGGGGGGGAGGGGGGGGGGCTATAGTCGATACATGAAGAGAATTTTTTTTTCTACCTTCAAATACTATTGAATAAATGTAGGCTCCAAAATTGTTTTCTGAAACTTCAAAGTTTCACCTTTCATCTAAAATATCATTTTTTTAAAACTGTGAGTTTAAACTTTTGTAAAAATAGTAGGAACTGAACCTTTGAAGTGCACCTAAAATTGATACCCTAAAATGGACCTGCTCCTAAAGTCGACAATTTTGGCACCTATAGTTGACATAATTCTCATATCCCATTTTCTAATAAGTGACTAGAGCTCAAAACGCGGCGAATTCAATATTTTTTGACACGAGCCCACTCTTACTGTTTAAAAGAATTTTAACAACATTTTACTTTAATTGATAGTTTATAGTAATTTCGTTCCGCTGCCCACCAGAGTGGCGTTCGATGTATTTGTTAGATTTCATAAATGGTACTGTGAACAAATCCAGGTCAAATGTAGTTCTGGCATAATTTTCACAAATAAAAAACTAATTTTTGTTGGAAGCGTTTGGCAGTCAATTGAGAAATGTGGGTAAAATACGATACAAACATAGGATGGCAGGCCGCTGATTTGAAATCCGGCCACGTTTTGCCAACAGTCACGTGGTTTATGTTGGAGCCACACCAGCCCTATAGCTTCTGCACAGCAAGGCCAGTCTACTAGTATCTATGGTCGAAGTACAGCTCACACTGCGGATTCCGATTTAATAATTACTATTATCGCGGAAGTCAAAAGTGCACGCGACACAGCTAACCTCAATAAGTGTCAGCAATGGAGATAGTGGCAGATGTTTATAAGGTCATGGATAAAGAAACGCAAGGAATGAGTAAGAACATGAAAGAAAGATATACACAGAATTAAACATTCTAACAATAAGTTGGAAACAAAATAAAGCTGTAACCACGTTACAGATAAGGCCAATTTCATTGTTATCATTCTTGATGATAACTACAGAAAACAATGAAGTTTTTTTTAATGAAAACGATATTACAGAGGTACAAAAGAACGCGGCCATTAAATTTCTTAGACATAAAAGATAACATTGCGAAGTTCAATTTATTGCTCAGTTATTAGAAGGTAGAGAAGAAGAAAATGACCACAATTACTAAAATCATTCTAAAGAATGTAAAGCATAGCTGAAGCACATTATACCTTTAGATGATTGTTCATGTGAGAAGTTATGAATCCGTGAACTTTGTAAAATACATCAAAATTCCAGTAGATAAAACTCTTGCTTCATTCGATATTGAAAACCTATACTACACTAACATACCTGTCAGCAAACCCTAGACATATTTCAGAACAAAATATTTATTAACAAGAAAGGTTAGCCATGGGAAATAGTTTGGCGGGAACATTTGCTGATATTTTCATTAACGAATTTTAAATTTTGTTCGATCCTAATTCACACGCATTTGATGAAGTACTTTATTATAGATGACATGTTAAAAAAAATGCGGTCAAAGCGGTCCATAACACAGTCTAGTGCAATTATAATCGCGGACTCTCTTAATGACATTATGCCATTCATTGACTCAGTACATTTCTCCGTAAGGTATTGCCTTTGCGCTTCTAATGAAAGTATGCCCGAAAGAAAAATGGTTCTGAGCATTATCGAACTTAACATCTGAGGTCATCAGTCCCTTAGAACTTAGAACTACTTAAACGTAACTAGGCTAAGGACATCACACACATCCATGCCCGAGGCAGGATTCGAACCTGTGACCGTAGCGGTCACGCGGGTTCGGACTGAAGCGCCTAGAACCGCTCGGCCACGTCGGCCGGCTATGCCCGAAAGAGAGGAGGTACTAAAGACGGTGAAAGGCATGAGAAGTCCGTAGAAAGACATCTCCATGAACGAAAGGCCCGAGTGATAAACGGCACTGCGATTTCACGTGCGTCCGCGCACTTTATGCAATGTATGCAGTGTATCATTTCATGGTCAAGCACCGTGTTGAGGTTCATTACCAGAGCCCTCCGCTGTAACCGAGCGGTTGTAGGAGCTTCAGTCCGGAACCGCGCTGCTGTTACGGTCGCAGGTTGGAATCCTGCCTCGTGCGTGGATGTGTGTGATATCCTTAGCCTGGTTACGTTTAAGTAGTTGTAAGACTAGGGAACTGATGACTTCAGATGTTAAGTCCCATAGTGATTAGAGCCATTTGAATTTTTCATTACCTGATAGTCAATTAGTTACGTGTTGCGGACAATGCCATGTTCTTTCTATCGTGACTTGCCCAGCCCATCTATTACACTGGGCACCACGGTATTCCATCAGTTCTGCCAAAACGTCCCAAAAACCTAACAATATGCGTCAGATTTACAATACTTCTTACACTTTAATATCACAGCAAACTAGAGAAGATTTGAATACCCAAGCGCAACAACAAAACTGAATATTCTGCCTTGCAATCTCGGAACACTGATTCAAAACGTGGCGAACTTTAAGATAAACAGTGCATGAATGTCGACCAATATTTCGCAGGGGAACTGCTCGCTGACGAAATAAATTAGAGGGCAATCAGACTTCTGTACATCCCCCCAGTTCAGAGACTTATTCTGTGTATGGGGCTGCGAAACAGCGAGGGAGCTGCCGTACTGAAACTCAATTGCTGCCTAAACTGTTTTTCCGATGATTTTCGTTTTCCGCTGCACAGCACAGATGGTCGTCGGAGTGCAACAAACACTGGAAGTATATGCATGGAGCAATTTTATTAAAACCTAGTACATAGATGAAACACACCTCTACCACCCTCAGGTACGGGGTGCAGGTGTGACTAGACGTGTACACACAATCAAAAACGAAAGACATTACAGTAGAACCCATAGTTTTTGGTATCACTAGTCTCATTGGTGGTAGTCGTGATGACAGATAGAAATATAATTCCCTAGAGCCCTTCAAACGAAACTGAACGTGAAAGAAGTAAATTCTTCATTTCTTTACGTTGAGGTTAGTAATCAAGCATCATCATCATCATCATCATCATCATCATCATCATTATTATTATTATTATTATTATTAGTAGTAGTAGTAGTAGTAGTAGTAGTAGTAGTAGTAACAAGACTATAATAATAATAATAATAATGTAAGCATTGCTGGAAGACATAAGGTAGTAGCACAGCATTACAGCACGATCAGCGTTATCTTGACAATATCTAGAACGTTTAATCCATAGTGAAGGCGCTTTCGATAACGAATCAGACCTCTGATATCACGTTCACCTACACATGACGATCGTCTGGGACGACGCAACGGCTCAGCAAGATGATGTACCTTGACACACATTTCGCAGTGTCTGCAAATCACTGGCAGAGAACGGCCAAGACCTGAAAAAGCTTCCCGGGCTAACATCCCTGTTATGAAAATTCATCATCTGTGAGCCAATCGAGATCGCCTTTTCGAATTCTCCTCCCTTTAACTGTTGTGAGAAGCACTGAAGCAGCATAGCTACAGATACACGTAGAGATCGACCAGTGACCGACACAAACTGGGAACTTGTCTACTGATATTTAAAAGCACCTTTCGAAGGCAATATAGCACCGATTCTGCGTGGCGTGGATTCGACAAATCCTTGACAGGTGTGGATAATTGCGTCCCAGATGTGTTCCATGGAGTTCAGATCAGACACATCTGATGGCCAAGATATCAGTGTGAATTCACTATTGTGCTCCTCAAACCACTGATGCACTTTTCTGACCTTGCGACAAGGATATTTACCGTGCTGGATGATGTTACCGCCTTAGGGGAAGACATCAAGCATGAAAGGATGCACTGCTCTATTGTTTACATAGCCCACAACCGTCATGATGCCTTCGATTACGACCATAGGTCCCATGGAAGTCCCGGTAAATGTCCCCTCATAGCATAATTCTACCCCCCACCCATGTGCCAAAGGACGCAGTGCATGTATTATTTAGCAGCTGTTCGCCTGTTTGACAGTATATCCGGACACGACCAACGACCTGGTATAACAAGGAGCGTTATTCACCCGAATAGGCGACAGGTTTCCACTGACCAATTGTCCAACTTCAATGACTCCGTTCCCACCATTATCTTGATTGACGACATTGTTGGGTCAACACAGGAACATGTAGGGGTCGTCTGTGCGGAGAACCAGGTTCAGCAACGTGCGCTCAATGGTGTGCTCCAAAGCAGTTGTGCCAGCAGCAGCAGCATTGTGCTCCGTAATCATAGTCTAACCTTCAACCTTAACGTTCTCTTACGAGTCATGAACGTCCAACACTATCGGCTACTTTTGGTTTTACCATATTTTAACCAGTTTCTATGTACACGGACTACAGTAGCACGTGAACAGCTTCACCGCTTCCAAGGTGCTCGTCCTCAGACGCTGGGCCATAACAATCTGCTCTTTGTCAAAGACGCGTACGTCAGTGGATCTCCCAATAAATGTAACTATTTCGTAGTTTAAGTGGGAAACTAATTAAATGCGATCTTCAAATGAAATAGTGTGGTTGCAGAGACCTTGTTGTTGTTGTTGTGGTCTTCAGTCCCGAGACTGGTTTGATGCAGCTCTCCATGCTACTCTATCCTGTGCAAGCTTTTTCATCTCCCAGTACCTACTGCAACCTACATCCTTCTGAATCTGCTTAGTGTATTCATCTCTTGGTCTCCCTCTACGATTTTTACCCTCCACGCTGCCCTCCAATACTAAATTGGTGATCCCTTGATGCCTCAGAACATGTCCTACCAACCGATCCCTTCTTCTGGTCAAGTTGTGCCACAAACTTCTCTTCTCCCCAATCCTATTCAATACTTCCTCATTAGTTATGTGATCTACCCATCTAATCTTCAGCATTCTTCTGTAGCACCACATTTCGAAAGCTTCTATTCTCTTCTTGTCCAAACTATTTATCGTCCATGTTTCACTTCCATACATGGCTACACTCCATACGAATACTTTCAGAAATGACTTCCTGACACTTAAATCTATACTCGATGTTAACAAATTTCACTTCTTCAGAAACGCTTTCCTTGCCATTGCCAGCCTACATTTTATATCTCCTCTACTTCGACCATCATCAGTTATTTTGCTCCCCAAATAGCAAAACTCCTTTACTACTTTAAGTGCCTCATTTCCTAATCTAATTCCCTCAGCATCACCCGACTTAATTAGACTACATTCCATTATCCTTGTTTTGCTTTTGTTGATGTTCATCATATATCCTCCTTTCAAGACACTGTCCATTCCATTCAACTGCACTTCCAAGTCCTTTGCTGTCTCTGACAGAATTACAATGTCATCGGCGAACCTCAAAGTTTTTATTTCTTCTCCATGAATTTTAATACCTACTCCGAATTTTTCTTTTGTTTCCTTTACTGCTTGCTCAATATACAGATTGAACAACATCGGGGAGAGGCTACAACCCTGTCTTACTCCCTTCCCAGCCACTGCTTCCCTTTCATGTCCCTCGACTCTTACAACTGCCATCTGGTTTCTGTACAAATTGTAAATAGCCTTTCGCTCCCTGTATTTTACCCCTGCCACCTTTAGAATTTGAAAGACAGTATTCCAGTCAACATTGTCAAAAGCTTTCTCTAAGTCTACAAATGCTAGAAACGTAGGTTTGCCTTTCCTTAATCTTTCTTCTAAGATAAGTCGTAAGGTCAGTATTGCCTCACGTGTTCCAGTGTTTCTACGGAATCCAAACTGATCTTCCCCGAGGTTGGCTTCTACTAGTTTTTCCATTCGTCTGTAAAGAATTTGTGTTAGTATTTTGCAGCTGTGACTTATTAAGCTGATAGTTCGGTAATTTTCACATCTGTCAACACCTGCTTTCTTTGGGATTGGAATTATTATATTCTTCTTGAAGTCTGAGGGTATTTCGCCTGTTTCATACATTTTGCTCACCAGATGGTAGAGTTTTGTCAGGACTGGCTCTCCCACGGCCGTCAGTAGTTCCAATGGAATGTTGTCTACACCAGGGGCCTTGTTTCGACTTTGGTCTTTCAGTGCTCTGTCTAACTCTTCACGCAGTATGATATCGCCCATTTCGTCTTCATCTACCTCCTCCTCCATTTCCATAATATTGTCCTCAAGAACATCGTCCCTGTATAGACCCCCTATATACTCCTTCCACCTTTCTGCTTTCCCTTCTTTGCTTAGAACTGGGTTTCCCTCTGAGCTCTTGATATTCATACAAGTCGTTCTCTTATCTCCAAAGGTCTCTTTAATTTTCCTGTAGGCGGTATCTATCTTACCCCTAGTGAGATAGGCCTCTACATCCTTACATTTGTCCTCTAGCCATCCCTGCTTAGCCATTTTGCACTTCCTGTCGATCTCATTTTTGAGACGTTTGTATTCCTTTTTGCCTGTTTCACTTACTGCATTTTTATATTTTCTCCTTTCATCAATTAAATTCAATATTTCTTCTGTTACCCAAGGATTTCTACTAGCCCTCGTCTTTTTACCTACTTGATCCTCTGCTGCCTTCACTACTTCATCCCTCAAAGCTACCCATTCTTCTTCTACTGTATTTATTTCCCCCATTCCTGTCAATTGCTCCCTTATGCTCTCCCTGAATCTCTGTACAACCTCTGGTTCTTTTAGTTTATCCAGGTCCCATCTCCTTAAATTCCCACCTTTTTGCAGTTTCTTCAGTTTTAATCTACAGGTCATAACCAATAGATTGTGGTCAGAGTCCACATCTGCCCCTGGAAATGTCTTACAATTTAAAACCTGGTTCCTAAATCTCTGTCTTACCGTTATATAATCTATCTGATACCTTTTAGTATCTCCAGGGTTCTTCCATGTATACAACCTTCTTTCATGATTCTTAAACCAAGTGTTAGTTATGATTATGTTGTGCTCTGTGCAAAATTCGACCAGGCGGCTTCCTCTTTCATTTCTGTCCCCCAATCCATATTCACCTACTATGTTTCCTTCCTCCCTTTTCCTACACTCGAATTCCAGTCACCCATGACTATTAAATTTTCGTCTCCCTTCACAATCTGAATAATTTCTTTTATTTCATCATACATTTCTTCAATTTCTTCGTCATCTGCAGAGCTAGTTGGCATATAAACTTGTACTACTGTAGTAGGCGTGGGCTTCGTATCTATCTTGGCCACAATAATGCGTTCACTATGCTGTTTGTAGTAGCTTACCCGCATTCCTATTTTCCTATTCATTATTAAACCTACTCCTGCATTACCCCTATTTGATTTTGTGTTTATAACCCTGTAGTCACCTGACCAGCAGTCTTGTTCCTCCTGCCACCGAACTTCACGAATTCCCACTATATCTAACTTCAACCTATCCATTTCCCTTTTTAAATTTTCTAACCTACCTGCCCGATTAAGGGATCTGACATTCCACGCTCCGATCCGTAGAACGCCAGTTTTCTTTCTCCTGATAACGACATCCTCTTGAGTAGTCCCCGCCCGGAGATCCGAATGGGGGACTATTTTACCTCCGGAATATTTTACCCAAGAGGACGCCATCATCATGTAATCATACAGTAAAGCTGCATGCCCTCGGGAAAAATTACGGCTGTAGTTTCCCCTTGCTTTCAGCCGTTCGCAGTACCAGCACAGCAAGGCCGTTTTGGTTATTGTTACAAGGCCAGATCAGTCAATCATCCAGACTGTTGCCCTTGCAACTACTGAAAAGGCTGCTGCCCCTCTTCAGGAACCACACGTTTGTCTGGCCTCTCAACAGATACCCCTCCGTTGTGGTTGCACCTACGGTACGGCTATCTGTATCGCTGAGGCACGCAAGCCTCCCCACCAACGGCAAGGTCCATGGTTCATGGGGGGGGGGGGGGGGGGCAGAGACCTTATGAAATCTAAAACATCTTTGATGTATAAAGGGTGATCCATTGATAGAGACCGGGCCAAATATCTCACGAAATAAGCATAAACCAAAAAACTACAAAGAACGAAACTCGTCTAGCTTGAGGGGGGAAACTAGATGGCGCTATGGTTGGCCCACTAGATGGCGCTGCCATAGGTCAAACGGATATCAACTGCGTTTTAAGTAGGAACCCTCATTTTTTATTACATATTCGTGTAGTACGTAAAGAAAAATGAATGTTTTAGTTTGACCACTTTTTTCGCTTTGTGATAGATGGCGCTGTAATAGTCACAAACGAGTAAGTACGTAGTATCACGTAACATCACGCCAGTGCGGACGGTATTTGCATCGTGATACATTACCCGTGTTAAAATGGACAGTTTACCAATTGCGGAAAAGGTCGATACCGTATGTATGGCTACTGTGATCAAAATGCCCAACGGGCGTATGCTATGTATGCTGCTCGGTATCCTGGACGGCATCATCAAAGTGTCCGGACCGTTCGTCGGAAAATTACGTTATTTAAGGAAACAGGAAGTGTTCAGCCACATGTGAAACGTCAGCCACGACCTGCAACGAATGATGATGCCCAAGTAGGTGTTTTAGCTGCTGTCGCGACTAATCCGCACATCAGGAGCAGACAAATTGAGCGACAATCGGGAATCTCAAAAACGTCGGTGTTGAAAATGTTGTCAACATCGATTGCACCCGTACCGTATTTCTATGCACCAGGAATAGCATGGCGACGACTTTGAACGTCGTGTACCGTTTTGCCACTGGGCACAAGAGAAATAACGAGACGATGACCGATTTTTTGCACGCGTTCTATTTAGCGACGAAGCGTCATTCACCAACAGCGGTAACGTAAACCGGCATAATATGCACTATTGGGCAACGGACAATCCACGATGGCTGCGACAAGTGGAACATCAGCGACATTGGCGGGTTAATGTATGGTGCGGCATTATGGGAGGAAGGACAATTGGCCCCCATTTTATCGATGGCAATCTAAATGGTGCAATGTATGTTGATTTCCAACGTAATGTTCTACCGATGTTACCACAAGATGTTTCACTGCATGACAGAATGGCGATGTACTTCCAACATGGTGGATGTCCGGCACATAGCTCGCGTGGTTGAAGCAGTACTGAATAGTATATTTCATGACAAGTGGATTGTCGTCGAAGCCCGCACGTTCAGCGAATCTGACGTCCTCGGATTTCTTTCTGTGGGGAAAGTTGGAGTATATTTGCTATCATGATCCACCGACAATGCCTGATAACATGCGTCAGTGCATTGTCAATGCATGTGTGAACATTATGAAAGGCGAACTACTCGCTGTTGAGAGAAATGTGGTTACACGTATTGCCAAATGCATTGAGGTTGACGGACATCATTTTGAGCATTTATTGCATTAATGTGGTATTTACAGGTGATCACGCTGTAACAGCATGCGTTCTCAGAAATGATAAGTTCACAAAGGTACATGTATACATTGGAACAACCGAAATAAAATGTTCAAACGTACCTACGTTCTGTATTTTAATTTAAAAAACCTACCTGTTACCTACTGTTCGTCTAAAATTGTGAGCCATATATTTGTGACTATTACAGTGCCATCCGTCACAAAGCGAGAAAAGTGGTCAAACTAAAAAATTCATATTTCTTTACGTACTACACGAATATGTAATAAAAAATGGGGGTTCCTACTTAAAACGCAGTTGATATCCGTTTGACCTATGGCAGCGCCATCTAGCGGGCCAACCATAGCGGCATCTGGTTTACCCCTTCAAGCTAGACAAGTTTCGTTCTTTGTAGTTTTTTCGTTTGACGCTTATTTCGTGAGATATTTGGCCTGGTCGCGATCAATGGACCATCCTGTATATGCAGACTGAAGCGAATGAAAATTTGAACCAAGCGTAGTGTAGTGGTTAGCACATCTGCCTAGTGAGCACGAGACCCGGGTTCGAATCCCAGCTTTGGTACAAATTTAATAAATCAAAATATACAATCTTTATGGTAAATATGGCGTTAAGGGGAGTTAATAGGAAAAATGCATTTCTTTACATTTTTAAAAACTTTTGTCTCGATATATAATATGCAACTTAGTACAAAAATAATATATACTGCTAAATCAGTTACAAATTCGCTTGGGAAGTATTTTTTAATCGTGTTTATATGTTCAAAATAATAAAAACTTTGCTTACATTACTTCAAGATGAAAGAAAGGTGGTGTTTTTTTATGCAGAAGCCTGTGCATTGCAGTATTACAAAGGTGTCTTCGATAATGGAATACTGACGTAACCGTTATTTTTACGCTCTACAGCCAGGCATGAAATATTACCTGATGAGTAATTAGAAGCTCTCCTTAATGACAAAAATGCAGAATTATCTGATTGGTAAGAAGAGGAGTTCTGGTTTTTGACCAAAGTTTGTTTAGCTCAGCTTGATGATGCTCAGTGGTAAACAATATGAACGTTGAAATGTTGTGCTAGGAGAAGTGGACGTCCTTGAACAGCGAATTCCACTGGGAGTGAAGATGTAAGACCATCCAGAAAATGTGAATAAAAAGGTAAGAAAAGCTGTCTAGAAACCAATTTCAGAAGTTACGTTTCACAGTGTTTTCCAACTACCATAATTTGTTGAGGCAAGGAATAGACGTAAATGCAGCAAACCTGACTACAAGATAAGAGACATGTGCTTTAAAAAAAAAAATGGCTCTGAGCACTATGGGACTTAATATCTGTGGTCATCAGTCCCCTAGAACTTAGAACTACTTAAAGCTAACTAAGCTAAGGACATCACACACATCCATGCCCGAGGCAGGATTCGAACCTGCGACCGTAGCGGTCACGCGGTTCCAGACTGAAGCGCCTAGAACCGCACGGCCACACCGGCCGGCCATGTGCTTCAAACGTGGATTTTATTTATGTATTTTGGAAACATAATTGTTTTCAAGCTTATCACATACAGTAAAGATTATTAGCCAGAAATTATTGTATGCTTATTATATTCTTGCATTTATGAAATTGTTTTAAAGTATCAATAAAAACCTGTATTTCAAAAAATTAACATTAAGAATCCCATTTTGTGTGTGCATTATCATATATAATTTACTGCTTCAAATGAAATACATGTATTGCGGAATAAAATGATTTTATTGATGGGAGAGAAAATACAAAGCAAAGAATAATCCATTTTTAAGATAAGTGAGACTTAAGGTCCACATAATTATATGGTCCTCAATTTATGCTTTAGTGAACCGAGGAAAAATTAACTAAATATTACAGACTAGTGGCTGAAACGCCACGATCATCGTACAGTACACTAAGAACATAACGTGTAATGTCCAGGAAAAGGTTCATGCCCATTGCTGGAGTTGTTTCTGAATTACAGGAAAGCTAATTAAGAAAGTTTTGCATTGTCGATATGGGGCATTCCAACTGCTCTTAGACGGCCTTTGGTGGCCGAGCGGTTCTAGGCGCGTCAGTCTGGAACCGCGCGACCCCTACGGTCGCAGGTTCGAATCCTGCCCCGGGCATTGATGTGTGTGATGTCCTTAGGTTAGTTAGGTTTAAGTAGTTCTAAGTTCTAGGGGACTGAAGACCTCAGCTGTTAAGTCCCATAGTGCTCAGAGCCATTTGAACCATTTTTTTGAACTTCTCGTGAGTGAGGAATGTGTTTCTCGACGCTAGGGGCGCTACTGTGTCTTCAACTGCCAGACGGTAGTAAGTTTCACGGCAGTGAGTGTAGCGACTGTACACTGTGTTTACTTTACACCAGACACAGGGAACGTGGCGAAGAGAGGCGCCGTCTTTCTGCAAAGGGGCGAGTCAGCCGGCGCACGCCACACGGCAGCCCCAGGGAACTCTCCCTCCCCAGCAGAATAACATCCTGGGGGAGCAAGCGGCACTACCACACCACTCGATTAGCTGCCTGGATCGATACTTTCGGGCGCCAGCTCATCCTGCCCCGAACGACCGGTGTTGCACTGTCTCCTTGCGGAAAGCTAGCCGTCGGTGGAATTTGAAACGTGTCATATACTTCCCATCTTATCCACAGTGGCTGCCCTGAGCAAAACTGGTACAGCGAAACGAATGGAAAGCTTAATAATAGAGATCGCCAGCTGCCTACTTAACACAGTATTTTATTCGCCAGCGTGTACAAAAATGCAAAACTGTGCAATTCGCAAAGTCGGTAGTTTTATTCAGAAGAATTTTATTGAAATGGGCTCCAGAAACCTATCATCTTTAGATGCTGCTGTTGCTGCTGCTGCTGATGATGATGATGTGTCTGCTTTGATGTAAGAGGGAGCCTGAAGGCCCTATTTCTGATTAGTAAAACCAATGCATACATAAAACTTTTTAACATTTTTGCCCTTAAATCCAATATGTACATAATTGGACACTGAAAGAGAGAAATAAACGCAATTGCATGGTTTTTAATTTAATACAGGAACCAGGAACTAGTATGGGTACAAAAGTGTATTTAAATTTATTTATTTAAATCAAATCTGACCGGTTTCAGATCTACACTCATTCACCTTCGGATGGCTTCACAGATACTGGGACCCTCGTTTTGTAGTCGTTACAGATTTTGTGCATCAAGATAAACAAAAAGTTTTCGTTCAGGATTCGGTAAACGTATGAAAGGATTTTAAGCCGCGCGGGGTAGCCGCGTGGTCTGCGGCGCCTTGCCACGGTTCGCGCGGTTCCCCCTCGGAGGTTTGAGTCCTCCCTCGGGCATGGATGTGTGTGTTCTCCTAAGCGTAATTTAGTTTAAGTTACATTAGGTAGTGTGTAAGTCTAGGGACCGATGATCTCAGCAGTTTGGTCCCATAGGAACTTACCACAAATTAACAAATTTCCAGACGGCCGCTGTGGCCGAACAGTTCTAGGCGCTTCAGTCCGGAACCGCGCTGCTACCACGGTCGCAGGTTCGGATCCTGCCTCGGGCATGCATGTGTGTGATGTCTTGAGGTTAGTTTCACAATTTCGATAGCACTTGATTCATCGCTATCAAGCTCACAGAAGATTGTCTTTATTTGGGTGTAGTTGGTGAAGTAATACTCAGCAGCATTAAGCCAAGAACCCCATCGTGTAAGAACAGGTTTAGGTGGGAGGGGCGTTGAAGGTGCTTGTTCCTTGAATTTCTGCACCCGTACCGGAGCCTTCACATAGATTTTTTTTTTTTTTTTTTTGCCACAGGAAATTAATTTGTCCACGTCAGGGAAATTTGATCGCACCTCTTCGGCAACTCTGTGCAACGCATGTGCAAGGCAAGTGGCGTACACCATACTGGGGTAGAGAATCTTTATATATACGGCTATATATATATAATATACGGCTAAAGCACCCTTTGGTTGCTTTAGCCGTATATGAAGCACCATCTGTTACAAGCAGCAAAACGTTGTCTCCTGTCATACCATCCGGCCACAGTAGCTTCAGAGAGTTGTCAAACAAAATAGCAATCGTCGAATTGTTTACTCTATCGAGAGCTTCACACGTTAGTAGGAACATATCTCCAGGGCCATCAACTTTTAGAAAACCACCAACAACATTTGCAATATATCGCCCACTAATATCCGTAGCTTCATCTATCGACAGCCAAATCTTTTGATCAGCAATAGTAATTCGTATTTTGTTGAGCACATCATTGCAGCATACGGATAAATAGTTCTTTCTCGGTGTAGATTCATCTGGAACTGGATGTGTTGTGCACTTCTCCAAGAACCGTCTGAAGCGTGGATTCTTCAGCTTTTCCAATCGGATGTTGCAGGACACCATTATCTCACACCAATCCTTGCAGAATGATTGCACGGTTGACTGACCTGTCTGTTCAAATAACAGCGTTTGCCTGCTGTTATTTTCAGCACTTCGTTTCACACAGCTGCTGTGTTTAGCGGTATTACAGTGTTGTTGCACACTAAAGCGCTTTTCTGCACTAACTTTAACTTCACACAGTTTACAAAATAATATTTTCCCATCGGTACTAAAGAACTTATCTCCAAATTCTCGAACATATCCTCGCTACTTCACGCTGTCGGAGCACTTTGCTTTAGGCATGTCGAACAAGGCAAAGGCTGTATTCAAACTGGTTACTGGGAACACCTGTGCAACTGCGATGATTAGTACGGCAGAAGCCGCCTTTGTTGGCTCTGAGAGCGTATTGTCGACTCTGCGCAACAATGTTTTATGTTCGTGAAACGACTGTTGTGGTACACCGATTTTCTGCTAGTCCTGAGAAATAAAGCTGTGTACTAATTTTTCTGTTTATCTTTCATAATAGCACGTTAGGTATTGTCTCGTGAGCAACATATTCATTTTCTTATTCGTGTGTCCCGTAAGATACGAGAAAAACGGTATATGCATTTTTGGCAAAAGTTGACGGAAATATGACCTATTATATTAAAAGTTAGCCGCAATATGACCTATTACTAAAATTTCTTGAAATATGACTCTATATGCACAATCAAAATACATTTTTCGACACTTAAATGCCTAGATTTGTGTATAAATTGTTCTAAAATTCACCCTATAGTTCAGAAAAAAATATGACTTGTCATTAAAATGTTAAGTCCCATATGCTTAAAGCCATTTGAACCATTTTTGAGCCAAATTTCCAAAGGATTTTTAAGTTGGTACAACTTGGCGAAAAGTTATATTGTGCATATTTCTGTGCCATGAATTCGTAGTGTATTTCTGTAATACATTTTACAGTTTCTACAGTTTGGCATGTGAACTACGTGAGTGCTGTTAAATTCTCGTAAAACTGTTTCAACACACACTTTTCTGTGTCTTATAACCGGGGCACAAATGCTCAACATTTCCAAAACATGGCCCAACTTCACGTAAATCAGATACGACACTGCAGTGCCTATGCTGTTACAGCCATCATAAAACAAATGATAAGTATTCATAGTTATGAATAAGAAGAACCATCAGCCGTCACAGCGAATGACGACAGCGAAAATCTGTGCCGGACCGGGACTCGAACCGGTGTATCCCGCTTTACGCAAACAGTCGCCTTAACGGATTTGCCTGTCCGTGCACGACTCACGGCCAAACCTAAACTTCCGTTACGTCACCGTTCCTCCGTCACAACCTGTACTCGTACACATATTATGTAATTCCCGTAGAGAGGAGGACATTTTATTGAAAGTCCCTGCCTAGTATCGACGGATACACAGTGGCTGTGTTATTAAGAACCATGCAATGTTCCTTCGGTCATGCATGCATATCTCATTTCACATCTAACTTAAGTAACAAATACATTAGTTTCAAAGACGTTATAGTAGTGAAGATGGCAGTGACCTCTATACTACCTGAATGTTGAACATCAGCTGTCTGATCACGCCAGCCATAGATGCTCGTATTTCGTTTCTTGCCAAACTAGAACATGCCTGCTAGAAAAGTCACTAAAAGAAGAAAAGTATATACGTTTTGATTCCGCTCCCACATCAGCCTATTACATTACATGTTGACATTAAGTTCAGAACAAGACATCAAGTTGCAATTCTTTGTCACGTACAGAACGATGGAAATTTGTGTGCCAAATTACAACATGGCGAACGACGCAAAGCACATGGATCTGCAGCCACGCCGCATTTCTATACTCAGAGACCAGATTTCTACATCCAGGTTGTATAGGGATCACTGGAAGATGGTAAGTTGATGCTATATAGAGTATATGGTCACATTAAAATATGTCTTTGCTAGAACGATAAAATTAATTAAAAGGTCGAAAAGGGATTAAAATTATGTAGGGTAAATTCTAATATGGCGTTCTACTGAGTGGCTACGATTAGACAAACAAATATTATAGATCAACAGTTAAAGTTTTATAGGGGGTGTGGGCTATCTAATCAGTTTTTGGGTGTGTTAGATTGTGATCGGTTAAAGTATTCGTACATTGAACAGAACCAGCACTGAACAGGGACATTAGATGGCCGACAGTGTGTACGGTACAAGAGCACAATAAAACACTTTTCTGGTTACACTGATGAAGTAGAGTACGAACACTGAATCTGAAGTCGCATTCTAGCTATATATAGATTAAGTCGTCACACACAAATATACACCAAGTAAATTTTCGCCGTATTTCACGGCGGGTCGAAGGTCGAAATGAATAAAAATCATCCCTCTTAAGTTTACCGAATTCCGAACATAAATATTTTTTGTTTATTTCAGTGGACAAAACCTGTGAAATCTGAGGACAGGTAATATATGATTTAAATAAACTCCTTTAAGCCATTATTTTTGACTGTTTAAATTATTAGCCTAATAATTTCACAGCAACCACGCTTCTCGTGTTGTCTACTTTGGACGAGATAGCGAATAAAAACTATTTAAACCGCTGTGTTAGCGATAGAGTAGGAATGACGCACTGAACCAAAAGACGGCGAGCCCTCGAAAACAGAGCTTCCTATTGTTTAGAGCGCAGTGCGCCAGGACAGGTCGTGAAAATTTCACAAGGATGTACGACGGCGCGCTAAAAAGTAATGCCTCCGAATATTTCATGTGAAAACACTTAAAATTCTTAAAGTAAAAGAAACATTATTAACATTTTACATCTCTATCCTTCATATTTATTTCTCAACATCGTCAGCCTGACGACGAAAATAATTCTCTCAACGTGGAAGCACTTTGTTGCAAGAGTCACACCAGAATGTTCGATTTTGTTGACGGAGCCACCACTCACCTCTATTCGCACCGCTTCGTGAAATCTTCGAAGGTGTTCTTTAGGTTTTGGAAACACGCGAAAGTCAGGACGTATGGAGAGAATGATTGATGAGGGTGAATCCAAGGCGTCGGATTGTAGCAGATGACGCAGCAGCAGTGTATTGTCTGGCATTGTCATTCTGAAGGACAGGGTGCTTACCGTATGGACAGACTCTTCGAATTCGAAACTAGATTACCGCACGCTGTTTCTCGTGCACAGAAATAGATATATTGCACACCGCCATCCTACACGCTACAATCCCGAACCCTCTAGTGGCAGTTTCCTGCAAACACACTGACGGAAAAAAAATCACAACACCAAGCAGGAGTAATGCAACATAACCGAAAGTTGGTAGGCGCGTTTCTACATCAGAAAGATGATATCTATTAAAATTTCGTGCCAGTCGCATAGGTGTGGCGCTAGTCGCGCCAATATGAAGACACAAATCAGATTTGCTTTCAATATACGCTGTAAAGGCCGTGAGCGTAAGTTACCTTTGAGATTGGTCGTGGTGAGTTGACGTTAGCCAAGAATGCCTTTAAGGCGACAAAAACGCCGTTATCTGCATGTCACTGAGTTTGAACGAGGTCGTGTGACAGGGCTACGGGAAGCTGGATGTAGCTTCTACAATCCTGCAAAAATATTTATCAGGGATGTAGCCACTGTACATGATTGCCGGCAACAGTGGTCACGAGATTCTAAAGCCGCAGGAAGACCGGGCTCCAGGCGGTCACGTGGAAGACCATCGTGTTCAGCGTACGGCTATGGCGCGTCACACTATAGCAATCTGAGCACCATTTGGCACTACAGTGGCACAACGACTGTTACCAATCTGTTACTTCAAGAACAGCTCCCAGCCGTACGCCCTTACGTCCATTCCACTGACCTCAAACCAACGACATTTGTGGTATCAGGTGTGAGCTCATTGGAGATCAGGGAGGAGGTCTGTTGTGTTTCTGATGAAAGCTGGTTCTGTCGCGGTGCCAGTAATGGCCGTGTGTTGGTTATAAGGAATTTGGTTTAGGGCCTGAAACCAGCCTGTCTGCGTATTAAAGACTTCGGACCTACTCCTTGAGTTACCGCCTGAGGTCCAGTTTCGTATGACAGCAGCAGCAGCAACAGTCCCACGCACCGTCATTGCAAAACTGTACGTCAATTTGGTGATTCGAACTGTTGTGCTGCCATTTGTGAACAGCATCCCGGGAAGCCCAGAATGAGATTTTCACTCTGCAGCGGAGTGTGCGCTAGTATGAAACTTCCTGGCAGATTAAAACTGTGTACCGGATCGAGACTCAAACTCGGGACCTTTGTCTTTCGCGGGCAAGTGCTCTACCAGCTGAGCTACCCAAGCACGACTCACGCCCCGTCCTCACAGCTTTACTTCTGCCAGCACCTCGTCTCCTACCTAAACTTTACAGAAGCTCTACTGCAGTTCTGCAAGGTTCGCGGTGTTTTGAGTTCCCCGTGGCGATGCCACAGGTTAATCTGCACAGGAGTACCGGACAGTCAGGCATGCTCCCTCTTCAAGCTATCGAACTTTGCCTCAATGCCACCGCTTCAATACTCATCTGACTTGGCTCCCAGCCACTGCTTCCTTTTTCCACGGAGTTCCAGAATATGAGATGATTTTCGAAGTGGAATGTTTTCTGAACGGCCAAAACGCAGACCTCTACAAGCTCTGCTAAGTCATCCATCACTGGGACACAAGCATCGCTCTAGAAATGTGAAGAGAAGGCTGAATATGAATAGACTTAAACCGTCACCACGTTTCATGGCCGCAGCTTAATTTTTCGAACGTGATGATTAAAATTTCATATCACAAAATTCCTTAACACGCATTATAATGCCCAGTAGATCTTTCCGAATACTGTCATACCACCTCCACAGAAAGAAACGAAACTGTTAACCCAATTTGTGATAGTCTCAAATCACTTGTTTGTAGCATATCTGTAGTCTATTTTGTTAAGCTGTTCGCATGCCAACTGAATATTATTACCATGTGGATTTTTGACCCACATAAACTGTACCTGTTGGATAGCTACGTTCCTTTATTTTCATATCTTGATTCACATCCAGGATAGGTTAACAGGTGTCTTCTTAATACTGGACGACTCCTGGTTGGTAGATCGATTTTGGAGGAGGGAACCAAACAGCGAGGTCATCGATCTCATCGGATTAGAGAAGAATGGGGAAGGAATTCGGCCGTGCCCTTTCAAAGGAACCATCGCGGAATTTGCCAGAAGCGGTTTATGGCAATCACGGAAAACCTAAATCAGGATGGCTGGACGCGGGTGTGAACCGTCGTCCTCCCGAATGCGAGTCCAGTATGCCAACCACTGCACCACGTGGCTCGGTGGACGACTGCGAAGACTGAAGTATACTCTTGCTATCTGATATAATCTGAAGTTTCTTACGTTAGGTTCTACCATATACGTATCACTACTTCTCGAATTACATACGCTTCCTCGGAGAAAACTTAAACACCAATTCTACGCTTTGTTTTTACACCTCCAGTGTTAAACGATGTTAGGAAAATCGTTCCCTTATGATTCAAATGGCTCTGAGCACTATGGGACTTAACTTCTGAGGTCATCAGTCCTATAGACTTAGAACTACTTAAACCTAACTAACCTAAGGACATCACACACATGCATGCCCGAGGCAGGATACGAACCTGCAACCGTAGCAGCAGCGCGGTTCCAGACTGAAGCGCCTAGAACCGCTCGGCCACAGCTGGCGTTCACTTATGACGCGACATCGCTATTTTTACTAACAGTAAGGTACAGACTATCCCGAAAATGTAAAAGTAAGGTTAGTCCCGCACACTGATTGAAGAACGAAAACCACGACACGTGGACGCCTGCCGCGACCTGGCTGAAATGCGAAAAAGGACAATTCTTTTCTCGAAAAAATAATCAAGTGGTGACGAGGCTTGGTGTTCTCAAAAAGAACGTAACGCAAAACAATAACGTGCGGAAATTTGCATGTAGGATCAACGCCTTGACAACATGCCCAACATTCATGACAACGTGACGAGCGACTTGAACATTCCAGTGACGGAATTTTTGTAACAGTTTCACGTGCGTTGTACTCATGTGGAGGGACGACTATGTAACACACCTGAAGCATTAAAACCGCCATTAACCTTCCTCTGCTTTTTATTAATCCAGTCTCAAAACTTTATGGGCTGACGGGGTACGTCCTTAGCTTTCATAATTGCCAGAAAGAGCTTGAAGTGTTCTCCCCGAGAGGAATAAAGTCATCCTCGGTGACACAGCGCTGCGTGCGGTGATAAACTTTTCTTGCGAGGCTCCATTCCCGACCTCGCAATGCCGGAGCGGACAAAAACACTACGGACAAACACTCCGTTGAAGCGGCTGTCTGCGTGTCTCTCTGTCTCTCTCTCTCTCTCTCTCTCGGGTCTGCGATTTTCACATTATCATTTTTTTCTTTTTCAAAAGCTGCTTCTAATTGTCAAGGAAGGGAATAAAATGGTGCACTCAGAACCGACATAAGGAATGAATCATTTCGTAGGACTGAGTGTGTGACCTGTAATTGACGGTTAACGTCGCGTGTGCTGTTGTACAAAAAACCACCGTTAAACATTCGTCGATGTAGAAAGATACATACATGTCAGAGCGACCAAACGATGCTGTATGTACAGGGAAGCCGCAACGCTAGAAATTTGTGAAGAACTGGAAGAAGGCCTGCAGAGGTTCGGCGCTTTAGACTGTAAGATGCATCATTCATTCGCTTAATGAAAATTTACTGACGTTCCTGTTTAGAACTAGCGTAGCGACATAAGTAATTCTGAATACGAAATTGCAGGAATAAGACAAGCTGTACAGGATGGCCAGAAATAGTCCGAAAAGCTTGTAATGTTGTTGTAGGGTATGTTCTGTTCAGAAATAATTGTTAAGAAAATAAATTCGATACGTTGCGCCGTTTCAGAGTTGATTGACATTGAAGTTAGCCGATCAGGCTATTGTGCACGCAAATTCAAGTGGCCCGCGAGGGCTGGTCTTGTCAGACGTGATCTTCCTTTTGTTTCCTAAACCCGAACAAGAAAGCGATACAAAAATTAGACACGCGGCGGTAGTAAGGATCGAACCCGAGCCAAAGGCTGAGATGTCTGGTGCATATACAGTGTGAAAACAACTAACGCTAATTGTACTTGGCTGGCCGCTTAAATTTGTGCGCCCCGCGGTCTGATTGGCTAACTTCAACACCAAGTAACTCTGAAGCGGCGTAACGTATCAAATATGCTTCTTAATTAACTTCTCAGCAACACTCTTACAAGCTTTTCACACTGTTTCTGACCACTGCTTCCTCCTACATATACAGGGGTTGGACAAAAATATGGCAAATCCGCGTGAAACGCATGGTTGAACATATATGCGGATTGATAATTAATTGAAACTCTCAGCTGCCAACAGGTGTTGTTGATATACCTCAAAGGGGACAGCTGAAAATGTGTGCCCCGACCGGGACTCGAACCCGGGATCTCATGCTTACATGGCAGGAGCCACCGAGGGCACACAGGATAGCGCGACTGCAGAGACTTATCTTTGTGGACAGTTGGGAATGTGGTTCTCACGGGAGGCACACTTTTTCAGCTCTCCCCATTCAGGTATATCAACAACACCTGTTGGAAGCTGAGGGTTTCAATTAATTATCATTTCTTTCTAGAGAAGCTGCATGGTCATAATTGGTATCTGTTCTTTCTGAACAGTTACCATCTTCATACATATGCGGATGCTAGTCAAGCCTGCAGGTTGCACTTTCGTATCCGACCACAAACGGCACCTGTGCAATGTCCTCTGTGTTGCAAAAGTCAGCCGTAGTTAAAAGAGTATTTTGTGCAGTCGTGAGTAGCTTATGACTGCGGTGGGTGAATTCGAACTTGGACAAATTGTTGGTGGTCGTATGTTGGATGCTTCCGTAGCCAAGGAAAAAAAGGGTTCAAATGAGTCTGAGCGCCATGGGGCGTAGCCATCTGAGGTCATTAGCCCCCTAGAACTTAGAACTACTTAAACCTAAGGACATTACACACATCCATCTATGCCCGAGGCAGAATTCGAACATGCGACCGTAGCGGTCACGCAGTTACAGACTGAAGTGCCTAGAACCGCTCGGCCACAGCGGCCGGCTAACTAAGGAAGCCGAAGTGTTTGGTGTTCCAAGACGCACCGAGTCGAACATTTATAATGCATACAGGGAAAGCAGCGAAACATCATCCGCGAAATCACTATGCTCACGAGAGTATGTGTTCATTGATCTTGATACACGGTTATTGAAAAGATCTGTTACGAAACAAGAGAAGAAGACAGTTCCAAAAGTCACTGCAGAACTGTCACACTCGCGAACCCTGTCAGCGCCAAAAGAACACGTAGGGAGTTGCGTACGCAGGGAACTACCAGGTGAGATGGAATTCCAAAACATTTCGCTAATGATGAAAATTCCTGTAAAAGGAAAACTTTTTGCCAAAAGAAAGAAACCTGGACTACGGACCAAGAGAAATCATTTGGTCGGATGACTGTTGTTGCACACTGTTCCCAACTTCTGCCAGAGTTTCCATAGGAAGTCCGGTGGCGAGTTGGGCAGCCATACAGTGGTATTTCATGGGCCCCATGGATATTCTGCGACGTCGCATTACTACCAAGTGTTATAATATCATTTTAGGTGATCGGTTCTATCCCAGGGTATAATATTTGTTTCCGAATGGTGATGCTATGCTCGAATACGGTAGGACCTCTGTTCAGACAACTCGCAAAGTCCACGACTGGTTTAAACACAGGAGGATGAGTTGCCGCAACTTCTCTGGACAGCACGGTCGCAAGATCTCAGTATTATGGAAACTTTGTGGCCTGCCTTGGAGAGAAGGCTGCGTGACCGCTATTCACTGTTACCTTAATGTGTCCCTATTTGGAGTAAAAATGGTACAAGATTCCCTTGAAGACCATACAGGACTGGTATATTTCCATTCCGAGACGACTGGAAGTTGTTATGAGCGTCATGATTCTCCTACACCTTATTAGGCATGGCAATGTGTGTTGTGTTACCATATTTTTGTGTAGCTCCCACTGTACGTCTCCTAAAAACCATAACCATAAAGTTAAAATTCGAGAGAGTCATTTGATACGGAGTATTACCAACAATGTTTCTTCCCGCGCAACAATCGAGTTCGGTACAGGAAAGGACGGAGGGAGAGGGGGGAAGGGAGGCGACGGCAGAGGTTAAGGAAGTAGCTCCCGCCCCAGCCGTAAGGTGGCTGGAGGAATACAGGGTATCCCAGGAGGAATTGTCAATATTCAGGGATATAACAGGAATGATCATTCAAAGCAAAAAAAGTGTACTAAACATGGGCTGCAAAACGCTCTTCAAAGGTATGCATTTTTTGAGCTGATGTTTACTAGACTTATTTCGTTCGAAAGATCGTTCCTATCATATGCCTGAATACTGACGACTTCTCCTGGGACACTCTGTCTATGCAGGGTGACAATTATTGAACTGTATGAAAAAAAAAAAACGTAAATTATTTACAAACTACGGCGTGCTCACACTTTATTCAACATGTAAACGTGACTACAGAAACTCGGATTTAGCTTATTATGACGCGTTCGATATGCCTGCCACCACTGGCGATGAAACGAAATGAAATGATCGTATGGCATTGTTGGCCGCCGGGAGGCCCCATTCTGGGTAGTTCGGCCGCCGTATTGCAAGTCCTTTTTAGGTGACGCCACATCGGCGACTTGCGGGTCAATAATGATGAAATGATGATGAAGGACACAATACCCCGTCCCCTGCCGGGAATCGAACCCGAGCCCCTTGCGTGGTAAGTGGTAACGCACTGGCGATGATGTGGCGAGACCAATAGCGAAATTCTGCATGTCCCCTGAAGTGTCGGAACATCGATGCTGTAGATGATCTGAATGGCTGTTTTCAGCTCAGTAATGGTTTTGGAGTTATTGCTGTACACCTTGTCTTCAATACAGCCCCACAAAAAGGAATCGCATGTGTTCTGGCGAAACCACAAGCGGCGGAACGAAGACGAAGAACGCAAGACCAGAGAAGGCGGTGAAACGACGTTGGCCAAGGCTGCGCGGAATAGGACCGCACCACGACAGGAGCGCCCTCAAGCCGAAGTGAATAAAAGCGCCGCTCCTGCCAGCCTCGGCCGCTCAGGTCGGCTCAATACACTGACACTGGTGAACAGCATTAGCACGGCCTAGCAGAGTGCTACGATACCAGATTGTAGTTATTTATTTAATCGTATGGCTAGGGCCCCCCGTGGGGCAGACCGTTCGCCAGGTGTCGGTCTTCCAATCCGACGCCACTTGGGCGGTCTGCAGTCGATGAGGATGATGATGAGGACAGCACAACACCCAGTCGCTGGGTGGAGAAAATTCCCCCACCCAGCCGGGAATCGAACCCGGGCCCAGAGGATTGACAATCCGTCACGCTGACCAATTCAGCTACCGGGGGCGGATAATCTGATTGTAGTGATCCATATCCATTGCTTGTTTGAACATTGTGTATAGCACGGATTTATGTTCCATGTCCCCTATCGCTTGCGACACCTTTGCATGTTCAAGTTAAGTATTGTCAACTTGCTTTATTGGAATAAAAACTACTAATGTTATTTGCTTGAATTGTCGTATAGCATTCCGAGAACGTAGCTTCCTTCAGGCACGGTATACGAGTGGGCAAGACCCAACGGCATGTGTTCATATACGGAGAATACGGCGGCCAATCTGGACCCACGCCAATGGCCTCTGGGCACCCCAGAGCCAGAAAGCGGTGCCCAAAGTGCCCCCTACATTCTTCAGCTTCGATGGGGTTAGCTCCGTATTGCACGAACCACATCTTGTCGAAATCAGGGTCACTTTGGATAATGGGGATGAAGTCATCTTCCAAAACCTTCACGTACCGTTCGGTAGTCAGCGTGCCATCAATGAATATCGCACCGATTATTCCGTGACTGGACATTGCACACCACACAGTCACCCGTTGAGGGTGAAGAGACTTCTCGATCGCGAAATCCAGATTCTCAGTCCCCCGTACGTGCCAATTTTTCTTATTGACGAACCCATCGAAATGAAAGTGAGCTTAGCGGTTCTAGGCGCTACAGTTTGGAACCGCACGACCGCTACGGTCGCAGGTTCGATCCTGCCTCGGGCATGGATGTGTGTGATGTCCTTAGCCGGCCGGAGTGGCCGAGCGGTTCTAGGCGCTACAGTCTGGAACCGCGCGACCGCTACGATCGCAGGTTCGAATCCTGCCTCGGGCATGGATGTGTGTGATGTCCTTAGGTTAGTTAGGTTTAAGTAGTTCTAAGTTCTAGGGGACTGATGACCACAGCAGTTAAGTCCCATAGTGCTCAGAGCCATTTGTGATGTCCTTAGGTTAGTCAGGTTTAAGTAGTTGTAAGTTCTATGGGACTGATGACCTCAGATGTTGAGTCCCATAGTGCTCAGAGCCATTTGAACCATTTGAAAGTGAGCTTCGTCTCTAAACCAAACCATACTAATATCCATCATGCCCCACGGCCAGCCGTGCAGTTTGGACATCCTAACGCAAACCGTTCTGAAGTTACGACGACTTTATTTCATATAGCTCAATAATTGTCACCCCGGACGTAGCTGGATTCTTGTGTTGGAGGCCGGAAGCGGCCTTTTAAACGGCAGGGGGACAATCAAGATATCCGCCGCACCTGTCGCAGAGGCGCGGCACAGGTTAAGAGCAAACAACCCGCCGAGGCGTTGCGTAACAGGCGGCCTTATCGCCTCCCCCACTGCGCACGCGCTCAGCTTCCCGCTGACGGCGAATCTTATCTCGGCCCTGAGAACAGCCACCGCTACAACACACCGACTGACTGCCGTCGCGGTCTGCTGGCAGTCTGCGGCGCCCTCGGTCAGCACAATGCACAGGAGGGGGGCCCCTGTCAGAAGAGGGAGCCGCCAGGCGCCAGGTCGATAGCGCAGTCAGGGGCACGCACCGTACACACGCACTTGGCCAGCTGCCCCGTTCCCGAGGCACCCCCGGCTGGCTCAAGGGCGCGCCATTCACCCGCACTCTTCTGTCGACGCCGCCTGCTTTCTGCCGCCACATCAGTGAATAAGGGGCCGATTCACGCTGGACAGCACGTCAAAACGTTCCACAATGCACTACAAACGGCGGTGTTCACACTGTCCGCCAACAGAGCGGAAATGAAAGGGGAGGAACGGGGCGAAACGGAACGAGAAGGAAGTCCCCACCAAATCATCTCGTCAAATTTTTGTGTGTACATAATGATGAAAAGTTTAATTGGAGAAGCTTCTCAAACAATTATGTTCAGTTGATTTTGTTTCTCGTGGAATTGCAAGTCTTGAGAGCAATAAATTTTGCCTATTTCCATTCAATAATGTCTCATGGGTAAGTTGAAAGAACTAGAGGTTGTTGAGAGTTTCAGAAGGGAGCATTAGGTAACAACTGACTAGAACAAGCGAAAAGAATACAGCAGAGACGAACAGGTAGCTTTGAGCACAGGATCAAATAGGTAAAAAGACAATGTCTAGTAGAAATCCTAGGATCACACAGAAGATACAGAATTTAATTGATGAAAGAGAAAAAATAAAAATCCAACAAATGAAGCAGGCGAAAGGGAATACAAACGTCTCAAAAATGAGATTCACAGGAAAAGCAAAATGGCTAAGCAGCAATGGCTGGAGAACAAATGTAAGGAGTTAGAAACATCTCACAAGGGAAAATATTGATACCACCTATAACAAAATTAAAGAGGCCTTCGGAGATAAAAGAAGCAACTGTATGAATATCAAGAGCCCATATGAAACCAGTCCAGGGAAAGCTGAAAAGAGTATATAGAGGGTCAGTACAAGGCAGTATTATAGAAATGGAAGATGAGGTGGGAGATATGATACTGCTACAAGAATTCGGCAGAGCACTCAAAAACCTAAGCAGAAACAACGACCCGGGAATAGACAACAATCCGTCAAACCTGCTGATAGCCTTGGGAGAGCCAGCCATGATAAAACTCTTCCATCTGGTGAACAAGATGTATGAGACAGGCTTAATACCCCCAGACTTAAGGAAGAAATAATAATTCCAATTTCAAAGAAAGCAGGTGCTGACAGATGTGAATATAACCGAACAATCAGTTTAATAAGTCGTGGTTACAAAATACTAACACGAATAATTCACAGAATGGAATAACTGCGAGAAGCCAAGCTTGGGAACGGATCAGTTTGAATTCTGGAGAAATGCAGGCACACGCAAGGCCAAACTCAGTCTACGACTTATCTTGGAACACGGGTTAATGAAAGGCAAACCTATGTTTATAATTTGCATTTGTAGACTTAGAGAAAGGTTTTGATAATATTGGCTGGTATACTCTCTTCGAAATTGTAGCATGGGTAAAATACAGGGAGCTGAAAGCTATTTGCAATTTGTATAGAAATCAGATGACAATTATAAGAGTAGAGGGACATGGAACAGAAGCAGGATAGTAAACCAAAGAAAAATCTGGAGTAGCAATAACAAACACCTCAGGAAAAAGAAATAAAAACTCTGAATATTTGCCGATAACATTGTAATTCTGTCAGAGACAGCAGGAAACCTGCAAGAGCAGTTGACGGAATGGATGGTGTCTCTAGAGGAGGATATCAGATAAACGTCAACAAAGGCGAAACAAAGATAATGGTGCGAAAATTATATTAGTAAACGAGACACTTAAAGTAGTAGATGAGTTCTGTTATTTGGGCAGCAAAATAACTGAAGATGGGCGATGTTGAGAGGATATAAAATGCTGACTGGCAATGGCAGTAGAAGTGTTTCTGAAGAAGAGAAATATGCTAACATCGAGTACAGATTTAAGTGTTACGAAGTCCTTTCTGAAAGTATTTGTGTGGAGTGTAGCCATGAGTGGAGGTGAAATATGGACAATAAACAGTTTAGACAAAAAGAGAATAGAAGCTTTCGAAACGTGGTGCTACAGAAGAATGCTGAAAATTAGATGGGTAGATCACGAAACTATTGAGGAGGTAGTGAATAGAATTGGGGAGAAGAGGAATTTGTGGCACAACTTGACTAGAAGAAGGAATTGGTTGGTAGGACACGTTCTGAGGCATGAAGGAATCACCATTTCATACTGTAAGCCGATTCAGAAGGAGTTACTCGGAGATCAAAAGCTTTGCACAGGATAGAGTAGCACGGACAGTCGCATCAAACCAGTCTTCGGACAACAACAACGACGTCTTATGGAATAATTCTCTGCGGTAACTCATCACTTACAAAAGAAGTTATGATTACACAAATGCGAGCGGTAAGAATAATGTGTGGTGTTCATCCGCGATCGACATGTAGGTGTCTCTCCGCGGTATTAGCCATCTTAACGGCATCATCGCAATACAGTACATATATCCGCTAATGAAATTCGTCATAATCAATCGTACTTGACAAAAACAGTGGTGTCAATACCTACAACACACATGCAGCAACAAAAGCCGCGAAAGGTAGCCGCGCGGTCTGAGGCGTCTTGCCGCGGTGCGCGCGGATCCCCCCCGTCGGAGGTTCGAGTCCTCCCTCGGGCGTGGGTGTATGTGTTGTCCTTAGCGCAAGTTAGTTTAAGTTAAATTAAGTAGTGTGTAAGCCTAAGGACCGATGACCTCAGCAGTTTGGTCCCATAGTAACTTACCCAAATTCCCAATTTCCAGCAACAAAAATCTTCTGTATTTGCCCAAAACATAAAATATCTGACAGGTTGCAAAGCGAATTTGAAAGTGACCTACAAATCATTTGTCCGGGGCAACTACTACTGTCTCATGGACCGATTTTTATTTAAAAAGTGGTAGTCTGTAAAGAAAACGACAAATTACTTTCAGTGTAGTTGCATGAATAGGACTAAAAACTAATATATGTTCATTAATGTTAACACTAATCATGTATAAGTTTCCTGTACACGCACTTGTTCCGCAAACTGCGATAACAGAAGCGTTCAAATGATGTATGAAACACCTAACTAACTAAATGAATAAATAAAATTGTAAAGTTCACTTTGATGGGGAAGTTTGTGCCGTCGTCCGCTAGCCTCAAAGCTAACCTATTCTAGCCGGGCTCTTTCACGTTTATAGCAGTGAATTCTGTCTTCTTAATCCGCATCCCTTGCTTTGCTTTCGTGACACATTGCAAAGGTTGCATGAGGGCTATAATGTGTTGTTGCACAAAGTGAGCCAAATATATAAAAGGAACAAATTACATACGAGGTGCATTCAAGTTCTAAGGCCTCCGATTTTTTTTCTAGTTAACTACTCACCCGAAATCGATGAAACTGGCGTTACTTCTCGACGTAATCGTCCTGCAGACGTACACATTTTTCACAACGCTGACGCCATGATTGCATGCCAGCGGCGAAGGCTTCTTTAGGAGTCTGTTTTGACCACTCAAAAATCGCTGAGGCAATAGCAGCACGGCTGGTGAATGTGCGGCCACAGAGAGTGTCTTTCATTGTTGGAAAAAGCCAAAAGTCACTAGGAGCCAGGTCAGGTGAGTAGGGAGCATGAGGAATCACTTCAAAGTTGTTATCACGAAGAAATTGTTGCGTAACGTGAGCTCCATGTGCGGGTGCGTTGTCTTGGTGAAACAGCACACGCGCAGCCCTTCCCGGACGTTTTTGTTGCAGTGCAGGAAGGAATTTGTTCTTCAAAACATTTTCGTAGGATGCACCTGTTACCGTAGTGCCCTTTGGAACGCAATGAGTAAGGATTACGCCCTCGCTGTCCCAGAACATGGACACCATCATTTTTTCAGCACTGGCGGTTACCCGAAATTTTTTTGGTGGCGGTGAATCTGTGTGCTTCCATTGAGCTGACTGGCGCTTTGTTTCTGGATTGAAAAATGGCATCCACGTCTCATCCATTGTCACAACCGACGAAAAAGTCCCATTCATGCTGTCGTTGCGCGTCAATATTGCTTGGCAACATGCCACACGGGCAGCCATGTGGTCGTCCGTCAGCATTCGTGGCACCCACCTGGATGACACTTTTCGCATTTTCAGGTCGTCATGCAGGACTGTGTGCACAGAACCCACGGAAATGCCAACTCTGGAGGCGATCTGTTCAACAGTCATTCGGCGATCCCCCAAAACAATTCTCTCCACTTTCTCGATCATGTCGTCAGACCAGCTTGTGCGAGCCCGAGGTTGTTTCGGTTTGTTGTCACACGATGTTCTGCCTTCATTAAACTGTCGCACCCACGATCGCACTTTCGACACATCCATAACTCCATCACCACGTCTCCTTCAACTGTCGAAGAATTTCAATTGGTTTCACACCACGTAAATTCAGAAAACGAATGATTGCACGCTGTTCAAGTAAGGAAAACGTCGCCATTTTAAGTATTTAAAACAGTTCTCATTCTCGCCACTGGCGGTAAAATTCCATCTGCCGTACAGTGCTGCCATCTCTGGGACGTATTGACAATGAACGCGGCCTCATTTTACAACAATGCGCATGTTTCTATCTCTTTCCAGTCCGGAGAAAAAAAAATCGGAGGCCTTAGAACTTGAATGCACCTCGTACGTTGCAGATGGGATTTTTCAGGCTGCGTACAGCGCCGCCACCTATCGGTAGTTCATGAAAATATACAGGTGAACGCCCCTCGTATATGAACAGTCAAAGAAAGTGTTGTCACAGCGCAAATATGTAATGCTTACAGAGCAGAAATAAAAATCAAAAACAGCAAGCGCTACGACTTTTCAAGGGTACACTGTGGCCGCGAGATGTGTGGCGGCAGCCGCTGTTTGCTGTGCAGCGCAGAGCCAGCAGCCGTCTCGCTCCCACGCGTCGGCTTTCTTCTGGCTGCAACTTCAACCGCCTTCCCGGAACGTCGACAGCTCGCCCTCCCGACTTCTGCCGGCGGCTTCTCTGCTCAGCAAACCTTCTTTATCTCTCCGCCAGTCCCCGTCCCAAACGGCAACAGCACAATCAAATCTTACTGCTGTCGCTGATCTTCTAACGCGACTGAACAGCAGACGCATACAGATTAGCTAGTGTGCCATCCGGATTCTAGACCAGCAGAGTTCAGAGATTGGGTAGTACTAATTTGTGAAGCCTTTCTGCAAACGTGACGCCATTCTAACGTGGACAACTGCAGGAACTGCTATCGACTTGCGATAAGGAAGAATATAAACGTTATTGCTCCTCTTAGGTACCTATCTAACCATACATTCAAAAATGTCAAATATTGAATTCATTCTTTGTTCTCTGATCACACGGAAATGTAAACAACATGGAATAATGCAGAACATACTTGTATTACATTTATAAGAAAGTCCCAGACTGTGTTACAAAGCTAAGATGAAGAAAAGAATATTTGCACGTAGCGCGGGATGTGTACCTACATCCTTCGATTCCATAAGCCACGAAATTATCCATTACGCTAGCACGTCATGCGATAATAGTATCATTTCTTCATTACCACATTATATCTTTAAAGCTTACATCGTTGATGGATTATTAACTGACATTTAATAATAATGGTGAGATGTTTGTGGCAAATTTGCAGTGCATCATTTTACTTTTTAAATTATTGACGATAAAAACTTACTCTTCAGAGAGCGCTGTTAAATGAAAGCAATAACCGTCAATAAATCATTACGTGAGTGTAATAATAACTAGCTATACCCGGCGAACTTCGATCCGCCTCTGAAAATTTTTATATGTTATAGCTAAACCACAAACGTTGTTTTGCCATATAAATTATCTCTAGTCTATAATAATAATGTATACGTGTAACACGATAGCCGTTGTTGGCGGGAGCTCGAGACAGTGTCGACGCTGCAGCTTGCTTCCATCTTCCGCCAGTACGCGATCCGCGCCGGTAATTGCTGACGAGTAAATAAACACGGTGGAGGCTCGCGCGCTTTGGATTTATGGCCTGGCGAGGCCGCCGTGTAACGGTCAGGAATGCTGCACGTCGACAACTTAGCGTCCAGCAATCCCACTTTACACATGCGGCTTTCTGGTCAAAATAGACTTCTCTAAGTACCTGCGCATAAATCACCAGTCAAGTGTGTCTGTTACGTCAATGACTACAGATCGTAGCCAACGATAAACACAGGCCTGAGCGCATGTCTGTGTGACGTCAGCAATGTAGTGTTCGTGGTGAACGATAAATACTTCTCAAACCCTGTTGGTCAAATATTTGACAGTGTTGTAGGGAAGCTTTTAGCAAAGACCTTCCATAAAAGCTAGAGGGAGCGCCGTTGTTTACATGTTGATTCGTTTGCATTAGCTATAAAACGTGGAAGTATATTTTGTGCTTGTCTATCAGCACTGTCATTATTGCTTATTCTTAAGAATTCAAAATGGTTCAAATGGCTCTGAGCACTATGGGACCTAACATCTTAGGTCATCAGTCCCCTAGAACTTAGAACTACTTAAACCTAACTAACCTAAGGACAGCACACAACACCCAGCCATCACGAGGCAGAGAAAATCCCTGACCCCGCCGGGAATCGAACCCGGGAACACGGGCGTGGCTCTTAAGAATTAGAAAGTCTTTATAACACAAAGCACGCTGCCTACAAAAACAGTAATAAGCGGTTGGAATCTTACAAATAAATAGCTACGGCCATCAGCTGAATTCGAAGTTGTGGCAGTGCGGATGGTGTGAAGCTTACATCTAAAGACAAATGATGTGGAAGGAGATAGAGATGTGAAAATCTAAGTGTTCTCAAAGAGTACATAAGTGAAATAAATCTATTTCTTTGTACTCTAAATAACCTTGCTTATCCTTAAACGTATTTTTTATACTCTAAATAAATTTATTTAACCTTCAAAAATCCTCATTTAGGTGATTAATATATTGGTCCACATGTTGCTGGAATGATACAGGTTGAGTCAGGACGAAAGGTACATGGTTGGCTCTGAGAACTATGGGCCTTAACTTCCGAGGTCATCAGTCCCCTAGAACTTAGAACTACTTAAACCTAAGTAACCTATGGACATCACACACATCCATGCCCGAGGCAGGATTCGAGCCTGCGATCGTAGCGGTCGCGCGGTTCCAGACTGTAGCGCCTAGAACCGCTCGGCCACCCCGGCCGGCGAAAGGTACATGCTTTGAGGGGGGGGGGGGGGGGTATTATTAGTTATTCTCAACAAAAAATTTCATATGGACGTATGCTCCATTCCGAATGGTTTCCGAGATAGAACACATGTAATATCACTTTTGAACGTTTTTCTTGGGTAACTCGAAAACCGCAAACCTCCAGCGAAAACTCGCTCGACGCCGTACTGTTTGTAGGCCAATTTGAGGTAGTTTCTCGACTTGATAGACTACAAGTGTCACGTAGCAAACTGTTCGTCTCAACTTGCTCTACACAACTGTGGTACATTGTAAACCTCAAATTGTCCTACAAAAACTACGTAAGCTAGCGCATGCGCGTCGAGCGATTTTTAAACATTCTCGCGCTCTCACGCACAAACCACTAGTTCTAGAGAAAAAAAATGAATATGACTTTTTGTGGGAAATTTGATATAGTTTAATTTTGTATTGCGACACCTTTTCGCTGGAGGGTGCGGTTTTCGAGTTATTCGAGAAAAACGTACGAAAGTGATATTAAATGTGTTCTATCTCGGAAACCATTCGGAATAGGGCATACGTCCATATGAAGGTTATTGTTCAGAATTACTATCACCCCTGAAAGCATGTACCTTTCCTTCTGGTCACCCTGTATATAAAATGGTACATGGTGATTTGAATACTATATTGCAAGCTGGAATAGCTTTAGCCTGTTGCCAAAAATCTTAGCCATGGGACGATCTTGGGCAGAAATAGCATTCATGATTTAAGCAATGAATCGATGTACCAATTAAAGATGTTGGCCGGCCGGAGTGGCCGAGCGGTTCTAGGCGCTTCAGTGTGGAACCGCGCGACCGCTACGGTCGCAGGTTCGAATCCTGCCACGGGCATGGATGCGTGTGAGGTCCTTACGTTAGTTAGCTTTACGTAGTTCTAAGTTCTAGGGTACTGATGACCTCAGATGTTAAGTCCCATAGTGCTCAGAGCCATTTGAACCATTTTTTTATTTATTTTTTTCAAGATACTATTCGAGAATTTATTCTCATTATCAAGTACAAACATTTACGTAGATATTTTATGTGACGTTTGGGAAAATCGGACAAAATAAATCTGTCCGACTGCAAGGCAATAGAGGCAAAACAGCATGCATACGAACATAAAATAAAATACCTATGTGATTATTTGCTTTTGATAATGAGAATAAATTCTCGAAAAGTGTTATATTAATCATTAAAAAATACCTAGATAGTGCAGTGTTTAATTATTTAAATCATAAATGACACAGTTCCAGCTTTAAAAAAAAATCGATTGTTAAGAAGGAAATTAAGAATCGGCATTTTTCTAAAAACATCGATTATTAAGGAGGAAATTAAAAACCGCATTTCTTAAATGAGTATTGTGTACGCAAATATGATGGGCCACTTTCATGAGAGCAAATTGAAACGTTTGTTCGCCCTTTCTGAAATAATCCTCGTTGTTCCTTATGCCTTCGCACTTTGGCTCATGAAACTAATTCTGGTGAACACTTCGAGCGTCTCCTCTCGGTATCCATGGCTTTAGCCACGATCGTTTCCATTTCTCTTTCTTTTCAAGCAGTGCACTCGCCATTAACTGCTGTTAACTGATCGGCATCCATTCTCAAAGAATTATGACGAAAAATTTTAATAGCTCCAATGAAGCAGTTTGGTCAAAGAAATTTGACGAAATCTTTGACAGAGCATGCGTTTGTGTCGGCCGACAGTTGACACTGCACTCCTGACATCACACAGACGTGCGCTCAGGCCTGTTTTCATCGTTGGCCACGCTACAGATCAGGCTATCGATAAACACCGGCCTGAGCGCACATCTGCGTGACGTCATTTCGACGGATGAAACCAGAGGTCCGTATTATCCACACCTCCGGTGACTGGTTTCCATGGTTTCATTTTTAATGTCATGAACGCATTCTACTGAAGACTATCTCATGGCTAGGTTAAGATTTAACTTGCGAAAGCTATTCCAGCTTTCAATATAGCACTCGAATGTATAAATCCAGAAACATGTGAATCAATATATAAATAAGCGAAGGAGGGATTTATAATCTTGGGTGGTCTCGCGGTAGTGTTCTCGCTTTCCGAGCACGGGGTCCCGGGTTCGATTCCCGGCGGGGTTAGAGATTTTCACCTGCCTCGAGATGACTGGGTGTTGTTGTGTCGTCTTCATCATCATCATTCATCCCCGTTACGGTCGGAGGAAGGCAATGGCAAGCAACCTCCACTAGGACCTTGCCTAGTACGGCAGTGGGGGTCTCCAGCATCATTGCCCTACCCTCTGTCAAGGAGTATGGGACTTCATCATCATCATCATCAAGCAGGAATTTATAAAGGGTAAGTCTGGTTATTTAAGAGTAAAAATAAATAGATTTATTTCATTCTGACACACTTGGCTATTCAATTCTGCAACTCCTTCCACATCCTTTCTTTCTAAATGTAAGTTTAACATCATCCAAAGTGCAGCCACTCCGAATGCAGCTGCTGCAGCTATTTCCTTGTAAGATTCCAACAGCTTACTACGTTTCTGTAGTCAGCATGCATTGCGTTATGAACAATCTCGGACTCTTGATACTTTGCAGTGATCACTGTGGTGGTAGCTGCACACCAAATATACTTCGCCATTTTATAGCTTAACCGCACTTACGTAAGCAGAGCGACATGTATGTAATGGCGAACTGTAATCAAAGTTAAGACCTCCCTTTAACTGTTATGAAAGATCTTTGATGAAAGCTTCTCTGATACACTGTCAAAGATTTGACCAAAGGAGTTTGATAAGTATTTATCTTTCGTCACGAACAGTACACTGCTGACGTCACACAGACGTGCGCTCAGGTCTGCATTTATTGTTGGCTACGATCTGTAGTCATTGACGTCACAGACACACTTGCGTCGTGATTGACTGTTGATTTACGCGCAGGGACCTCGAGAAGTCAATTTTGACCAGAAGATCATTCGTGTAAAGCGGATTTCCTGCACGTTAAGTTGTCGCCGTGTAGCATTCCTGCCTGTGACACGGCTGCGCCAACAGGCCATGAATCCACAGCGCTCCAGACTCCACCGTGTTTGTTTAGTCGGCAGCAATTAGCGGCGCGGTTCGCGTGCTGGCTGAAGCTGGAAGGAAGCTGCAGCGCTCTGCTCAGCCATCTCGCATACCTGCTAACACCTGCCCATAGATGGCGGCTGCCCACAGCGGACATGCCGCAAACACAGCGCACTCCTGTCTATACGTATACCTACACCTACCGCACACACACACACACACACACACACACACACACACACACAGTGATAAAACTCATGGGACACCTTCCAGTATCGCCTGGTTAGTGAGTTAATTCGATATGGCATGGAATCATAAGTCTTTGGAAGTTTCCTGCAGAAATACTGAGCCATACTGCCTCTGTAAACGTCCACAATTGCGAAAGTGTTGCCGGTGCACGATTTTGTACATGAACTGACCCCTTCATTATGATCCCATACATTTTCTAGGAATTCATGTTCAAATGGTTCAAATGGCTCTGAGCACTATGGGACTTAACATCTGAGGTCATCAGTCCCCTAGACTTAAATCTACTTAAACCTAACTAACCTAACGACATCACACTCATCCATGCCCGAGGCAGGATTCGAACCTGCGACCGTAGCGGTCGCTCGGTTCTAGACTGTAGCGCCTAGAACCGCTCGGCCACAGCGGCCGGCCAGGAATCCATGTCGGGCCATTCGCGAGGCCAAGACATTAGGTAGAACTGTCTAGAATGTTCATCAAACCAGTCGTGAACAACTGAGGCCCGGTGAGATCACATCGTCCTTTGGGAACACTAAGCCCACGAATGGTTGTAAATGGTCTCCAAGTAGCCGAACATAACCGAAGACCCAGCCCATTCCCTGTAAACACAGCCTACACCATTATGGAGCCCCATCAGCTCGCACAGTCTCTTTTTGACGACTTAGGTCTTTGCTTCGTGGGTTCTACTCCACAGTAGAACTCTACCATCGGCTGTTACAGACTGAAATCAAGACTCGTCTGACCAGGCCACAGTTTTCCATTCATCAACTGAAATAGTCACGAGGCCAGGAGAGACGCTGGAGGCGATGTCGTGCTGTTAGCATAGGCACTCGCTTAGGTCGTCTGCTGCCATAGTCCACTAACGCCAAATTCGCCGCACTGTCGTAATGGATACGTTCGCCGTACGTCTCACATTGATTTCCGCGGTTATTTCACGCAGTGTTGCTAGTCTGTTAGTACTGACTACTCTACGCAAACGTCGCCGCTCTCGGTCATTAAGTGGAGGCCGTCGCCCACTGCGTTGTTCGTGGTGAGAGGCAATGCCTGAAATATGGTTTCCTCGGCAGTTGCTTGACACTATGGATCTTGGAATATTGAATACCCTAACGATTTCTGAAATGGAATGTTCCATGTGTTTAGGTACGACTATCATTCCGCGTTCAGAGTCTTAATTCCGATCGTGCGGCCAAATCAAGCAGGAAACATTTTCACATTACTCAACTAAGTAGAAATGACGGCTCCGCCATTGCACTGCCCGTTTATCCCTTGTGTACGCGATACCACCGCTATTTGTATATGGGCACATCGGTATCACATGACTCTCACCGCAATGAAGTACGTTATGGCTATATTAAGGACGTGGTAAGTTGGCCGCCATCCCCAAGTACAGATGACGAATGGTGCCTACTTTGGGCACCATTCGTCGTCTGTTTCAGATGTCTGCCAATGTCAGCGATGAAACAGTTGTGATGCCGCAGTTTTGTGGTAAAAAATGTCGTGTGAGTAGGGCATCCCGTCGGATAGACCGTTTGCCGGGCGCAAGTCTTTCGATTTGACGCCACTTCGGCGACTTGTGCGTCGATGGGGATGAAATGATTATGATTAGGACAACACAACACCCAGTCACTGAGCGGAGAACATCTGCGACCCAGCCGGGAATCGAACCGCGGACTTTAGGATTGACACAGTGTCGCGCTGACCACAGCTACCGGGGGCGGACAGTTATGTGGTGTAGCGTTGGCTTTGCTATGTGTGCGAATGACTTTGGCTAATGATAGTATTTGAACTTATATTAATATGTATTATTCATTGCCGGCCGGAGTGGCCGAGCGGTTCTAGGCGCTACAGTCTGGAACCGCGAGACCGCTGCGGTCGCAGATTCGAATCCTGCCTCGGGCATGGATGTGTGTGATGTCCTTAGGTTAGTTAGGTTTAAGTAGTTCTAAGTTCTAGGGGACTGATGACCTCAGAGGTTGAGTCCCATAGTGCTCAGAGCCATTTGAACCATTTTTGAACCATTACTCATTATGAAACACGATCACAATAGTTCGCTAAATAATTTAAATGTCCGTTTTCTTATACCACTGTATCGTATAACAGTTTTAATTAATTTAATGTCAGTTGTTGCAAATAAGTACTTCATTTGAAAATGACCGTCTATGTAATGAGCATTCATGAATTCATATTACATCGTGCAAAAGTTTATACCAAAGCAGTTGATCGGTACGAGACGTGCTCGCCCGTGCGTTGTCAGTACTGGGAGGCAAACAATGAATCAGCCCCACCTCTCACATCGTTTAATGCCACAGACGGTGTTCTACTTACCCCTCCGCCCCTGAAGCAAGCGGTCAGTTTGACAGCTTACGGTCGAAATCAACATCAGTTAAAATTAAGCACAGTTTAAAAGTATTATTGTCTCCGGTTTTCCTGCCGGGTAACAAACAAAAATAGTTACACACTTTTACGAATCTGTTGACGTTAGTTTATGTTTTTAGATTTGGGTTTTAGTTGATAGATGCAAATTATTACAAAATACGACTGAAAACCCCGGGTCGCACGAATATTTTATTCAGGCCGCATGCGACCCGCGAGCGCCGTTAGACGACCGATGTTCCAGCGTCTAGAACATCCTACAGTTCTGTGAACAGGCTATTGTCATCTTGGCAGAGCATACTCATCGTGAAAATGTACAAAAAGGACAAAAGTTGGTTACTAAGGGTGTTGAAATAAACAACATAGCTCATGTTGTTGTTGTTGTTGTGGTTTTCAGTCCAGAGACTGGTTTGATGCAGCTCTCCATGCTACTCTATCTTGTGCAAGGTTCTTCATCTCCCAGTACCTACTGCAACCTACATCCTTCTGAATCTGTTTAGTGAATTCATCTCTTGGTCTTCCTCTACGATTTAACGTAATCCAAATGAGTGGGACCAACACTCTCAAAACAGACCTCCTGTCTCAATCATAGCCACCGCACACTAAGAGGTAAATTCCTCACTGAGTCATCTCTGTACTCTGAGGCTTCAAAAGGGACTCAATTGCAAGTCACCGAATGCCATATCTTCAGTCAGCTACTGTCCAGTTTCCGTACCGTTTAGCCCACTGTGACTAATGCCTCCCGCCGTGTAGACGGTTCGCCGGACGCAATTCTTTCGATTTGCCGCCACTTCGGCGACTTGCGTGTCAATGGGGATGAAATGATGATGATTAGGACAACACAACACCCAGTCCCTGGGCGGAGAAAATCTCCGACCCAGCCGGGAATCGAACCCGGGCCCTTGGGATTGACATTCTGTCGCGCTGACCACTGAGCTACCGGGGGCGGACTTAAGCCCACTAAAGACATGAACTTTATGCAGCTGAAAGCAGTGGTCTTTTGCTAAGCACCAGACTCCAAATATCACCTGCATGCAGTTCCCTTAGCAAACGTTCGTTCGCTCGGGTACTTGGTGTGGACCTAGATTTACTGACAGCAGAATATCCTGTCGGTTTGAAACTGACTTCCATTATCATGGCATAACACTCATCTCCGGTCACTGTCGGTTAGATCTTCTTACTACCACTATTCTCACGCAGTGCCACGTGGCTATATGAGTGCTACACCAGTCCTGGGCAGTCTGCGTTGACACACCAACGATGGTTTTTTAATTTAACGGTCTTTTTTAATTTATTGGTCTTTGGCGTTAACCAGTTAGCCAGGGATGTAACTACAGATCTGATAAATCGTATCAATTATATACCACACAGGTATAAGAAATTACATTAATTCCAGGTTAACTTCGTGGTACACTTAGTACATTCACATTCTCAACACAGTCAATATATAACAACTTGTTTGTGTTTGACATACAACTGGATACCCGCTTCTTGCAGAAACCGAGCTATACTGACATAGTCCGTTGTGGACAGCTGTCGAAACAAGTCCGTCATACATGTAGGTTCGGAAATTCGTGCTTTGATCAAGTCCTTAAGAAACTTGCGGCTTGTCTGTCACAGGGCGAACACCCTAGCATCACATGGTTGAGGTCTGCACTCCCTGCTGGGTGACACCAACGAATTAGACAGCGTTAACCACAATGTGGTCATGGCCATTCCCAAATGCGATCCCTCATTCATATCATTCTACTGATGGGATAAAAGGATTTTTTTCCCATAACATATAACAGGCGCTTGTCCTCAACACCACCTCGTTCTTCACCCTGTCTTGCCACTCACAACCTCTAGTCTCCTTCACACCCAGATTTTCAGTGCCTCCAGCCCCCTTTCCTCATATTTTCGCATGTCCTGGTCTCTGCACGGTATAAAACAATGCGATCATCCTTTCTACCGGTTATAATTCAATGGCTCACACACGAATTTCCTCTTTCTGTTAAACATTTCCTTGATTATCGGCAGTCTCGATCGCATTATTATAATTTAAATGTTACCCGAAAGACATCACCTGTCGTGGACAGCCTTAAGCCGTCGGCATACGGACCGTGCATTCGAACGTTGAGCGTGCCGAGTTTCTGACGTCGTAGCGTGGAATAGCACGCTCGGGAGTCTTTCCGAACGTGCAGAGCAACATCTAGCATGTCAGATATTCTGAGCGTGCGTCTGAGCGTTGACCAATGAGATGGCACAACACCACTATGTCACATTCACGCCATCTCCCTTCAGTACAAAGTTGTGAGGCGCCATATTGGCATTCATTTCAAGCCTATACGTATATATGCCGTTTCTGAGCACCAGCAAATTGAGAATCACTGGAAAACCCGTTGTTAACTGTCAGATCCGTTGCAATAAAATAATGAGAAACCACATATTCGTGGCAAAAGAATGATTGTAACTTGCGTGTTATGAGAGTATGCTATTTGAAGGCAGCAATACACTGAGCATGCACCCAAAACGCATTGGTCTTGGTACTATTTGTTATAATTAAATTTCAGTTAGTAACACAGTTACGATTAAAGCTTTCAGCAAGTGCTAAGATTGGTAAGATCCTAGGAATGACAACTAACTTCATAATGTTGGTTTAGCGTGGTGAGTAGAGTTACTGATTTGTTAAGTTTTTATGTTTGTGCGGTGGTTCGCGACTCGCCAATATGTAAATTTTTTCCCAACATTTGCGTTTTTATTAGGTTCTGTTACTTTATTATTAGTTTAATATAAGTTAACCTTTCTTTGGGTGTTCGATTGGCTTGATATACAAGACATCTTGCCCTACTTGTGTAAAGCTATTTTAATCCTTTTTGTTTCACTCTTCGTAATTCACGATTTGCAAAGATTCTGCTACTGGGTAGGAACAGTGATCAAGTAAGACTGACCTTAGAGTTTTATTAAATGTGGGATTGATGAAATAATGTTCATCTTATGTGAAGAAGTATTGCAAATTTGTATCGCACTGTTCGTAATGGAACTTTTATAAGCCCGCGTCCTCATTGATTGGACAGGGTACTTTCCTTTTCGTGGAAAATGGAGGAAACGTGCGTTGTAATAGAGCTAACGTGGGAATTTTACGCGCGATCGTTTAGTAAACAGTGTGATTTACGAACTAGAAACTTCCCGCAACTGCCGCCGGGGTACGTTGCGATCGCGTGTACCAAGTTGGGGCCCACGTACCGTATGCACATGTCGCATCGGTTATGAGCGTTCAGCAGCACGTTGAACTTAGCACGCACAACGTTGACGTTCGACAGCACGGTCCGTGTGCCGACGGCTTTAGATGTCTTCCGCATAGCCACCTTCCGCTAGGTACGCATCACCAAGGAAGCCAACGTGAAGACTGAAATAGTGAATAACAGTTAAGATTTTGCGGACAGAACGAAGCCGTAGAATAAGAAATTACGAGGTGCACAGTCCGTTCCTCTTCCGCTGTCGAGCTGACTGCCTGTTGGTGAGAGGCTGCGTTCTCGACTCTCGCCCTTGCATTTGCTTCCTTACGCGAAAGCAGGCGCGGTTCCGTGCACGAGGTGATCAGCTCGTGCTCTCGTTGCAGATATAATGGCCCGCTAGTCACGATCCTTCGGCGCAGAGCCCTTGCAACATATTCGTTGCATCAGCGTGCAGCGTGCAAGCTCACGCGTGCGGGCAACAGTCACAGAATGCAAGCAGTCGGCAAAGGTCCCAGAGGTGGCCGGCCGGCGCGAATACCCGGCAGATGGCGCGGCAGAGCGGGCGATGAGACATTCCACCTGCTGGTGCAGCCGGAGAAAGCGCGCCGCAGCTAGCCAGGCACAAGGTTACATCAGACAAACGCCGCGCCGGGCTGCGAACCGGATCTCCTGCCGGCGAGCCGCAGCACACTTCCCACGCCGAAAAGGGGTGGCTGGAAGTGCGCGGAAAACAGACGATCCCACAAAATGTCTAAATTGTGTTTTCCTCGTCTGACTGTTTTCTATTTCCTTCTGGATACACTGAATTTCTAATTTATTGCTATTGTCTAGCATGATTCAGTAATGTCCTTTCGAAATTAATTACATTTACTTGTCTAGAACACCATACCCATTATTTGGTAACAGTGGGATCGTCATTTCAATATTTCTTACAGGGGCTGTACGTCTTCCTTCATTGTTTCTAGTAGAGAAACCCAGAATTACCCAGATACTATAAAGGCGCAAACTAGGTAGACACGCGGGGCGTGGCGTCGGCTGATGGGAACGATCGTTAGGGGGGCTAGGAGGTCAAACGGACCGACTTGGAGCAGGAGAGGCACCACAGGACATTTTAATTTCCACTGTCTATACTTTTACAAATGATTTTTATTGAAGTCTGTCAGCATGACCAGGAAGGATTCAGGATTCACACTTATAGCAGTGGAAGTTCAAAAACAGAACAAAATAAATTTTTTTACATGTGCAATTTCATTATTTTTTGGCTTACTATTGGCTACATTTGTTGCTATAGGTACACTTTTCTTCCTAAGTAAGAGAGATTATCTCAATTTTTACCTCAGTTTTTAATATATTTGAAAAATTCTAGAGTTTGATACACCTGTATGGTTTGTATGCTGCGCAAAATTCACCGAAGAATCTCTCTTACTTATGAAGAAAATTGTACCTATAGCAACAAATGCAGCCAATAGTAAGTGAAAAATGATGAAATTTCACATGTAAAAAAAAAATATTTTGTTATGTTTCACTGCTATGAGTGTGAATCCTGAATCCTTCCTGGTCATGAATTTATTTGTGAAAGTACAGACAGTGAAAACAAAAACGTCCTGTAGTGCCTCTCCTGTTCCAAGTCGGCCCATTTGACATCTTACCTCCCGTACGGCATTTCCCATGTACAGTCGCTCACATCAACAACTGCGCCGTGTGTCAACGTAGTTTGCACGTATAATATTTATTTATAGCTATGCGTCTGGCCTTGTGCTTAATGTTTATGACGTGATACCTCCTGAACTATGTGTCGTACAATCATATAATTTTATAGGTACATTCAGCGACATATGTGGACACTGTCTCCAAAATGTGTTGCGAATGCAATTAGCAGCAACGAAGTATAATAAATTTAAACGTCTGCACGGGGTGGCAATTTTTCACCCATCGCACTGTTTATGACGTATCTCCTGTACTATGTGTCGTACCAGGATATACACTGATTAGCCGGAACATTATGACCACCGAGCTATTATCGATATGAACCTGTCCTGGCGTTAGCAGCGTCACCTGGCGAGGAATGACTGCTAGTCAGACGTACGTACGTTGCATGAAGTATCAGTGAACGCGATGTCCGTGTGTAGAATGGGAAAGGTGCGCGATCTATCTGAGTCTGACCGAGGGCAGATTGTGATGGTCCGGAGGCTCGGCACGAACATTTCGGAAACTGCACGACTTGTCGGCTGTACGAGGAGTGCTATGGGAAGTATCTTCAACACGCGGCGAAGCCACGTCCTGACGTCGTGGGTTTGAACAGCCACCCCTGATTGCAGATGTCGGACGTCGTAGGCTGGAAAGACTGGTGAAACAGGGCAGGCGGCGAACTGTGGCGGAACTAACATCAGACTTTAATGCCGAGCAGGGTACAAGTGCGTCTGAACACACAGTGCATCGAACACTCCTAAGGATGGGCCTCCGTAGCCGACGACCCATGCATGTGTTCGGCGTATGGCTCTGACGCTTCGTACTGCATCTGCAGCAGCAATCTGAGCAGTAGTTGGCACCACAGTGACACAACGAACTGCTACAAATCCCTTACTTCAAGGACAGCTCCAAGCCACGCGCCTTGTAGCGTGCATTCCACTGATCCCAACCCGCCCGCCATTTGCGATTTCAGTGGTGTCAAGCCTTACCTCAATAGGGCACAGGGTGGAGGTCTGTTGCTGTTTCTGATGAAAGCTGGTCCTGCCTCGGTGTCAGTGATGGCTGTGTGTTGGTTAGGAGGCTACTTGGGGGCCTACAACAACCCGTCTGCGTGCTAGATACACTGGGCCTACACCTGGAGGTTTTGGTCTGGGGAATGACTTCGTATGACAGCAGGAGCACTCTCGCGGTTATTCCACGCAAACTGACTGCAAATTTGTACGTCAGACTGGTGATGCGACCTGTTGTGCTGCGGTTCATTAACAGCATTCCATGGAGTGTTTTCCAGTGGGACATCATCGGACCACAACTCCAGCGTCATTCACAACCAGCATTTCCTGTATTGACTGACAACGAGCAACAGGTATGGAACTCCATCCCACAAACTGGCACACGGCTCCAGTACAACACAGTGCAGGCACGTTTGCATTCAACATTCCGGCGGCGCACCGCTTATTAACGTACCAGCATTTCACATTTGCAATGGCGTAACTCGTGCTTACATTAACCTCTGATCTTGCGATGTTAATCACTTAAATGTGTTACCTAGACAAATGTATTCTCTGAAGTTAATTATTGTTTGGTGCTGCGTTAATTTCCGACGTGTATTATACACTACTGGCCATTAAAACTGCTACACCACGAAGATGACATGCTCCAGACGCGAAATTTAACCGACAGGAAGAAGATAGCGTGATATGAAAATGATCAGCTTTGCAGAGCATTCACACAAGGTTAGCGCCGGTGGAGACACGTACAACGTGCTGACATGAGGAACGTTTCCAACCACTTTCTCATACACAAACAGCAGTTGACCGGCGTTACCTGGTGAAATGTTGTGATGCCTCCTGTAAGGAGGACAAATGCGTACCATCACGTTTCCGACTTTAATAAGGTCGGATTGTAGCCTATAGCGATTGCAGTTTATCGTATCGCGACAATGCTGCTTGCGTTGGTCGAAATCCAATGACTGTTAGCGGAATATGGAATCGGTGAGTTCAGGAGGGTAATACGGAACGCCGTGCTGGATCCCAACGGCCTCGTATCACTAGCAGTAGGGAGGCATCTTATCCGCATGACTGTAACGGATCGTGCAGCCACGTTTCGATCCCTGAGTCAACAGATGGGGACGTTTGCAAGACAACAACCATCTGAACGAACAGTTCGACGACGTTTGCAGCAGCATGGACTATCAGCTCGGACACCGTGGCTGTGGTTACCCTTGACGCTGCATCACAGACAGGAGCGCCTGCGATGGTGCACTCAACGACGAACCTGGGTGCACGAATGGCAAAACGTCATTTTTTTCGAATGAATCCAGCTTCTGTTTACAGCATCATGGTGGTCGTATCCGTGTTTGGCGACATCGCGGTGAACGCACATTGGAAGCGTGTATTCGTCATCGCCATACTGGCGTATCACCCGGCGTGATGGTATGGTGTGCCACTGGTTACACGTCTCGGTCACCACTTGTTCGCATTGACGGCACTTTGAACAGCGCACGTTACATTTCAGATGTGTTACGACCGGTGGCTCTACCCTTCATTCAGTCCCTGCGAAACGCTACACTTCAGCAGGATAATGCACGACCGCATGTTGCAGGTCCTGTACGGGCCTTTCTGGATACAGAAAATGTTCGACTGCTGCCCTGACCAGCACATTCTTCAGATCTCTTACCAATTGAAAACGTCTGGTCAATGGTGGCCGAGCAACTAGCTCGTCACAATACGCCAGTCACTACTCTTGATGAACTGTGGTATCGTGTTGAAGCTGCGTGGACAGCTGTACCTGTACACGCCATCCAAGCTCTGTTTGACTCAAGGCCGTTATTACGGCCAGAGGTGGTTGTTCTGGGTACTGATTTCTCAGGATCTATGCATCCAAATTGCGTGAAAATGTAATCACATGTCAGTTCTAGTATAATATATTTGTCCAATGTATACCCGTTTGTCATTCGCATTTCTTCTTGGTGTAGCAATTTTAATGGCCAGTAGTGTAGAATGCTTAACAACAATTTAATTTTCTTTGTCTCGACGATGGCTTCTGTGCAATGCCATTACCAGACATCGTTTTATTGTGTATCATAAAATTATTGATCACTCAGTAAGTGTGAACATTTGCGCTGGAATGAACGATTTAATCGTAAATATGTTTACCATTGCAGATGGCAATTTTTTATACGATGCAATGAACTGTTTTGTTTGATGTGATACTCTTCCATTTGTTGTACCAGTCTTCCTAGCCTCATTACATATTATTAAAGCTGAACTACGTCTGCCGTTAGCTGTGTACTTCCTGCGGTCCATGGCGGCTGTCCTGTAGCCGCGTGTAACGGCTCTGCCGGGAAAACCTAGTCGTTCGCTCTCGCTTATCTTGCCATTGTCCGTAAGCCCTCAGCATACCTGCTTAGCGGAAACCATTTCTAAGCTTCTAGCTTTCTGTTCACATTTATTTGGACTCAAAAGCCCCAGCAGTCTCGGGATCCTCCCAAGACTCTTTCAGTTTCATTCTTCTATTGTAAGCTCGTCCTCGACAGCTCAACAAACACTATCCACTTGTTATGTTCAGTTCGGCTTCCTCCAAAAACTCATTAAGTCTACACAGAAGTGCCAAAGAAACTGGTATAGGCATGCTTTTTCAAATACAGCGATATGTAAACAGATAGAATACGGCGCTGCGGTCGGCAAGTGTCTGGCGCAGTTGTTAGATCGGTTACTGCGGCTACAATGTCAGGTTATCAAGATTTAACTGGGTAGAACGTGGTGTTATAGTCGGCGCACGGGCGATGCCACACAGCATCTCCGAGATAGTGATGAAGTGGGGATTTTCCCGTACGATCATTTCACGAGTGTACCATGAATATCAGGAATCCCGAGAACACCAAATTTCCGATACTGCTGCGACCTGAAAAAGTCCTGCAAGAACGGAACCAACAACGACTGAAGAGAATTGTTCAACGTGGCAGAAGTGCAGCCCTTCCGCAAATTGCTGCTGATTTCAATGCTGGGCCATTAACAAGTGTCAGCGTGCGAACCATTCAACGAATCATCACTGACATGGGCTTTCGGAGCCAAAGGCCCACTCGTGTACCCTTGATGATTGCGCGACACAAAGCTCTACGCCTCTCCTGTGCCCGTCAATACCGACATTCGACTGTTGATGACTGGAAACATGTTGCCATGTCGGACGAGCCTCGTTTCAAAATGTATCGAGTGGTTGGACGTGTGCGGGTATGGAGACTACCCCATGAATCAACGGATTCTGCATGTCAGCGGGGCTGTTGAAGCTGGTGGAGGCTCTGTAATGGTGTGGGGCGTGTGAGGAGTGATATGGGACCCCTGATACGTCTAGATACGACTATGACATGTGACACTTATGTAAAGCGCCCTGTCTTATCACCTGCATTCATTCATATTCATGGTGCATTCCGACGGCAATTCCAGCAGGACAATGCGACACCTCAAACGTCCAGAATTGCTACAGAGTGGCTCCAGGAACACTCTTCTCGGTTTAAACACTTCCGCTAGGCACCAAACTCATCAGGCATGAGCATTATTGACCATATCTGGGATGCCTTGTAACGTGCTGTTCCTCAATTACGTACGTCAGTGCTTGATCCCAATTTTCCGGATAAGAATAACAATCACAGTAGTTTTGAAGAAATCTCTCTCGAAACAACAAATACCCATTATGGGTTCAAAGAGAAAACAATGTTTTCTGTGTGCCCGTGCCAGCGAGAAAAAGACCAACCAGTATCGTACTTGCTGGAGTCGTCCAGTTTTTAAACTTGTCGTTGGAGTGCGAAAGGAGAACGTGGGTGTATGTTCATCAGTTCATAATATGCTGTTAATTTTTCACACCCTGTATGCTTATCTTATAGCAATATCACTGTATCATGTTATTACTAATATAATAAGCTAGTTGTAATATACGTTTAATTTCATTTCACTGTACTGCAGAGTTACATACCGTACTAATTGCGTCCCCCCTTTTTTTTCCTCGAAAATTTTTCTTGAAAACACTAGAGAGGGAATTATGCGAGTAGTAGTGTGATGCTTCTATGAATTTAGAAAGGAAGGGAAACGATTTTTTAGGTAGGTAAAAGTCATATTTACGGTAATTAGTGAAAAAAATTGTATCTACCGGTATTTATTTTCGTTTAACACAGAACTGGATTCATACCACGGTTTCATTATGCTTACAATGAAAGGCAGCAATGCAATGTTTCACGGTTTCTTTTCTCTCTCTATTTTGCGACCTCGCTTTTGTCACTATCATCACTAGATAACACATCATCATCGTCTTCATTTTTACTATTCCACAACATGTCGCCCTCGGAACCGTCAATGGCACAAGAAATTCCAGATTTTTAAACTCTTCTTACCAAAATCTCCCAGGTACGGATTGTCCACCCGCAACGTCGGTATTGATGGCGTCCTTTCCAGCCTCCTGGAGTCAGCTGACGAGACCCCGCCGCCATACATTCTGAATACAGGCGTCGAAGATGACATCTAAAGGTTGAAGAATGGATGTTCAACCTCCAGGAATTTGACTTCATCCGTTTAATTTTCTCCTTTACAGCTTCCACAACGTGATCCCAGAAACTGTCTAGGACTTCTTTTGTAATAATGCCCCAGGTCGTCTTTCCCAGACTTTCTCCAACAAATCCCCCATCACATCTATCATCCAGCACTTTTCCTGAACTTGAAAATGAAATCTATGTGGGGTAGTTTCCTTTGGTCTTCCTTTTAAAAATGGCATACGGTAGAAGTTTATTGCCGTCTGCTGTAATGCACAAGATTATTGTGCGTTTTATGCATTTTAGTTTCTCCGCGTCAGTCGTCTTCACAAGGACACTTTTTGAGCCATTTGGAGCAACGGTGGTGTTGTGCGGCATGTCAAAAAACAAAGACGTCTGGTCAGCGTTATCAATCGGGGAGACCAAGTAGTCATATTCCTGTCGCACTTGCATTACGAAACGATGGAACTCTTATTACCTCATTGTGTGGTCTCGAGCTATACGCCGTCACAAAGATAGTCTCTTTCGTAGACTGAGATTTTGCCGTCTCATAAAACGAATCATCCAACCTCACTTTAAAATCCTTTCTGTCAATGTTTAGCGTGGCAACTATCTCGTGAGATTCGTTAGGCGTCTACTGTCTCAACTGTACGACAAAGCCTCTAAGCCTAGCAATAGTACTCCAGACTGCGTCTTGTATGCAGTTCCTTTACAGATGCACTTGCACTTTCAGAGAATCCTTTCAATAAATTCCTTTAGCGTAAACACAACCACCATTACCTTCTTCTTCTTCTTCAACGTTCAGCCCTGAGGTTAGTTTGCAGCAATACTCCATTCCACTCTTCTGTCTGCCTTACTCCTCATTTCTGCATAAAGAGTACATGCAACATCACTCATAATATGATTCCTTCGCTCCCGGCGATTCCTTTCCTCAATCACTCCTTCCGCTATTATTCCGAAGATGCAACTCCATCTTAGAATGTGTCCTACGAGTTACGTCTCTTCTTGTTTGCATGCGCATTCAGAGAGATCTGGTTTCTTGTGTTATTCTCAGCACCTCTTCTACTATCTCTCCAACTGAACTTCAACATCGTTCTGTAACTCCAAATCTCCAGGGCTTCTTGCCGTCTTCTCTGTCGTTTTCCTACTGTCCAAGTTTCACACCTGTATAGGGCTCCACTCCGAACACTTCCTTCTATGTTCAGTTTCCTCGTTTTCAGGCTAATGATCTTGCTAGTGAGTATGTTCTTTCTAAAGTTAAATGCAATTTTGGCCTCAGAATTTCTTCCCAGCTCTACCGCCCGTAGTGCTCATGCTCCCCAAGTAGGTAAATTCTTTTAGCATTTCTGGCTCCTGTCTTCCAGTTCTCATTCCTAGATGTTCTTCTTCGTTACTGGATACCATCACTTTAGTCTTCCTCTTGTTTATTCAATAATTCATTGCGGTGAGGACCACCTCTAGATTTTCTTTCGTCTCCTTGAAAACAGTAATTTCATCTGCATACTGTAGCACGTTTATCTTCTGTCCATTAATTATTATCCCGAACACAATTGTTTTCTGAACTTACTCTATAGCTTCCTGGACGTTAGCATTAAAAGAAAGAGAGAATCTCCAGACCTTTCTAATTTTTGCTTCTTGTTCCAAATGCAAATTCCTAGTCACAGGCATTTCGTAATCAATAACGACAGCAATCGCGAAATACTTTGGGTACCATTGAATTCTACACCAGGCTGCGCCGCCACCACAACCTGTTTCTCCAATGGTCTGACCATGGCCTGTTGGCAACTACCGCTTTCGAAGCGAAAATAAGACAATCAATTTTTAAGGCATATTGAAACAGTGGGCATTTTAAACAGTAGCCAGTCTATACCACGTAGTGCTAGTATTGCATTACTTAGCGGAAGTGAGTGTTTCAGAGGTGCGGAATGATGAAACAGCGATTATTATAAGCGCGACCTTGCGTGTGTTTATCCAGTTAATCTTCGCCAGTCTCATGCTGATTTACAACTTGCATCTCCTATGCTGCGTCAGGCAGACAGTAAGCATCGTTTCCATAAGTGACTTGAGCGTTTCTTTTTAAGACAAGACTTTCAGATGAGATGCCAACAAGTTTCTAAAGCGGCGTTTCGCAAATATTTCCGCAAAGACTCATAAATCACTCGAGCGTACATTTATAACTGTTACTGCAAATTCACAATAAATGAGGCGAATGTTACTGTAATAGCGTAATATGTGACTTCTCCCTATTCTCAAATAACTCTAATTGTTTTTTTTAAAAAATAATACAATATGGCACTCGATATTATTAGAGGGCGTCCGCGAATCTTTGTCGCAATTCCATTTCAGATCGAACACGGTACGACGTCCCCTACTCCAATAGTTTTCTGGACGAAGAACTAATCAAACTTTCATATAATAATAACAACGCGAGATGGTAGACAAATACTTAGACAAAACAAGCCTGGAAATTATGCACCAAACCTCAATCTCGTCATAACATCACGCAAAGGCTCTTCAAGGTACTGATGATGATTTGCGTATGTAAATGGCGCGTGCTCTATGAGTTCGTTTACCAGGGCAGACTAAAACGGGCCCCATTTGAAGATATGAGGAACCAAGGACCCGAATATTTCGACACCACTTCAGTCAGAAACTAACGGCGGAAGTGAACACACACAGCTTGGTCTGGAAGTTAGAACTTCATTCACAAACAGATAATATTTAAGGATAAAGATGGAAGTCCTTTTAGTAGTGTGCTGACATGACGATCTTTTAATTCAATCTGCAATACCTATTTTACGATGTTGTCTGACTTTTTGTACGCTGTCTTTCACCCGAGCAATGTTTTCTTGTTTCCGAGCTGTTTCGGTTACCATAGTTCACCGATGATCTCCTTCCAGCTAACACATTTGTTCAGGACACTGGCATCAACATCGCGTGCGCCCCCGTCGCAGTTTTTCCCAGCTTTCACCAAAACTTGACGTTTCTGCTTTACACTCCCAGTCGGTGTGTGTGATTCACTTTCTGACTGGGCACGGTCCTTGTCCACAGCACCTGGATAGACTCCAGCGACGAAAAAGGCAATGCGATTATGGTGAGCTCGGAACCTCAGAAAATATTATCGCTAAATGCCCCATGCACCAAGCGTTTGCACTATTCTCCTGTTAGGTTAGCCAGTGACGCACTTACTGCATGGCAGCAGACTACCTGGAGACGCTTGTATTCTGCATCTTTCTTTGTGCGACATGGTGTGGGGCAAACGAGGTACTGTCCCTGATGACTGAAAGCGTATACGCACAATTCCGTGTATATCATGGCGCTACAATAGCTATTACAGTCATTGACAGTATCACCACCGCAGTAAAGAATAAGTCTCTTGCGACGCGGACACCACACTGACGTTTACAATCCATTCGGACACCGATTTGAAGTGTGTAATGGTTGTTTATGTAACTGTAGATGTAATAATAAATGTTATTCAAGTGGTAGCATATAACCGACAGGGACAATCCAATCGCAGGAGACATATTAAACCAGCTAATTTTGGCAGGATACAATAATGGACTATGGCTAGGGACAGATATAATATTCTATGATTTATTAAATTATGGGATAATACATGGACTTTATATAGGGTAACAAAATGATTCCGTTCCTCGTGATCTATAGCTGCCCGAGGAAATACATCATGGTGCAAACCAAATCCAACAAATATTGTGCAATTAAACTGTATCAATTTATTTACATATGGAGCATAAAAGACGTACCCTATAAGTTTAGGAAACTCGTTTCATATTAGAAGAAGAAAGATTTTGAATAGTAGTAGCAAATATCATGTAATAAACACAGCAACAGATATTGAGATACGAAGCATTTAGCAACTGTTCTGAGCACGCATATTGGACTGCTGAGAAACGCAATCGACTAGTGGTTGTTTACTTACTTATCTGTTTATAGAATAGGAGGACTTGCACCATGTATGCAGTCCGGAGTGTAAGCGCGTATGGAAGTGAAACGTGGACAATAAACAGCTTAGACATGAAGAAAATAGCTTTTGAGATGTGGGTTTACAGAAGAATGCTGAAGACTAGATGAGGACGTACTGAATAAAATTGATAAGGAAAAGAAAATTGTGGCACAATCTGACTAGAAGAAGGTATAGTTGATAGGACACATTCCGACTTTTGAGACATCAAGGGATCACGAATTTAGTACTGGAGGGAAGTAATATATATATATATATATATATATATATATATATATATATAATACATCGTATCGTAGAGGGAGATCAAGAGATGAATACAGTAAACAGATTCAGAAGGCCGTAGGTTTCAGTAGTTATTTGGAGATTATGAGGCTTGCGCAGGATAGAGTAGCATGGAGAGTTGCACCAAACCAGTCTTCAGTCTGAAGACCAAAACAATAACAACAACATGTTGTGCACACACATTTACTAACGATAATCTGTAGCTCTAACGTTCTTGGCAAAGCACATGTATAGAGCACCTTGTTCCCCCTCATCACGGATAATTTTTCTTTCTTCTTTTCATGCCGATTTTGAGCGCAGTTGGAAGACACATATTTTGATCTTTATCTTAGTATTCTATACATTATCTTTGCAATACGCTGACGTAACAAGTAGGGATTCTGTGAGTGTCTGTCTCACGGTAAGGCCACGATCATTTGCATGAATGGAAATTCATGGAGAATTTGTTGATCATTTGCGTACAGGCTGAGCAGCGTAGGTTCTACCACATTTCTTTTTTTTTGACTCGTCTTGTTTCTCCAGTTTTACAAATCTTCCAGCAACAATTCACAGCGTCATCCGGTGCATCATCGCCACTGTGTATCACACATTTCGGCTCAAACACTACACTATGGGATGTACCTAGGAAGTCCTGAGCGAGGGCATACTCACCTGGCCAGAGCTGCTCACTCCGGTGCGAAAGGCGCGCGCAGTGAGCCACGTCCACAGGGCTGCCTGGCTGTCTGGCCGGCACGCTGTCTGTGGGTGGTCTGCGCTCACCCGGATCTGAAGCCGGTAGCCTGGCCTTCGGCTCTCGGACCGACGACACTATTTTCCCGCGTTCTCCTACAATTCTGCAGTTACACCCATACTCTTCAAGTTGGTCTCAAGTGTACGGCAACGGGTCGGGTGCTTTATTAGTACATGCTACCCTAAAAAGTTTGGTGACTGGAACAGTGTGTAATGGGCAAACGTGTGCAAAATGCGCGCATGAGTCCGGAGAAATCACCGGAATAGTCACCAGGCGCGTATATATATAAACCGGGTGATCAAAAAGTCAGTATAAATTTGAAAACTGAATAAATCACCGAATAATGTAGATAGAGAGGTACAAATTGACGCACATGCTTGGAACGACATGGGGTTTTATTAGGACCTAAAAAATACGAAAGTTCAAAAATGGCTCTGAGCACTGTGCGGCTTTACTTCTGAGGTCATCAGTCGCCTAGAACTTAGAACTAATTAAACCTAACTAACCGAAGGACATCACACACATCCATGCCCAAGGCAGGATTCGAACCTGCGACCGTAGCGGTCGCTCGGTTCCAGACTGCAGCGCCTAGAACCGCACGGCCACTTCGGCCGGCTAAAAAAGTTCAAAAAATGTCCGACAGATGGCGCTTCATCTGATCAGAATAGCAATAATTAGCATAACAAAGTAAGACAAAGCAAAGATGATGTTCTTTACAGGAAATGCTCAATATGTCCACCATCAATCTTCAACAATAGCTGTAGTCGAGGAATAATGTTGTGAGCAGCACTGTAAAGCATGTCCGGAGGTATGGTGAGGCATTGGCGTCGGATGTTGTCTTTAAGCATCCCTAGAGATGTCGGTCGATAACGATACACTTGCGACTTTAGGTAACCCCAAAGCCAATAATCGCACGGACTGATGTCTGGTGACCTGGGAGGCCAAAGTTTCGGCTGAGCACACGATCATCACCAAACGACGCGCACAAAAGATCTTTTACGCGTCTAACAATATGGGGTGTTTTATTTTGGTTGTAATAAAACCCCATGTCATTCCAAGCATGTGTGTCAATTGTTACCTCTCTATCTACATTATTCCGTGGTTTATTAAGTTTTCAAATTTATACTGACTTTTTGATCACCCGCTTTTCCTCATTACAGAGGCTTATCTCCAACATAATAATTTACTCGGAAATTACTATACAAAGAATAAACGTTCTTAAACTACATTTTCAAAATATTCTTTCAGGTGTTTCGATCTTGTGTGTCCTCTTCCTCTGCGCCCATTCTCCTCATTGTGTGCTGTACATTTTGGAGCGAGGTGGTCATAGATCGTCGTCTTCTTCTTCCCCCCCTCCGGTTCCCACTCCAGTATCAATTTTGATATTCTGGCTTTCTCCATTCGTCGTACATCCGCGTACCACTGTAATTTCTTCCTATCCATTACGTCATATATCCTTTCTTTTATTTCCATTCTCATTATTTCGGTGTTCCTTATCTTCTCTTTCCTAGAGATTCTTGCCGATCTTCTCCAGAAGTCCATCTCTAGAGCTTGTAATTTTTTAATGTGCTTCTGGTTAGTTGTCCAGGTCTCCGTTCCATACAGAACCACACTCTCTAATACGGATTTGTATATTAATTTTTTAGTTCAGCTCATTACATTCCTGCTCCATTTTTTTCTGTAAAATTGTGAAAAACTTTCAGTGCAATGTATTTCTCGCCACTTTTTAAAGGTATTCCACGCACGTTTTTCAGTATGGAGCAGGAAGCAGCGTCAAGCCATTTTCAGACTACGTATTAACGGTACGACAGTGTCAGCACAAAAACAAAGATGCGACTGTATATGATTTTTGAAATAAAAACGACATAGTGGAAGTATGATTAAGGAAAGCGCCATTGGTTGTTGACACATTAGAATATCTTGACGTTTCATTTAACGTGATACAGTAACAAGCTAATACATAAGTAGGACCTACTTCCCAGAGCGTAACAGCGCCGGTGTACGTGTGCTAAGGCTGCTGGCCAGTCTTCGCGTTTGTGTTTGTTTACATAATGATGAACAAAGTGTAGCACCACGCTTACGTGACTAGCGTGAAATTTGAATAGATATCATCGTTCAGATCGAGAAAGATGCAACATCTCCTTGGAGTTCTGGTATATATATATATATAGGAGATGTTGCATCTTTCTACGTATATATATATATATATATTCCGGGCTAGTCAAGCTTTTGTCTAAAAGGGATTCAGTCTCTTGAAATTTCTTTATTAATCTAACCATCGTTGAATTGTTTCAAGGGCCGGCTTTAGATGATTACTCTAGGGATGTATTACAAACCCCTACGTATCGCTCACATAGGGATCGTGAGGCATTCAAACAATCATTCTTTCCACGATCCATACGTGAAAAACAGGAAGAAACCCTAATAGCCGGTACAACGGGACGTACCCTCTGCCGTGCACTTCACGGTGGTTAGCAAAGTACAGATATAGATGAAGAACTGTACAAGAAGAACTGAACGCGTACAACGGGGCAGTGTTCGTAGAGGTAAGCAGACCTGTACATCGAATCAGCTCTCGGATCGTTCAATAGAAGAAAACACTCTTCCGTCCTACGCGTTATCCGTAGTGAACGGAAACTAGACACTAACGATTTTATAATAACAATAAACAAAAAAAATTTCAATATGTAATTTGTTTACGACAGTGATTAGTACATTGCTTCAGGGCATCAACTGGCAGAAATACATAATTTACAATGCTTTTTCGAGACACTTACTGTCCATGCTACTTTATTCTCGCAAAATTAGCTGACACATGTGGAAATATATGTATGGAAAAAGGGAACTCGAAGAATAAAATGTTCCTGGGACGAGTGTCCTGATTCTCATGATTCCCTCACTCTGGATACGTAGATGCACACTGTTAATCGAAACGCCACCTGCAGACGGTTGTCCTAGCAACGAACGTTTGGCATGCGGTTACCTGAACCAGCCCATGGATTACTTATTTCCCATTCAACGCCGGAGAGAGCTCTTGGGTCGTACATACTGAAAACACCTAGACATTTACTGACTGGTTTACGTCGACGAGGGAAAATGTAATTTAAAGATTAACAACGGAACGTGACAACCTCCCTTTTTTTAAGCTTTACGTCCGACTTGGCGAAATCACCTGTGGAGGAAGCAACTAGACTTGGTCGCCAACAGTAATAATAATTGTCCCTCCCCCCAAATACAGGTTCATGCCAGGAATCTGATGACTAATTAACGTCGCGCTTGATTCCTATACCATCCTCCGGTCCCAGACAGGCGCACAGTAATAGCGTAATAAAACTGTAATTAACTACAGCATTATACGTGTGGGCATGCCGATCGGTCTACACCGTTCTCTCTCTCTCTCTCTCTCTCTCTCTCTCTCTCACACACACACACACACACACACACACACACGCGCACACACGCACGCACGCACACTGCGCACGCTCGCACTCCACTCCTTATCTAATTATAAGACTATAGTAGTAATGTATGCTCGACTGCACTCGGGAGCTGAGAGTGTGGACAATTTTCTTCCCTGGTGATGCGTCCCGCGTGAAGGTGCGCCTCCTGGGTTTTTGTTTTTTTGGTTTTGGTTTTAGGGCGCAAAACTGCTATGGTTATTAGCGCCCGGTCCGTGACTTAGGAAACAGTAAAAAACCGAAAATGGAAACCAGCAGCAATGGGAACGAAAGTCATAAAATTGGAGAAACTAAAAGCAGAAGGAAGGCTTAAAAATCCACTACAGAAAGGAACGCGCCTCCTGGGTATTTAGGGAATGTAACTGGCAGAATTTAACGCGGTATTCGAGCCACTGCCTCACTTGGCTCTTTATTATCTTTCAGGGGAGGACATCACGTTAATCCATGAACTCCTACGACTTATTTCGGTTTAACTCCAGTCCTTTCTATACGTACATCCGTCTACATGGATACTCCGCAAGCCACCGTATTGTGCGTGGCGGAAGGTATCCTGTACCACCACTAGCTATTTCCTGTTCCACACGTAAATAGAGCTATGGAAAACCGACTGTCAGCGCCTCTGTATGAGCCCTAATTTCTCGTATCTCCACTTCGTGGTCCTTACTCGAAATATACACTACCGACCTTAAACTTGCTACACCACGAAGATGACGTGCCACAGGCGCGAAATTTAACCGACACGAAGAAGATGCTCTGATATGCAAATAATTAGTTCAGAGCATTCACACAAGGTTGGCGCCGGTGGCGACACCTACAACGTGCAGACATGAGGAAAGTTTCCAACAGATTTCTCATACACAAACAGCATTTGGCCGGCGTTGCCTGGTGAAACGTTGTTGTGATGTCTCGTATAAGGAGGAGAAATACGTACCATCACGTTTCCGACTTTGATAAAGGTCGGATTGTAGCCTATTGCGAGTGCGGTTTATCGTATCGCGGCATTGCTGCTCGCGTTGGTCGAGGTCCAACGAATGTTAGCAGAATATGGAATCGGTGGGTTCAGGAGGGCAATACGGAACGCCGTGCTAGATCCCAACGGCCTCGTATCACTAGCAGTCGATATGACAGGCATCTTATCCTCATGGCTGTAACGGATCGTGCAGCCACGTCTCGATCCCTGAGTCAACATATGGGGACGTTTGCAAGACAACAACCATCCGCACGGACAGTTCGACGACGTTTGCAGCAGCATGGCCTATCTGCTCGGAGACCATGGCTGCGGTTACCCTTGACGCTGCATCACACGCACGAGCGCCTGGGTGCACGAATGTCAAAACGTCAATTTTTCGGATGAATCCAGGTTCTGTTTACAACATCATGATGGTCGCATCCATGTTTGGCGACATTGCGGTGAACGCACATTGGAAGCGTGTATTCGTCATCGCCATACTGGCCTATCACCCGGCGTGATGGTATGGGGTGCCATTGGTTACACGTCTCGGTCTCCTCTTGTTCGCATTAACGGCACTTTGAACAGTGGACGTTACATTTCAGATGTGTTACGACCCGTGGCTCTACCCTTCATTCGATCCCTGCGAAACCCTACATTTCACCAGGATAATGCACGACCGCATGTTGCAGGTCCTGTACGGGCCTATCTGGATACAGAAAATGTTCGACTGCTGCCCTGGCCAGCACATTCTCCACATCTCTCACCAATTGAAAGCGTCTGGTCAACGGTGGCCGAGCAACTGGCTCGTCACAATACGCCAGTTACTACTCTTGATGAACTGTGGTATCGTGTTGAAGCTTCATGGGAAGCTATGCGTGTACACGCCATCCAAGCTCTGTTTGACTCAATGCCCAGGCGTATCAAGGCCGTTATTACGGCCAGAGTCGGTTGTTCTGGGTACTGATTTCTCAGGATCTATGCACCCAAATTGCGTGAAAATGAAATCACATGTCAGTTCTAGTATAATATATTTGTCCAATGAATACCCGTTTATCATCTGCATTTCTTCTTGGTGTAGCAATTTTACTGGCCAGTAGTGTACGTTGGCGGCAGTAGAATGATTCTGCAGTCAGCTTCAAATGCCGGTTCTCTAAACTTGCTCAATAGCGTTCCTCGAAAAGAACGTCGCCTTCCCTGCAGGGATTCCAATTTGAGTTCTCGAAGCATGTCCGTAACACTTGCGTGTTGTTTCAACCTACCGGTACCAAATCTACCAGCTCGCCTCTGAATTGCTTCGATATCTTACTTTGCTTTAATCCGATCCCAAACACTCGAGCGTCCTACACACGGGTTCCTTTACTGATGAACCACACTTTCCCAGAATTCTCCCAATACACCGATGTCGACCATTCGCCTTCCCTATCACAGTCCTCACATGCTTGTCCCATTTCATATCGCTTTGCAACGTTACGGCCAGATATTAAACGACGTGACTCTATCAAGCAGGACACTACTAATGCTGTATACGAAAATCGTGGGTTTTTTTTTCCTACTCATCGGGATTAACTTATATGTCTCTAGATTTAGAGCTAGCTGCCATTCATCACACCAATCAGAAATTTTGACTCAATCATCTTGTATGCTTCTATTGTCACTCGAGGACGAGACTCTACCGTACACCACAACATCATCAGCAAATAACCGCAGCTTGCTGTCCGCCAGATCATTTATGTGTACAGAAAAAACGAGTAATAGCGGTCCCATTACACTTCCGTGGGACACTTCCGTCAATACCCTTGGGTCCGACGAACACTCGCCGTCGAGGACTACATACTGGGCTCTATTACTTAAGAAGTCTTCGAGACACTCGCACGTCTGGGAACCTATTCCATAAGCTCATACCTTCGTTAAGTCTACAGTAGTGGGACGCCGCATCAAATACTTTCCGCAAATCTACCTATTTGCCTGTTACCCCTCATCCATAGGTAGCAGTATATCATGTGAGAAAAGGGCTAGCTGAGTTTCGGACAAACGATGTTTTCTAAAACCGTGCTGATTCGTGCCTTAAGATTCTCGATCTTAAGAAAATTTGTTATGTTCCAACTGAGAATATGTTCAAGGATTCTGCAGCAAACTGATTTTACGGATATTCGTCTTTAATTTTTCTGGTCCGCTCTTTTCCCCCTTCTTACATGTAGGAGTAACCTGTGGTTTCTTCCAGTCGGGTGGGACTTTGCGCTGGGCGAGAGGCTCGCGATAAAAGCAAGCTAAGCGAACTGCTGTTCTGACATTTCGTACAGAGCTGCAGACAATCCTTGATAACCAGTACATAACGGTAACAGTAACAGCGACGCCAAGTGGACTGTTATAGCAAAGTAGGCCGTTATGCAGGCGTGACATCACAGCACTGCCTGTTCGAGCCTCAGACTGGAAATCATGGGTGACAGCGCCACTCTAGACGCAGCGCATTACTTAATTCGAGCAATCCCAGCTGATACTGGACGCGGCAGTTGTCACCTGAGTAAAAGCCCTTCTGAAGCGCACAAGTCGACGGTTGAGATGTGATTGAGGAACGGAGACGCAAAGAAACAACCACAGTTAAACACAGATTAGGAACATATCACGTATTGGCGGGCAGGGGCCTCCGAGCACTGTACAGGATGGTTGTAAGAACTTGAAATCAGCAGAAGTAATCACTCGTGAGTTTCTAAGTGCTCCCAGCAGTCCAGTTAGTTCAATGACTGTGCACAGGGAGTCAGAAGAATGGGGTACTATGAGTGAGCAGCTCTTCATAGGCCACAAATTTCTGCAGTCAATGCTAAGCGACGGCTGAAGTGGTGAAAGCGACACTGCTGGACAGACGATGACTGGAAACGAGTGATGGATCACGCTACATACTATGGCGATCTGATGGCATGGTTTTGTGTTTGGTCAATGCCTGGAGAACCACTGCCGGCCGGTGTGGCCGAGAGGTTCTTCAGTCTGGAACCGCGCTGCTGCTACGGTCGCAGGAACGAATCCTGCCTCGGGCATGGATGCGTGTGTTGTCCTTAGGTTAGTTAGGTTTAAGTAGCTCTAAGTTCTAGGGGACTGATGACCTCAGAAGTTAAGTCCCATAGTACTCAAAGCCATTGTTTTTGGAGAATCACTACAATCTCTTGAGGTACCAAAAGTGAAGTATGGAGGATATGATGTTACGGTGTGGGGGTGTTTTTCGTACTTTGGTTATGGTCCCGGAGATAAGTTTACTTTGAAAAATATCGCTGCACTCAAGTAAATACAACGCCCAGTCACATTAATGTGAGCACCTGCCAAAAGCCTGAATAACCACGTTTCTCCGACTCCAATGCCGTGGCCAGCTCCTTGTTGAGGTTCCACGGCACAAACCGCCCGATAGAGGTCGTCTCACAGATTCTCGACTGCATTTAAATCTGTGGAGTTTGATGGCCAGGGGAGTACAATAAACTCCTCCTGGTGCTCTTCGAACCACGCAAATACACTGCGAACTGACAAGTAGCATTGTCTTGCTGGTTGATCCCATCGTGCCGACGAAAAACAAAACTCCTTGCAATGGTGCACATGGTCCCCAAAGGTAAATACACACTTATGTAGATCTACGGTGTCTTCTAGAATGACGAGATCAGCCATGGAATACCATGAGATTATTTACCAGACTATAACGTTGCCCCCTCCAGCCTGAACCCTGCCAACGACTGTTACAGACTGTTCGCCGAACGCCGCACACGCCAACAGCCATCTACCCGAGAGAGCATAACACGTGATTCATCTGAGGTCACCCAATGGACGCCCAATAGCGGGGCTGCCGTGCAAATTCCAGACGACGACGTCAATGAACAGCAGTCAGCATAGCTGCATGAACCTCGCGCCTGTTACAGTGGCCCACGTGCAGCAGCGTTCGCTGAACGGTTGTTGAGGAGACACCCTTTGTTCACCTGGGCAGTCATTTGCTGAACAGTCGCACGTCTATTCGACCATACACGTCTCCACAGCCATCGTCCACGTCTGCCATTTATAGCCCGTGGTGCACCGCAATTGCCTCGGCGCCGGAAATGTACAGCGCCATTTGCCATGCACGGTACGCTTTAACCACGGTGGCAAGCGAACAGTTTACAAACATCTCGGTTTCGGTAACGCTTCCAACCTTGCCGTGAAAGCCAATGATCGTATCCTCGTGGACGTCACATTTATGGCTCCGTTTCCGCGTTACCACGACTTCCCTGCATTCCGCCCTTCCCCGATATGCTTTGCATACTCTCCTGTAGTGTCATACGCCCTCTGCTTTTCCTGATTTACATAAAGATCTAGGTGATAATCTGAGCAGCCCCCTTAGATAGTTTGCAGATGACGCTGTAATTTACCGTCTAGTAAAATCATCAGACGATCAATTCCAATCACAAAATGATCTAGAGAGAATTTCTGTATGATGCTAAAAATGGCAATTGGCACTAAACAAAGAAAAGTGCGAGGTCATCCACATGGGTACTAAAAAAATCCCATAAATTTTGGGTATACGATAAATCGCACAAATCTAAGGGCTATCAATTCGACTAAATACCTAGGAATAACAATTACGAGTAACTTAAATTGGAAAGACCACGTAGATAATATTGTGGGGAAGGCGAAACGAAGACGGCCCTTTGTTAGCAGAACACTTGGTGAAGATGTGACAAACCCACTAAAGAGACAGCCTACATTACACTTGTCCGTCCTCTGCTGGAATATTGCTGCGCGGTAAGGGATCCTTACCAGGTAGGATTGACGGAGGACATCGAAAAAGTGCAAAGAAGGGCAGCTCGTTTCGTGTTATCGCGCAATAGAGGTTAGAGTGTCACTGATACGATACGCGAGTTGCGGTGGCAGTCACTGAAACAAAGGCGGTTTTCTTTCCGGCGAGAACTATTTACGAAATTTCAGTCACCAACTTCCTCTTCCGAATGCGTAAATATTTTGTTGACACCCAACTACGTAGGGAGAAATGATCATCATAATAAAATAAGAGAAATCAGAGCTCGAACGGAAATATTTAGGTGTTCCTTTTACCCACGCGCCATTCGAGAGTGGAATGGTAGAGAAGTAGAGGGAAAACGGTTTGATGAAACCTCTCCCAGGCACTTAAGTGTGAATTGCAGAGTAACCATGTAGATGTAGATGTACTGTAATGCTGCCATCTGCAGCCTGAGAGTGGTTATTGCACACCGACGTCGAACGTGGGCGGTGGTGCTCTTGGGCTCCGTTATTTCAAAAGTGATCATGTTTTAGGCTACCCCTCGAACACCCGTGAGCACGTGTCATTGTGCTTACATTCAGACTCTTGTTATATACTGAAGCGCCAAGGACACTGGTATAGACATGCGCATTCAAATACAAGGATATGTAAACAGGAAGAATATGCCGCTGCGGTCGGCAACGCCTATATAAGACAGGTATCTGGCGCAGTTTTTGGCTCGGTTACTGCTCCTACAATGACAGGCTATCAAAATTTAAGTGAGTTTGAACGCGGTGTTATAGCCGTTGCACGAGCGGCGGGACACAGCATCTCCGGGTTACCGATGAAGTGGGGATTTTCCCGTACGACCATTTCACGTATGTATAGTATCAGGAATCCGGTAAAACATCAAATCTCCGATATCGCCGCGGCCGGAAAAAGATTCTGCAAGAATGGGACGAACGACGGCTGAAAAGAACCGTTCAGCGTGACAGAAGTGCAATCCTTCCGCAAATTGCTGCAGATTTCAGTGCTGGACCATCAACAAGTATCAGCGTGCGAACCATTCAACGAAACATTATCGATATGGGCTTTCGGAGACGAAGGCCCACTCATATATCCTTGATGACTGTACGACACAAACTTTTACGCCTCGCCTGGGCCCCTTAACACACACTGGGCTGTTGATGACTGGAAACATATTGCCTGGTCGGACGAGTCTCGTTTCAAATTGTATCGAGCGGATGGACGTGTACGGGTATGGAGACGACCTCATGACTCCATGGACCCTGCATGTCAACAGGAGACTGTTCAAGCTGTGACGGTGTGGGGCATGTGGGGAGTGATATGGGACCGCTTATACGTCTAGATACGACTACGACAGGTGACACGTACGTAAGCATACTGTCCGATGACTGCATCCATTCATGTCCATCGTGCATTCCTACAAACTTGGGCAATTCCAGCAGGACAATGCGACACACTATACCTCCAAAATTGCTACAGAGTGGCTCCAGGAACTCTCTTCTCAGTTTAAACACTTCCGCTGGCTACCAAACTCCTCAGACATTAGCACTGTTGAGCATGTCTGGGATGCCTTGGACCGGCCGCGGTGGCCGAGCGGTTCTAGGCCCTTCAGTCCGGAACCACGCAGCTGCGACGGTCGCAGGTTCGAATCCTGCCTCGGTCATGGATGTGTGTGATGTCCTTAAGTTAGTTATGTTTAAGTAATTCTAAGTCTAGTGGACTCATGACCTCAGATGTTAAGTCCCATAGTGCTTAAAGCCATTTGAACCATTTTTGGGATGCCTTGGAACGTGTTGTTCAGAAAAAATATCCACGCCATCGTACTCTTACAAATTTATGGACAGCCCTGCAGGATTCATGGTGTGAATTCCCTCCAGTAATACTTCAGACATTAGTCGAGTCCACGGCACGTCGTGTTGCGGCATTCCTGCGTGCTCGCGGGGCCCTACACGATACTAGGCTGGTGTACCAGTTTCTTTGGCTCTTCAGTGTATGATGGTTAAGTCTTTGCGGCTTGGTCTAGATCCTACGCCGAAAGAACATTTCAAACACCTTTTGAAAAAGTAATACGATCATCAATTGTCTGAAATACAATGGTTCAAATGACTCTGAGCACTATGGGACTCAACATCTATGGTCATCAGTCCCCTAGAACTTAGAACTACTTAAACCTAACTAACCTAAGGACATCGCACAACACCCAGTCATCCCGAGGCAGAGAAAATCCCTGACTCCGCCGGGAATCGAACCCGGGAACCCGGGCGTGGGAAACGAGAACGCTACCGCACGACCACGAGCTGTGGACTGAAATACAATGCTCGACTTCACTACAAACGACTGAGACGATTTTCACACTACATGCATCGCGAAAATCCGAGTACGCGTGAACGTACAGTATTAAACTTCATGAAACGGAGAGGAGGTTTCCGTAAGATCATCTGCAGCATGGTAGATTTACCGGTTTCCAGCGCAGAGCGCCCGATAAAGACTACGTTTACCTGCAATAATAAGCTAATAAATTCAAAATCGCGTTGAATCGGAGTACAGTAACGGAAAACGTATGACCAAAGTCAAATCAAGGAAAACAAACAGCTGAACATTAGCCGCTACCATACCCAAGCGAAGCAAGCAGAAGCATAAAGCACTGAAGAACAACGCCTGATCGAGTTCGTAGCGCAAATGTTCTTTTTTTCCCCTTCAATGAGAAAGTTCAACAGAGTGGAAACAATTTGGCGTTAGCAACAATCGTGAGAAATTAACATGTAGTCGAGTGGAGTTATCCATGTGACGCTATTGCCACTCAGGTGGCGGTATCGACTGCCCTTATGTTTACCACATAAGAGGATACTATGGTACACGAACAAGATATACTTGCACGTCTATTTAATTTCGTCAACTACTCTTAAGTGCCTAAAGATGAAGCCATAATAGGGTCGAAGTCAATGGGAAATAATACGACTAACACAACTCTGAAATGTTAAAATAGCCTGTCGCTCCAAAACAGAGTAAGTATCGACAGCGCTCGTCAGTATAGTGATAATTTGTTGTTAATGCGTACCTTGGCTCGTTCCACATCCCTGAAAGTTTCCCTTCTTGGTAGGATCTAAACACGATGAATGAATAAAGCAGAGGCCATCTGATGCAGTATTTCTTTTCCTTTTAAAAAATTAATTTTTGGGAACTAGGTATTAGATAAGAACGGATTTTTCCATTTTTCCACATCTATCAGATAAGAAATAGAACTAGGAAGCTGGCAAACGCTCTTGGTGACAGTGAGAATACTTTAATCTTTAGTGCCTTCCACTTCCCAAGTACAGGCCTAGGTTAAAATTGAAAGCGCTCTGCCCCCCCCCCCCTCCTCCCCAAAAAAACCAGCACGCTGGTTCCTAAAGGTCATTCAGTTTTTTTTGACCAATAAAATTACAAAATTTTGGCTTCTAATTTACTAGTTTAAGAAGTTTTCTAGATGTTCCTGTTTATTGGTAACATTTAAAACGGACTATGTAAATCATCTGAATCAAAAGAACTATCTCAACAGGAATATTTCCGTAAAAAGAACTACTTTGCCCTTCTCTAAGGCAAATTGAAGCGCGTAAGGATAACTGAAATTTTAAACAATCGGCGGCAGCAAAACAAAGCAACAAGACAGGGGGTAGACTCACGAGCGTGGCACGTGTCTTCCTCATCAGACAGGGGGGAGGGCTCGATGGCACGTGCGCACAGATTCGTCACTTCGCACCGTTGTGTGGACACACTTATGTCTATTTCTAGTCCAGTTATCCACATTTTTTAAGCGTTCTCTGATGATGCGACTCCCACAACCGCCCAAAATACTGTCCAAAAAATCAATTAACACCCAAGGGTGGCCGCACAGCTGCATACGCTCATCGTGTAATCCAATAACACGTGCCTAATTGTGGCTAATTCAATCTATATTTCTTTACCTATTCTTCCTGAGTATGTAATAATCATTTCTGCACTTCACAATTACAGATTGAAAAAAAAAACCTTGTTAACGAATTGTGGGCTTGAGGTGGATGTGTTGGTCCGCAAGATTGCGCAATTCATCTGCTGCCAATATCGATCCTTTTCCTCGAGTCTCGTGGAGGGTGTGTCCATTGCAAACATCTGTTCACATCAGATCGTTGTTGTGCCGTTGTATTTGTGTAGGCGCTACTTTTACCAAAACGGCGCCGCCTGTCCACACAAATATGCAGTATGATTTCCTTGGCTCTTCGAAAACAGTCAATAACATCCTGATAACTGTTGGAATGGAATTAATATCAATATACCCTCTGTGGGCAGCCATCTACATAAGTAGAATACAGTATCCCGATCGTAGATTTTATATGCTTGTGAAAAAATAAATCAGTAAATACTCAGCTGTCTTCTGCTTGAAGTATTGTGTCAGTACGGGAAATTAACGGTATCTCCGATAGACTAGATTGTTATGTCCCTCTATGCTGTGTATCCTGTCACTAGATTATCTGATCGCAATGTTGATATGCACCTGGAAGCAAGATGCGACTGCTGTATTTCATTTTCACGAGAACAACAGTACGCAGCTACTATTACACAGCCGTTGGGTTTATAAACAAAGTTCGGAATAAGAAAGAATCACATGGCATACTGATTTTTTACGCGAAGAACAAAAGACACTACAATACAACAATCACTAGTATATTTCGCTTCAGTAACCTCTGGCAGTTGCAGCTGCCTTTCTTGAAACTATGATAGCGATTCATTTTAGATCACGGTGTTCTGTGACCAAGTTCTCTTTGAAGCACTCGAAAGCTTACAACCGCAACTACTTGTCAATTTAGTTGGCAAACTTTTCGCACATGCAGTTCCATTTGCTGTGATCTTGGTGGTATCCCACGATTAAACGATTTTTTTTCTTTATAAATGTGTGCCCATGGATATATTAAACACAGGCTTTTAAATCATTTGTACGTCGGGAAGTCTTAATTGACACAATAACCCACACGTAAACGATATCAAGTGATTTACAATAACTTGAACTGAAGGTGTGCCAGGATTTCAGAATAGAAAGGGCATTAAACTTTCCCTGAACAACATCCTTCAGATTGACAGTACATTCGAAACAACTGATAGCAGGTATGCTTTGCACAGCTTATCCATCTATAGCAACATGAAGGTGTTTACAAATCCCAATTACGCGTAATATGAGATTACTGAGTCTTCCGTAGCAGAAGAAAAGATATTGCCAAATTTGGAATTCGTAAATGGGTATCACTTATCCAAATGTGTCTAAAACAATGGTAAACATTTATATTTACTCCTCTGTAACGACGACTTTAAGGATTAAGCGATAACACTTAATGAGCGATGTAGAGAAGAAAACGGTATCTGCTAATCAGTTACAAGTCAGGGAATTCTAAAGGCCTTTAGTATGCAAGAGTTGAAATGTGTGCAGTTTCGTCTCCATGTGAGATTCTTCAGCGTCTTGGTACTTTGATGGAACATTTTGTTTATTCTGAAGTCAATAAAATTTTTAAAAGGTAAGAAAAACTTGTTTTATTCAATGTTTACTTCAATTGTGAATCATAACTTATAGCAGAAATCATATTTAAAAAATAATTAGTGCGCCGAAACGCTATTAATTGATCGTATTTCGTGGAACACCCTTTTCTATTGTACCGACACCAAAGAGAAGAGAATTACGAGCACACGTTTTTCTCCTCAGCAGCATTTACCTGAAGTGGATGCGACAAGTACTGTTAAAACGCATCCGAACAACCACAGGAAATTATATAAATGTTACGCATTACCACCAAGGTCACCGTGCGTGAGCATCAAAACAAATGTCACTGCAAGCTATTATGGCAACCGGTGACAGTTGAGAAAAAGTAAATGTAATGAGAACGAAGAAACGACAAATAGGTCGAAATGTTCACGGCCTCACATGAAAGAAACACGTTATTTTAGAAGAATTAAAAACAATAACAGATGCCAGAAATGTGCCTTGGCAGACAGCCGCCACTACACATACAGTTATACTGCGTTCGTTTCATAGAAAATGATCGTGAACTGCGTGATCTTTTTCTAAATATTGCTGAAATCTAGTAGGGTGTTCGTCCCTTCAAGAGAAACTTTTCACCCGAACTGGTAACAAACCGGCACATTAACATAAAAAACCCGGGTGTTTTCGTAGATAATATAAAAAAAACATTGTACAGAATTTGGGACAGTAATGTCGCCGAATGCAGACAGCTTTGACCAACTCTTCTCGCACGTACCTGTGCAGAAGCCGTGAGGCACGCAGCTGTCCTACAGAGCGGCGCGCTGAGGTTGTGTGGAGTGACAGGCCACGAAGCAGCCATCACGATGACAGCGATGAACAGGGCCAGACACAGCAAGATGATGATTATCGCGACGATGAGGCCGGTGCGAGACAGACCGGTGCGTTTGCTCGCGCTGTGCTGCAGCCGGGACACGAACCCCGAACGGCCGCGTCCGCCGCGCTTCACACCCACAGAGTCCGCGTCACTCGAACGGCGCATTTGATCGGAACTGGAAGGAGGCAGGCAGGGCACCTTCTCTCCCGGACTCGAAGGTACAGGCGGTGAGGAATCCCTCCCGCCATTAGCCAACCCCTTCTCACTGTCGTCTTCCATTGTTCAGTCACTCACTGCAGCGTCAACAATAACACTCATAACACGGGTGCACTCGCCTGCCGTAACCACCACTGCCCGACTGCACCGTACGCCGTGCACACGTGTACTCAACAATACTCACGTCCAACGGACGCTCGCCCGGCCCGCGTTTCTACCACGTCGAAGCTCATTGGCTGAATGCACGACGCCCCTCGCTCGTAGTTCGCATCCATAAAGTTTCAGCGACGGCCACTGGAGGCGCACCGGCAAACAGCTGAGTGGAGTGGGCGCTCGCCATCCTGCAAGTAGTTCTGACGTCTGCCAATGGGAACGCTACTGTGCTGACCGAACCGAACGAAACACACCGTCGTTTCCGATCTGTAGAATAACTTGCCCATAATCGAACTACGTTTTATAAGGATTTTAATTGTCGCAGGAGCATAATGGGGCACCACGCAGACAGCAAGTAGGAATCTGTATGTGGGCAACAACTATCGTTTAAAGCTGAACGGAATTAGTTATTTCAATTTTTTTAAAAGTCCTATAGCTAAAAACATTTATTTTACTTTATTTATTTATTCGTCCATAGACCATTTAGTTCAGTAATATCGGTCATGTAACTAACACACAGAAATAATACATATAAAAAATTAACAAAATAGGATACGATAACGTGTGGCTAGGACAGAAAATCGGCCATGGCCTAATCAAAGGAAGCATTCCATCTTAGCGCAAAGGGGAAACCATTGAAAACCCACGTCACGATGGCCGGAAGTGAATAAACTCCGGTCCTCCCGAATACGAGTCCAGTACGATAAGACCGGAATAGCCACATCACTAGGCACATGATTGGAAGGGGAACCACAAAATACATCGTTTACATGGTGAATGCAACATGCACAATAAGTAAATCAATGGAAAAGATATTTTGAAAATAAAAACACCACTGAAAAATCATGAACAAATTACATAACACTGCGGAAAAATACAAAATTCACAATAAGGCAGTGATGTAGGTACGCGTGATACATGAAAGTCTGATTTAAAACATCCCTCAAAAAATAGAACACATTATATAACACCGCGAAAAGGCAGAAAGTATATGATCTGTCACTACTTGTCCACTTGACTGCAAGTGACGCGTCAGTGGTAGATCCTGATGCGCCTAACCAACAAGTTTGAGGTGCTGTCTTTACTGAAACTGAATCTGAGTCAGTGTGACTCCCGTCACCTGTTTCAGGTAAAGCTGTGAAGAGGAGACAAACGCAAAAAGATAGGGGGACTATAAATCGTCAGTAGATCAGACCTATCGAGAATGTTGGTACCCTTTAGGGAAATAGCAGCAAAGGACAGGAAAGCACACCAGATGCCCTCAGCGTGTATGCCTGTGGCCCTCATTCAACATGTTGAAGAGGCTATTCCAGCAGCCATTGAGGGAACAGAACCCACCAACTGCAGCTTATGGCACACATTGGAACAAGCAGAGCCTGTCATCCAGGCTCTGGAGTCATACTTCGGTCATTCCAAGGCTGGCAGAGAAGGCTGAGAAGACCATCCTTGTGCATGGAGTTTCAACAAAGCTCACAATTTGCAGGCATTGTCCACAGAACTGATCGTGGCCCTTTGGTTCTGAGTCGAGTGGAAGGACTGAACAAGAGACTTCGTATGCTCCTAACAAGCTAGGCTGTGACTTCCTGGACTTTTGCCATAGGGATGAGAACTGTAGGACCCTCTAAATGGATCAGGTGTGCACTACAGAAGCATGGTGGAAACCTGAAATGACAGTAACGTGATTTTTGGGAAAAATTTGAGTGTACATCAAAAGGACGGGAAAATGGGAACTGGAGGTGGTGTTCTTGTCGCAGTATATAAGAAAAACAAATCCACCGAGATAGAAATTGAGGCCACATATGAAACTGTTTGGCCAATGATAATTGAATCCTTCTATCTCCCAACAGATTCATCTCCTGATGTAACTGAAAACATTAGATAAAACCTCAGTTCACTTGAACGTATGTTCCCCAGTTATACTGTACTTATCGGTGCAGACTTAAATCATCCAGCAACTAATTGGGAAAATTGCAGTTTTGTTAATTGTGGGCATGGTAAGACTTGTGAAAAATTACTAAATGCCTTCTCTGAAAACTACCTGGAACAGATAGTTAGGAATCCCAGACATGATGAAAATATATTGGAGCTAATGGCAACAAATAGACCTGACCTATTTGAGGATGTCTACAGTGAAACTGGTATCTGTGACCATGACAAAGTTGTGGCAACAATGATTACCAAACTACAAAGAACAACTGAACCAAGCATAAAGATATATATGTTCAGTAAACTAGATGAAAAATCGGTAGTGTCATTCCTAAATGAGGAACTAGAAACTTTCAGCACAGGGCACAAACATGTAGAGCAACTATGGCTCAAGTTTAAAAGAATAGTTGACCATGCAATCGATAGATATGTACCCAGTAGAACAGTTCATAGTGGGAGCAACACTCCATGGTATACAGTCACTATAAAGAAAGTTCTGAGGAGACAGAGATTACTGCATAATAGGTGTAAAACAAAGCTTAGAGCTATAGACAGAAAGATGCTCAATGAAACATGTTTGGCTGTCAAGAGAGCAATGCATGATGCCTTCAATGATTACCATAGAAGAATATTGTCAAATGACATTTCACAAAACCCAAAGAAATTATGGTTGTATATAAAGGCATTAGTGGCACCAAAGTTAGTGTCCACTCCCTAGCGAATGAGAGAGCAACTGAAATTGAGGGTTGCAAGGCAAAAGCTGAAATGATTAACTCCGGTTCCAAATGCTACTTTACATAGGAAAATGAAGGAGCACTACCCCAATTTAATCTTTGTACTGCTGAAAATATGAATGAAATAGGTATTAGTGACAGTGGTGTTGAGAAACAGCTGAAATCTTTAAAACTGAAATAGCTCCATGCCTTGATGGAATCCCTGTTAGATTCTATACTCAATTTGCAGCCCTGAACAAAAACTATGCCCAGTACTTGGGAAAAAGCACAGGTCACACCTGTCTACAAGAAGGGTAGTACAAGTGATCCACATAACTACTGTCCAATTTACTTGACATCAGTAAGTTGTAGACTCTCAGAACATATTCTGAGCTTAAACATAATGAGGTATATTGAACAGTGACCTCTTCAATGTCAACCAGCATGGATTCCTAAAACACTGATCATGTGATACTCAACTTTCACTTTTCTCAGATGATGTACTGAAAGCTTTGGATCAAGGCTGTCAGGTAGATACAGTATTTCTTGATTTCCAAAATTTTTGACTCAGTACTACACCTACACTTGTTGTCAAAAGTACAATCATATGTGGTATCAACTGAAATTTGTGACTGGGTTGAGGACTTTTTGGTAGGGAGGACACAGCATGTTATCTTGGATGGAGAGTTATCATCAGATGCAGAAGTAACTTTGGGTGTGCCCCAGGAAAGTGTGCTGAGACCCATGTTGATCATGTGGTATATCGATGATCTTACAGACAATATTACTAGTAACCTCAGACTTTTATCCATGGTTATCTATGAGGAAGTGCTGTTTGAAAGAAGCTGCACAAACATTCGGGAAGATCTTGATAAGATTTCATTCAAAGCAGTGCAAAGATTGGAAACTTGCTTTAAATGTTCAGAAATGCAAAATTTTGCACTTTACAAAATGGAAAAAACACAGTATCTTATGATTATAATATCTGTGATTCACTGTTGGAATCGGGCAACTCATACACCTGAGTGCAACATTTTGTAGGCATATGAAATGGAATGATCATATAGACTCATTTATGGGTAAAGCAGGTGGCAGATGATAAGAAGTTCATAATGTCTGTAGATGATATGTTTTCCAGGGTTCAGGGACAAATGTTAACTTGCTTACAGTTAGCAATTAGAGTGTTGTACTAGAACAGCACATACAGCAAAGAGAAACAGTGAACTTGAATGTCACAAGTTATAGAAAGAAAATGAATGATGAGGGAAATATATGTGGACAATTATCAAGCATAATTGTCCAAAGGTAACTTTATAAATGAAATACTGATGCACCAAGTACAAGCTGGAAATAACTTTAATTATGTATAATTATATATTGTCACATACAGCACTACTTTGCAGAGAGTCAAAGAAGCAGAATAGCTGATCTCTACCATACATTAACAAGGACAGTCAGGAACTAAGCCATGAAAGGGAAGAGCAAGAAAACAAAGCAGCCAGCTAAAATATTCTATCATTTTTTGGGTGTGCATCTGGGACTTTTTTAATTCTTTTATTGAGAAAGGTAACCAATAACAGTAGAAGTGACAAGATAAACAAGATAACTAAATTTGGAGACAATGGATGGTTAATAGACACGTGAAAGGTCAAGATAGTACAGAGAAAACAGAGGAACTGGGAAGAAAACCTTGTCATAGAATACAATCAACAATCAAACAAAGATATAATGTGTGGATAGATATGTGTGTGTGTGCGAGTGTATACCCGTCCTTTTTTCCCCCTAAGGTAAGTCTTTCCGCTCCCGGGATTGGAATGACTCCTTACCCTCTCCCTTAAAACCCACATCCTTTCATCTTTCCCTCTCCTTCCCTCTTTCCTGATGAGACAACAGTTTGTTGCGAAAGCTTGAATTTTGTGTGTATGTTTGTGTGTCCATCGACCTGCCAGCACTTTCGTTCGGTAAGTCACATCATCTGTGTTTTTAGATATATATAAAAACAAAGAAGAGGTGACTTACCGAACAAAAGCGCTGGCAGGTCGATAGACACACAAACAAACACAAACATACACACAAAATTCAAGCTTTCGCAACAAACTGTTGCCTCATCAGGAAAGAGGGAAGGAGAGGGGAAGACGAAAGGAAGTGGGTTTTAAGGGAGAGGGTAAGGAGTCATTCCAATCCCGGGAGCGGAAAGACTTACCTTAGGGGGAAAAAAGGACAGGTATACACTCGCACACACGCACATATCCATCCACACATACAGACACAAGCAGAGAGAGAGAGAGAGAGAGAGAGAGAGAGAGAGAGAGAGAGAGAGAGAGAGAGATATATATATATATATATATATATATATATATATATATATATATATATATATATATATATATATAATTATAATTATAATTATAATAGAGGGAAACATTCCACGTAGGAAAAATATATCTAAAAACAAAGATGATGTGACTTACCAAATGAAAGTGCTGGCAGGTCGACAGACACACAAACAAACACAAACATACACACTAAATTCAAGCTTTCGCAACAAACTGTTGCCTCATCAGGAAAGAGGGAAGGAGAGGGAAAGACGAAAGGATGTGGGTTTTAAGGGAGAGGGTAAGGAGTCATTCCAATCCCGGGAGCGGAAAGGCTTACCTTAGGGGGAAAAAAGGACGGGTATACACTCGCACACACACACATATCCATCCACACATATACAGACACAAGCAGACATATTTAAAGACAAAGAGTTTGGGCAGAGATGTCAGTCGAGGCAGAAGTGCAGAGGCAAAGATGTTGTTGAATGACAGGTGAGGTATGAGTGGCGGCAACTTGAAATTAGCGGAGATTGAGGCCTGGTGGATAACGGGAAGAGAGGATATATTGAAGAGCAAGTTCCCATCTCCGGAGTTCGGATAGGTTGGTGTTAGTGGGAAGTATCCAGATAACCCGGACGGTGTAACACTGCGCCAACATGTGCTGGCCGTGCACCAAGGCATGTTTAGCCACAGGGTGATCCTCATTACCAACTAACACTGTCTGCCTGTGTCCATTCATGCGAATGGACAGTTTGTTGCTGGTCATTCCCACATAGAATGCATCACAGTGTAGGCAGGTCAGTTGGTAGATCACGTGGGTGCTTTCACATGTGGCTCTGCCTTTGATCGTGTACACCTTCCGGGTTACAGGACTGGAGTAGGTGGTGGTGGGAGGGTGCATGGGACAGGTTTTACACCGTGGGCAGTTACAAGGGTAGGAGCCAGAGGGTAGGGAAGGTGGTTTGGGGATTTCATAGGGATGAACTAAGAGGTTACGAAGGTTAGGTGGACCGCGGAAAGACACTCTTGGTGGAGTGGGGAGGATTTCATGAAGGATGGATCTCATTTCAGGGCAGGATTTGAGGAAGTCATATCCCTGCTGGAGAGCCACATTCAGAATCTGATCCAGTCCCGGAAAGTATCCTGTCACAAGTGGGGCACTTTTGTGGTTCTTCTGTGGGAGGTTCTGGGTTTGAGAGGATGAGGAAGTGGCTCTGGTTACTTGCTTCTGTACCAGGTCGGGAGGGTAGTTGCGGGATGCGAAATTTTGTGTGTATGTTTGTGTTCGTTTGTGTGTCTGTCGACCTGCCAGCACTTTCATTTGGTAAGTCACATCATCTTTGTTTTTAGATATATTTTTCCTACATGGAATGTTTCCCTCTATTATAACTATATATATATATATATATATATATATATATATATATATATATATATATATATATATATATATATATATATATATATATATATATATATATATATATATATATATATAACAGGGGAACACACAAACAAAAGGTATTAAAGTCTGCAAGCTTTCTGAGCCAGTGTCTCCTTCTTCAGGCATAAGAGTTGAAGGGGAAGGGAGAGGGGTAAAGGAAAAGCGTTAGAGTTCAGGAAAGTCACACAGAACCCAGGGTCAGGGGAGACTTACCCGATGGCAAGAGAAGGGAAGACTGTCTGAAAAAACAGACACCACTCATATAGATATATTTATGTGCTGTGAAGGCTGACATGATCATTCAGTGCAGAGCACTCATCACCCAACCTCATGTGAGACTTCACGTGGTGTGACATGCAAAAAAAGGAGAAAAAAGGGCAAGGGACACTACTTTGGTAGTGTGTGGCAAATGGAAATTTGGACTATGGGGAGAAGCCTGTGCAGGTGGCATAAGTGGTTAACACATATGCCTAGTAAGCAGGAGACATGGGCATTGGTAGAAATTTTCACTTGGCGCCATTGAATTCTTTCATTGCCTGAATACAGCAGATATCAGAATTTCTCCTTTCTGAATATTATTGATCATAAGGTAGAAGGAGTAAACTCATTCAGCTTCCCAGAAATACTATCTCATTTATGACATAAATGGACATGTGAAAGAAAGCAGAAAGGTTTAATTACATTAACAGAACAATCTAGGTAACCCTCAGAACTAAATTCTGAGGGTTCTACACAATGATATCAGTACCACCATAACATATGTAAGTGAGTTGTGGACTGTAATAAAAAGAAATTAATGAAGATTACAAGCATTGGAGATGTGACTACTGTGAAGAGTAGCTGTGTACACACTATCTGACAGGGAGAGGAATGCTGACATCAAAGCAGAGCTGGGAGTGAAACATTTAAATGAGCAAATTAAGGAATACTGGAAAAACTTTAAGGATCATGTCTCAAGAATGGAAGACAATGGAATACCAAAATCAATGCTGAATTACTACCCAGTGGACAGACAGTGTTTAGAAAGATCATCGAGAAGGTGGAAAGATCGATAATTTCAACCAATGGGGCATAACTGGCAAATGCCTCATAAATGCAGAATGAAGACGATGATGGGTTAAGATGACATCTGATGTGTCACAATGGTCCTTGATGGACAGTCTGAGCAGAGCCTGTACCTTTGGCCCCAAGATCACCTGACTGACCTCAGTACTCTGGATGTTTCTGTGTAGAGTAATGTCATGTTTACAGCATTCCCATCAACGCAAAAGAAGAACTGGAGCAGTAAATTGTAGAGTCTAGTCAAGAATTATGAGGTGATCTGCGGGGATGTTTGAAAGAACTTGTAACTCAATGCAGAGACAAGTGCAATATTGTATCCTAATGTGGGTCATCACCTAGAATGCCTTTAGCAGGTACGAGTATGCAGTTTACATTTCAAATATGTTTGTTCTAACTAGGACAATAGAAAGTAAGTGGTGATTCAAAACCATACATTCAAAATAACCTCACAGCAGCTCATTTGTGGACCCGTGTTTACTGGAATGTTCTTGCTTCTGCTGTAATACACTGCTTACAAGAATTAGGGGAACACATATATCAATGTCCAGTATTTTAAATCTATTTTGACACAGGCTATACCTGTGGTCTTACTGCTTAGCTTGAGATTTTCACTTTCAGTGGAGGCAACAATTAAAATCTATTGACTGTGTTGTGGGTTATAATGTCATGTGACCCCTCAGAAGGAATGGAGTACAGGTGTCCCAGTGTTTTCTAGTGATGTACACAGATTGCAGTTGTCATTTGCGGACATTATATTAAACCAAGCACATGCAATGTGACATCTTAATGTAGTGCAAGATGCAAGGGCAGCCTGTTCAAGCCAAAAAGCATATGCTTTTGGTCTTGTTGCTTCAGATGCCAATGCCTCGCCTTGTGTCATCCATAGGTTGTGGAGATGCTCAGGAAAAAAAAAGTCTGTACACAAGATGGGTTGGCAACATCACTGATGCATTGCAGCCGCATATGAAGACTGATACCTGGCCATCACTGCATTGTGGCATTGTACAGACACCACCAGAGTCCAGCAAGGTGATCTCAGAAGGGCCACTGGAGCCACTGTGTCCAGTAAGAATGTAATGAACAGATTATGAGAAAGGGCCTTACCACCCAACCATCCTGTTTGAGTAAAATACTTGACATGACATCTTGGCAGCTTGCCTTCAGTTCTGCTGTTGCCGTGTCAACTGGCAACTTCATCACTGATGAAATGTGTTATTCACAGACAAGCCCAAATATCCTCTGATGCTAGGTGATGACCGTGTTTGTGTGCAGAGACCCATGGTGATCAGAACCTGCCAAATGTTGTCCAGGAAATCAACACATTCTTCTTTCTTGGCAGCCATATAGATCTTGTTGTTGTGTATAGTCACCTTACTGCCAGGCCGTACATTGAACAGATTATGTTGGTGGCTGCTGCATACAGTGGTGGCCCTGAATTCCTTCTAGTGCCAGGGCCTATGTGTTAGTCACCATCAAGGATATCTTGTGAAGCCTAGATATTGAAGCAATGGAATGGCCAATGGGGAGTCCTGACCTATACGCGATCACGCAGATGTGTGGCATGCTTGACAGACATGTCTGTCATTGTTCTCTTCCACAACAGACTCTCCAAGAACTCTCATGGGCTCTCATTGAATAATGGCAGTGGATACCATAGGGTGACTTCTGTAGACTTACAGGTGTCAGGCAGTGATAAACACTTAGATGTCATACACAGTACTGAAGCTCTCGAAGTCCAATGAGAAACAACCAGGATGACAGCATGAATGGTTGTTTCCACTTTGTTTTAAACTATTATAGGACATTTCAGTTATTTTTATGTAAACCACCAAGGATATCATTATAGTTTTTTGTGTGCTTCATTTGTGAAAGACAAAGTACAATTTGGTAACATACCCAGTCCTCAGTTATTGATCAATGGAATAAGGCAGATGCCCACAGTCATATTCCCCTAATTGTTTTGAGAAGTGCACATTTTCATCCATGTCAGTTTTTGTTGTTAGTTATGATATACTCTGGATAGGGAACAGACTGAACTAGATTTTCCTCATAAAATGCACCAACTAGATCACAAATCTGCAGCCACCGTGTCTGTCATGGTAGTTCATTTCCTGATTATTACTTTTTCTCCATTCTTATTCAGACACTGAATATACCGATTTTTAAAGTTAGAAGAATGAAAATGATTTTTACCTTCAAGTTGTCCTTTTTCTTTTTTTTAAAAAAAAAAGAAGAAAAAAGATGTGAGTATCTGGCATAATTTTCCATTTTCTTCCACCAATGAGAATGTGATGCTTATGCTTCATTTATTGTAATTCCACTCATTTAATATGAGATGTGAACCATTTTTAAACCATAGTTATTTAGTATGCCCCACTTACAAATGGCAGCAGGATAGACTGTCTGCTGAAAAATGAAGTTAATCTAGGAACTAGCAAGGAATTATAATTACCAGCATTGGCAATAACCACATTGTGTACTTTCGTCAGAATTGTGCTGCACATCATATTCCAAATGTTGTGTTTCACTTACAGTTTCTTCGTTTGTTAACAGGATTTTATGAAGTTTCAACATATGTGGGACAACATTAAGATTCCTTGGAATGATGAGAATGCATCTTTGTGTGCAAATGAATGCACATAATCATATCTAAATTCATTTATATTCTTTATTTAAATCAAAAGTTATTCATGTGTAATATTTATTTCTGCACATTTTACAATGTGATTATGAAACAAATGCTATCAGTGGCAAGACTGCAAAAAGAAATCAGCATAGGTAGTTAGAAACATTAATCTGTGTCTTAGAGCAGAGTGGTGTATATGATAAACAACTGAGAGAGTGACCCAAAATTTTGCTCATTTCTCATTTTGCCTTTTTTAATTATGTTTTATTACATACATCATTTAGCCTAACTTTAACTATTACAGAAAATGTTAATCATCATGAGCAGATGAGGAGCTGGACAAGAGCTTGGAATTTCTCTCACACAAGAGTTCCTAGAAAAATAAGCAAATTCTCAAGAACTTCAAAGGTTTAGAAGAAAAAATGAATAGTGCTGCACTCTCTTTAGCACATATGAATCACTATGAACTGTTAGTCTTAGAAATTCTCTCTTGGAAGCCCAGCTGTTGGAGTTGGTTCAGACAACTGCATTTTTGGTTTATCTGCTTTGGCATACATGAATCATTTGCTATGAATTTTAATTAATATGAACAAAATTGATTATTTATACAAAGGGATGCCACACAACTAATCTCAGTTTAGATGGTCTTGAGAAAGAAACATAATGACTTATTTTTGTTAAATAAAGTTGTGTGTTGCTCTGCTCTTGAATTAACTTATGTTTTGGCTCCATTTATTCTAAACATCGTGTTTACAGCTACAAACTGCTTATTCAGTAGAAAGATGAGCAGTTCACATTTACACCATAGATACAGCTCTTTAAAGAAGACAATTTCCAGATTATTTTTTTAAATTTTTTGTCTATAAATGAAAAATAAATTTCTGTTCAGCGTAACATCACAGTCAATTTGTGGAAAATATTTAAAGAAGTATTATCTCTCCTTAGACATTAATATGTACTTCAAGTGTTATTTTCATTAGAGAGAAAGAAATTTCCTGTGGATTCCATCACATTTATTATATGCCGTTCCACTTGACATCTCTTCAGCAGTCTGCACATAATCTTTGCCATTCTTCTCAAGCATTTTTTTTTTCACTTTGTCTCCCAAGGATGGGTGGACCCCATCCATTCCCAAGGCAGAAAAGTGTAAATGAATCAAACTTCAGACTTCCACACTATCAACCAGTGACGTTAACCTTTAACCTATGATGGCATTCACTACTTTATATCAATTCAGGTCTGTTGAATGATCAGGCTCAGATAAATTTTATTTCTCATGAAATGTTTGCTGTTGCAGACAAAACAACTTGTACTCCTATCATTCCCTGAAAATATATGGCAAACCTCAGTTTGTGACTTTGCCTAGTGTAACATGGCAGAAAGCAATTTAGTAAAAATCAAAGACTGCTGTCCACAGAGTGTTGTGTAAACATTAAGTAACAAGAATGCCTATCTTCAAGACACTTATGAGGCATCAATTACAGCAAAAGCATTGAGAAGTTCTTGACATTTGCAAACTCATTTCCCATCTCCCATTTGAACCTTGTTAGTGCCAATTACAAATGTACCACCTCACTTCAACTATTTAAATATAACTTCTTTCAACTGAACAGACAAAAGTAATGAAAATAAACTTATCTGATGCTGTGAAACTACTTCCTCATGAGTTTTTTTGAGGATCCAGCAGTTGTGTCACCATATCAGTTAAAGCCATAGTACATAGTTGGACTTCTGTGCAATACTCGTAAAATGTAAAAGATGAGAACCATGTTTTATACAGGATCCATATATAACAGAATTCTGATCACTCATGTTTTGCCAGCATGATTTATTATCAATGGACTTTCAAGTGTTCAGCTGAATTGCTGTTTCCATTCTATTAACAATATTATGATGACACACCCAACTGCTTCAAGTGTGGCTCAACTACATTGATAGAAAAAAAAGTCACAACACCTAGAAGGAGTTGTGTGACATAAATGGAAACTGGTAGGTCTGTTTATTCATTCAAAAGATGATGTCTATTCAATTTTTTTGCCAATTGCATATGAGTGGCACTAGTAGTGCCACTATGAGGATGCAAATCAGGTTTGCTTTAAATACACAATGCAACAGTTGTGAATGTTAGTTACCTTTGGGATTGGATGTGGAAAATTAATATTAGCGAAGAATGCCTTTAAGGTGTCGAACATGCTGTTATCAACATCTCACTGAGTTTTAAAGAGGCCATGTAATAGGGCTACGAGAAGCTGGACGTTCCTTCTCTGATACTGCAGAAAGACTTGGCACGAATATAGCCACTGTACATGATTGCTGGTAGTGGTGGTCATGAGAATGTACGGTCCTAAGAAGACTGAGCTCTGGACAGCCATGTGGCACTACTGAGAGGGAAGCCATCATGTCCTGCATATGACTCTGGAACAGCATACTGCATCTGCAGCAGCAGTTTGAGCAGCATGTGGTACCACAGTGACACAGTGAATTGTTACAAATCAGTTACTTCAAGGACAGCTCTGAGACAGATGTCTTGTAGTGTGCTTTTCATTGATCCCAAACCATGGCTGTTCTTGACTTCAGTGCCTGAAGTGAGAGCTCACTGGAATGCAGGATGGAAGTCTGTTGTGTTTTCCAATGAAAGCTGATTATGCCTTGGTGTCAGTGATGGCCATGTGTTGATTAGAGGGAGACCAGTTGAGGGCCTGCAACCAACCTTTCTGTGTGCTAGGCACACTGGACCTGCACCTGGGTTTATGGTCTGGGGTGTGATTTTGTAAGACAGCAGGAGCACTCTCGTGGTTATCCCACACACCCAAACTACAAAATTGTATGTCAGTCTGGTGATTCGACCCGTTGTGCTGCCATTCGTGAACCACATTCCAGGGAGAGTTTTGTAACAGGATAATGCTCACCCACATACCACTGTTGTAACACACTGTGCTCTACAAAGTGTCGACATATAGCCTTGACCTGCTCAATGCTCAAAGTCAGTCCATTGCTCAAGTGCAATGTGCATTCCTCATACAAAATTCTTGAAAGTTGGTTACATATGCAAAGGGGGGAGCACTGATCAATCTGATGAAAATGTTGACCATAACTGAGATGAGATCACAAGGAGCCATTGGAAGTTCAAAAGACAGACAGACCAAGAACCCCAGCTTCCTCAAACAAGGGTTTAGTGTGTTCTGAAATGACACCTGCATATGAAGCCTCACAACCTGCAGTCACTGCAGCAATTGTGTCAGATTGACCATAACAGAAGGTATGAATTGTGGATTTCAATCCTCCAGGGTACGACAGAGGACACTTTTCCAAATGACTCATCTTTTCATATGAATTGATGTTTCATCTATTGGCTAAAGTAAACCACCATCATGTAAGAATTTAGAGGTCACAAAATCCTGGCATCATCATCAAAAATGAAAGAGACTCTCCAAAACTGAATGCGTGTTGCGCTGTTTGTGTGCACGAAATATATAGATCTTTCTTTTTTGTGGAGGAAATTTTGACAGGAATGTCGTACGTGGTAATTCTGCAAAACTGGTTGTTTCCTTAACTTCATGAAAATTCCAATGATTTCATTTTTATACAGGATGGCCTCCCACCTCACTTTTACCATGAGATATGCCATTATCTTAACAACACCACCCCACAACACTGGATTCGAAGAGGTGGACAACATGATCTGGTTCATTGCTTTTGGCCTCCCAGGTCACCTGACCTCATACCTTGTGATATTTTCTCTGGAGGTACATAAGAGTCAGCGTCTTTGTCTTACTTATGGGAACTACTCTTCAAGAGTTCAGAGATTTAATTGTTGAAGATGTCGATTCAATAAACAATCTGTTGATTCACGTCTGGAATGAAATGGTATACCGGTACGGTTTTGATGTTTCTCGAGCAACACATCATACTCATGTTGAGTGTATGGTACAGTGTCTACGTGAACATAGAACTTGGAGAAGTTGGAACTTTCCTCTATCCCCTGTGCAATGTGTTTCAGTTATTCATAGTTTATCTGTAATAAAGAACTGAAACATTTCTTCCTCTTTGAATCACCCTGTATTTAAGGCCTTGGACAGTGTGGAAAGAATGCAAGTAGGTCATTAATCAGAGGGAGCTGTGGCAACATCTGTTTTTGGCAGTGGTTTAACTATTCCCTGTTCCCAAGCCTCAAGGAAAAACTTGTATTTAAAGAGTGATTGAAGATATTTGTTATAGTGGGCACTAGTGGGTCAATAATAAGCTTCATCATCTGGACTGTTATGCCATCATATCCAGTAGTTCCTGATCTGATAAGCATTACAGCTTTTTTTTGATGGTTTTACAAGTAACAGTCTTCAGATAGAATTTTTTGTGGCTGCAGTCGTTTACCCCTATGAAGTAATCAATGAGTCTCTGTTTCATTTGTGGTTATAGGTAATGTGAAGTAACGTTAGTACTACTTTCTCAACTACTGCTTTCCTTCTACATCTACATCTATACTCTGCAAACCACCATGCGTTGCATGGCAGAGGGTACATCCCATTCACGTATAGAGTGCGGGAAGAATGATTGTTTGAATGCCTCTGTATGTGCATTAATTATTCTAATCTTATCATCATAATCCCTATGTGAATGGTACATAGGGGGTTGTAGTGTATTCCTAGAGTAATCATTTACAGCCAAATCCTGAAACTTTGGTAACTGAATTTCTCAGGATTGTAGTGTATTCCTAGAGTAACCATTTACAGCCAAATCCTGAAACTTTGGTAACTGATTGTCTCAGGATAGTTTAGACTACCTTCAAGAGTCTGCCAGTTCAGTTCCTTCAGTACCTCTGTGATACTCTTTCACAGATCAAATGAACTTGTGGCCATTCATGCTGACCTTCTCTACATGCATTTAATATCTCCTGTTACATATTCTAGAACTGGTCACATGAGTGATTTATAAGCAATCTCCATTGTAGACTGATTGCACTTCCCCAGTGTTCTACAAATAAACCAAAGTCTATCAACTGCTGTATCCACGACTGAGCGTGTGTGATCATTCCATTTCATATCCCTACAAAATGTTACACCCAGGTATGTGTATGAGTTGGCTGATTCCAACAGTGCCTCACTGATATTGTCACAGAAGAACCTGAGTAGCACAGTCGCTGTAGTGTAGTGGTTATGGTACTAGACTGTTGCATGGAGGGTCATGAGTTTAAAGCGCACTTGAACTTTAAAATTTTAATTTCTATATTCGGTTTGAGTACATTCTAGAAGTATCCACAAATGTCAAGAATCATTGTACTGCAATGTTCTGTAACTGTATATATACCATGTGTGTTCTGGTTGGAGGCAGAATGCTCCGCGCTCTTGTACGTGCAAGTGCTGAATAAACCTTCGTTAAGTGAAGTTAGTTTTCGTCATTCATCTAATTACATCCTCTTCTATGTGACATTATTCTGGTGGAGATGCCGGGTATTGCAACTTGTGATAGCACACATTATCGACGACACAGTGGCTCCCATCAGGCCACAACAGAGCCGCCATTTACGTGTCGTGAAACCTGAGTTCGAGCCATATTCAACAGATCGCAATCTATCGGAGACAGAAGAAGAAAACGATGTTACAATGACAGCAACTGTGTGCCACCACATGAGATATCCTTCTGGGTTCTCTGGTGACGATGGCCAAGATCCAAACAAGTGGCTGAAGATATATGAGTGTATAGCCAAATTTAACAAATGGGATGACACCGTGTGTTTGGATAACGTATTTTTCTACTTGGAGGACACTGGCCAGCAATGGTATGAGAACAACAAGGAGAAGTTCACAAGCTGGGAAGTATTCCAGGAGGAACTTTGCAAGCATTTCGGCGACACACAACGACAGAAGTGCAAGGTTGAAGATGAATTAAAGTGCAGGGCACAGCGTCCAGGAGAAAAGACGACATCCTACGTTCAAGATGTCTTGGACTGTATAAAATAGTGGATCCTCGGATGAAGGAGGAAGATAAAGTTGCACATCTCATGAAGGGTATTGCTGAGGACATGTATCAAGCCCTACTCCTGAAGGAGGTTTCAACAGCAGACGACTTCATAAAATGGTGCCAGTATGTCGAGACAATACATCAAAAAAGAATTACATGCAAGAAGTTTGAACAACTTCCAAACGTCATATCGATGTCTGTGATGGAGGAAGAAACTGATTTCACAAGTGTTCTTCATCAGATAGTGAGAGTGAGAGAAGAAGTTCAGAAGGCACTTGGATTGCACGGCAAGCAAAAAACCGAGACGCTTCAAGAGGTCATAAGGGAGGAAGTGGAACAGACATTCAACCCTATCTGTCGTCCTTCATTTCCCTTTAAAACGGTAAAAAAGTCCACACCCAGGCGAAGTTACGTTCCTGCAATGCCACATGAGGAACCTGTTTGGGCACCAAGGAAGACTGGCGTCTGGAGAGCGCAGGATAACCAACCAGTATGTTTCCACTGCAGATGACCAGGACATGTGGTGCGCCCGCGCCAGGAGACAGCAGACAGATCTTAGCTGACGCCAACTCCGGGACGACGAAGATGGACAAGAAGATATGGATGCAGGACGACGTAGGTCACCATCGCCGCAAGCTAGCCGCCGGAGAGGGCGCTCCCCAACACGTCGATCAAGGTCTCCATCGCCGTTTAGAAGCTCCAGCCGATAACCCAGTCGCTGCAACCTGGAAAACTAAAGGGTGCGACCTTCCTTGGAGGCGAGGCCGCCGAAGAGAAACATCCTCCGCCGTCGATCACTACAAAAATGATGGGAAACTAGGTCGATATCCTCATGGATGGCGAACCAGTCCAAACTTTTGTGGACTCTGGAGCATCATACTCAGTCATTTCTGAGAAGTACTGTCGCCAGTTGCAGAAAACCGTATTCGTCGACAGCAAAACATCTCTGCTGAAGGTGGCTAATGAGAAATATGTAAAACTTACAGGAAGATGTACCATTCATGTGGGTATAAGTGGCCATACACAGTCTTTAGAATTCATCGTCTTACGAGAGTATAGTCATGACGTCATTCTTGGATGGGACAGGATGTGGACAGGAAGATGCGCATCTGAGTGTGTGGAGACTGTGTGCTGGATGAAGTGATCATTCCTGCAGTCACCACTAGGAAGGTAACTGTCATGCGTCATGTCATGCACCAACCCATGGATCTTGTAGTGGAATGTAAGAGAAGCATACCACTAAAGAATAACTTGGTCGTCCCAGCGTCTGTTGTCTCGTTTAAGAACGGATTCGGTGAATTGTGGATAGTTAACTGTCACCGAGAACTGCAGATCCTTCCACGACGCATTGCATAGCAAACGCTGAGCCGTTAATTGCAGAACAGCTGAGCGTCATAGAAACCTCCCATGCCGAGTCTGTGGGCGAAATTAGCGCTACCACTATGAGACAAGATCTTCTAGCTACACTATCACCAGATCTCACTAAGGAACAACAGAGGTCTCTGAATGCTTCTATTCACAGGTGGAGAGCAAATTAGACAAATTGACGGTGAAGCACCGGATTAGCACTGGAGACCATCAACCAATAAGCCAGCGAAAATACCGTTTGTCAGTAACGGAACGTCGAATAATTCACGACGAGGTAGAGAAAACGATGAAGAATGGCATGATTCAGCCTTCGCAGAGCCCATGGTCGTCACCATTGGTTCTCGTCGGGAAGAAGGATGGCAGTTGGCGCTTTTTTGTTGATTACAGGAAGCTTAATAAGATAAGTAAAAAGGACGCTTACCCTCTTCCACGAGTTGATGATACACTATAGTGTCTGAAGGGGGCTAAGTTTTTCTCAACCATGGACTTGTACTCGGGATACTGGCAGATTGAAGTAGATGAGGCTTATCGTGAGAAAACTGCATTCATTACCCCTGAGGGCCTGAGTTCAGGGTAATACCGTTTGGTTTGTGTAAGCACCAGCAACTTTTGAACGGATGATGGATAATCTTCTAAGTCACCTGAAGTGGACGATGTGTCTTTGTTATTTAGATGACATTGTAGTGTTCTCAGAGAGATTTGATGAACACATAAAAGGCTGAGGGCTGTTCTTAGGTGTCTCCAACAAGGCGGACTGAAATCCAAGAAAGTGTCTCTTTGGAGCAAAACAAATCAAAATACTTGGATACCTTGCGTCAAAAGAAGGTGTGCGGCCAGACCTAGAAAAGGTGAGAGCTATAACGGAATTTCCTATTCCTAAAAGTATTAGAGATGTGAGAAGCTTCCTCAGATTATGTTCTTATTACTGTCGTTTTATCAAAGTCTTTTGTATCAAAGCCAAGCAACTCCAAGAGTTGTTAAAAGCCAATGCTAAATTTATCTGGGGTGGTGCTCAACAAGATTCTTTCTATGTGTCGTGAAAAGCTCTGACCCCGTAAAGTTGGTCTGTATGATGAGACAGCACCTACAGACCTACACACAGATGCCAGTGGGTATGGAATCGGTGCTGTTCTGGTGCAAATTTCGGATGGAAAAGAGAAAGTTATAGTCTATGCTTCTAGGACACTTACAAAAGCCGAGATAAACTACTCAACTACAGAAAGAGAATGTCTTGCTGTGATCTGGGCCACGTGCAAATTTCGACAGTATCTCTATGGAAGGCCATTCACAGTTGTTACAGACTATCATTCACTTTGTTGGTTGACAGGTCTTAAGGATCCAACAGGACGACTCGCCAGGTGGGCAATATGTCTTCAAGAGTGTGACATTACCATAGTGTACAAAAGTGGAAGAAAACTCCAAGATCTGACTGTCTCTCAAGAAACCCTGTGCAAGACATCAAGACTTTGATGAAGATAGTGACTGTCTCGCTGCACTCCAGGATATCTCTGCTGAGCAGAAGAAGGACGCCAAGATATCTCAAATTATGCTTGCCTTAAACCGGTCAGAGGATGTGAAAGGACAATTTAAGGTGGTTAATGGATTACTTTGCAAGAAAAACTTTGATCCGTTTGGAAAAAGATGGCTACCAGTGATTCCTAAACACATGTGCTGTTTTACAGAAATTCCATAACACACCTGAGGCCGGACATTTAGGATGTATTAAGATATATGATAGGATCCGCAAGAGATTTTTCTGGTCAGGTTTATTTAGGAGTGTCTGTCACTATGTGCCGCACTGTCGAGTGTGCCAGAGGAGAAAGGCAGTTCCTCAGAAACCACCCAGCTGACTCATACCAATTCCACCAGCCGAAATGCCTATCCAGCTTGTTGGGATTGACCTCCTCGGGCGATTTCCAATGTGTGCTAGCGGGAATAGATGGATTATTGTTTGCACTGATTATCTGACATGCTGTGCCATTACAAAAGCCGTGAAAACAGCCGAAGCATGCGAGGTAGCCAAGTTCATCATAGAAGACATTGTATTAAAACACAGTGCCCCAGGGTCATTAATTACGAATTGAGGGAAAGTTTTCAATCGAATCTTGTGACAGAGATAAACTGTCAGTACAACATTACTCATCACATGACGACTACCTACCATATGCAAATTAATGGGCTTACTGAATGCCTTAATAAGACCTTGGCCGACATGCTATTAATGTTCATCAATGTTGAGAAGAGCAACTGGGGTGAGGTGCTACCTTTCATGACGTTTGCCTACACCACCACCAAACAAGACACCACAAGACTTACGCCATTTTTCCTGGTGCATGGGCGTGAAGCGACGATGACGATGGACACTGTGTTTCCGTTACATCCTGATGACGTGGACGACGACTACATCGGCCAGGTGTTAACCAGAACTCAGGAAGATCGGCAGGTCGCTCGACTCCGCACAATGCAGGCTCAAGAAAACGATCGCCGAAGGTATGGCACGAGCCACTGCCCTGTTGTCTACCAGCCTGGTGACCTCGTCTGGATCTTCACTCCTGTTCAGAAGGTTGGTCTCTCTGAGAAGCTCCTCAGGCGCTACTTTGGACCTTATAAGGTTGTAAGACAGTTGTCTGATGTTACTTATGAAGTTGAAGATTTCGACCCTGACACAAGACGACGAAAGATCAAAGATACGGTCCACGTCCTTCGAATGAAGGACGTGGACTGTGAATGCTTTGGCAGTTAACCTTTAGAATTTTCATACTCTCACTTATGGGAGGAATTTCTTTCGATCTTACACTGATACCTTTGGGTTTCCTGCAGCTATCATTATGTGGATTGAATGGAGGGTCACCTTATATAAAAAGCCCGTTTGTGCATCCCATACACAATCAGCTATCTGAGTAGCAGCCTCTGACATGTGGTGCACACTTGACCCATTTAGGGGACACTACAGTTCTCAACCATATGGCGTAAGTCCAGAAAGTCACAGCCTGGCTTATCATAGAACCTTCAAAATCTCTGGGTCAGTCCTTCCACTAAACTCAGAACCAAAGGGGCACAATCAGTTCTGGGGACAATGCTGCAGATAGTGGGTTCTGTTGAAACTCCAGGCACAAGGCTGGCCTTCTCATCCTTCTCTACCAGTTGCAGGAATAATTGAAGTATGACCTCAGAGCCCGGACGACAGGCATCATTAGTTCCAACGTGTACCACAGTCTGGAGTTGGTTGCACCCTGTTCCCCCAATGGCTGCTGGAATAGCCTCTTCAACATGTTGAATGAGACACCTGGGCGTACATGTTGTGTACACCTGATATCCTTTCCTGTCCCGTGCTGTCATTTTCCTAAAGGGTACCATCATTCACCATATGTTTGAACTGCTGATGAGTAGTAGACCCCTATCCTTTTGTGTTTGCCACCGCCTGATATCGGACAACACATGTTTCCCCATAACAGGATCAGCTTGTTTCGGTGAAAGACAGAACTCTTATAACTGCAGTCCGGTTTCTATACAAGTAGTAAATAACCTTTTGCTCTCAGTATTTTATCCCTGCTATCCTCAAAATTTGAAAGAATGTGTTCTGATCAACAGTGAAAAAACCTTTCAGTAAATTTACGGATACTATAAATGTAGGTTTACCCTTATACAAACTATTCTCTGAAATTAGTAATAGGTTCAGTTTTGCACATCTCCAGAACCTGAATAATTCTTCCCCAAAGCCAGCTTCTAACATGTTTTTCATTCTTTAGTAAATAATTCATGACAGTCTTTTGCAACCACTACTTATTAAACGGATAGTTTGGTAATATTCAAACCTGTCAGCTCCTGCTTTCTTTGGAACTGTAATTATTATATTCTTCTTTAAGTCTTGTAGTATTTAGCCCCTTTCATAAATTCTGCTTAGATGACAAAATAGTTTTGTCATGACTGATTCTCTCAAGGCTATGAATAACTCTGACAGAATGTCACCAACGCCAGGGACCTTGTTTCGACTTAGATCTTTCAGTGCTCTGTCAAATTCTTCTCGCAGTATCATATCTCTCATCTCATCTTTATCTACATCCTCTTCCATTTCTATAATATTGTTTTCAAGTTAATTTTCCTTCCATAGGGCTTTTATATATTCCTTTCACCATCCAACTTTCCCTTCTTTCAGTACTGGTTTGCTGCCTGAGCTGTTGATATTCATGCGGCCTGAGCTGTTGATATTCATGCAGCCTTACCTCTTACCACCAAAGGTCTCCATAACTTTCCTGTAGCTGATATCTATCTTTCCACTCGACATGTATGTTTTTACGGCCTTGCATTTCAACTGTAACCATTCCTGCTTCCACATTTTGCCCTTTCCTCTAAATTTAACTTTTTAGACATATGTATTCCCTTTTGGTTGCTTCATTGATATGTTTTCTCCTTTCATTAGTTAAAATTCCTAATGTCCTTTGTTATTCAAGTATTTCTTTAGGGCCTTGTGTTTTTACCTATTTGATTCTCTGCTGCCTTCACTGCTTCATCTCCAAATGTCACGCATTCGACTTTTTCTTTCAATTGATTCCGTAAATCATTGCCTAAAGCTCCCTTTGAAACTCTCAATAACTTCCAATTTCTTTTAATTTATCCATTTACATCAATATACATTCACTGGCGGAGGATACCATGTGCCACTACTACTCATTTCCTTTTCTATTCCACTCGCAAATGGAGTGAGGGAAAAATGACCGTTGTATGCCTCTGCACAAGCTCTTGTTTTTATTATGTCTTCTTTGCAGCCATTACACGAAATGTACGTTGGCAGCAGTGGAATCATTTTGCAGTCATCTGCAAACGCAATGATGTTTCACAAAATAGTGTTTCCAGGACCCATCTCCTTAATTTCCAATCTGCCTATGGTTTTTATCTGCCATTAATAAACAATAAATTCTGGACAGAGTCCACTTCTGCTGTAGAAATGTTTTGCAGTTAAAAATCTAACTTCAAAATCTCTCCCATCATCATACTTGGTCCAGTAATATTAATGTGACCACCATCTATGTCCAATAACCACTCACAGATGGTAGGTGGCAGCACTAGCAGTGGAGGGTATATAAATCATGTTGGGGGTATGCAGAACATAGTCCAATCATTCTTGTAATGCACAAACAGAGCAATTTACCTGGTGTTCAAAAGTGCATGATCACTGGCTTTCAGACTAAGGGTGGAAGAATTTCTGAAACGGCTAAGCATACTTGCATACTGCTGTGGTTAAGGTAAACTGTGCATGGCAAAATGGTGCTTCCCAAAACCAGTGCCGAGGAAACTGTGGTGTGGCACAGGTCATAGATGACAGGAGTGGACAACTGTGGAGATGTGTATTAGTGAATAGATGTACAACTGAATGCCCAGACGAACCAATGGAGTACCAGCAGTGTCTCCTCAATGACGTTGCTGCATATGGCCCTCCGCAACAGGCACCTAATTCCACCAATACCTCAACTGGCATCGAGTATCAACAGGTGGCCTTTTCAAATGAATCAAATTTTATGCTCCATCAGACAGATGGTGTGAAATGTCTAAAACGAAAGAGCCGCAGGAGGGGACACTGTGGTCTGCGGAATATTTTTGTGGAATACCACGGGTGATTTCGTCATTCAGGAAGATACAGTGGATCAACACAAGTATTTGCCTGCCTTTGGGAATCATGTCCACCCCTACACATGGCATGTTTTTCCTCAGCAGGATGGCACCTACCAGCAGGACATTGCAATGTGTCGCACGTACACCCATGGTTTGAAGAGCACCAGGGTGAGTTTACTAGACTCCCCTGGCCACCAAACTCTCCAGATTTAAACCTAATCAAGAATCTCCAGGTCCACCTCAATAGGGCTGTTTGTACCACGAATCCTCAACTGAGAAATGTAATGCAGGTGGCCATGGGACTGGAGTCAGAATAGGTCCACATCCTAGTCAGTATCTTCCAGAACTTCCTTGACTCTCTTGCTACACATCTCTCAGAGGACTACACTGCAAAAATTTGGTTAGTCAGGCTTGTCACGCGATCACAATAATACGACTGGACAGTGTATAACGTATTTGAAAGCTTCTGGTGTCCCCAAGTCTGTTCCACTTATAAAACCTTCTTTCATGCCATATTAAAACTGCTTATAGGTGATTTATGGTGTTAACATATCGGGTGGTTATAATTAAAGTGCAGCTACTCACAAGAGGTCCAGCATGGGCTATACTTATTGTATGGCAGTAAAACTTGGTAGATATTGTAATGCATTAACGCAGAACCAGTTTACGCGGGAAAAATACTTATAGAAATGTTCCATATGTAACGGATTGAGGATAGGAAGCAGGTAGAAAAGGTCAAACAAGTGAGAAAGGCATACTGTTGATTGTATGATTAACTGACACTTATATAATTTGTTCAATATGAGCACCAGAGATGCCAACAAGATACTGCATCCATAATAAAACGTGATCAACAGTTCCTCGCAGCCGTTCCGGTGGATCTGTGGAACATGTTCCTGCATACTGGCCCTTAGACCAGGTAGAGACCAAGTGTGCACCTGGTGAATGCTTTCTTTTACACATCACCCGAGCCAAAAGTCACATGGATTCAGATCAGATGATCTTGCAGCCCATGCATGTGGAAAACCTTTGGTGATAAGACAGTCATCGAAGGTTGCATTAACCAGATCTTTCACTGCATGAGTGATGTGAGGAGTTGCCCCATCTTGCATGAAAACAGTGGTTTCCACACAACTGTGCTCTTCCAAAGCAGGAATCACATGCTGTACAAGGAGATGTCAGTAACATACAGACGTCGTGGTATACTTGACAGGCTCTCTGGGTTTATTCTCTTCAAAGAAGAACAGACTGGAAATAAAGGCGCTTCTGAATCCACACCATCACATACGTCATACAGTGACGCAGTGGCTATTTGTGCACAACACGCGGTTTAACAGTACCCTAGATTCGGCAGTTACGTGTATTCACAAACCCTGTAGCATAAAATGTGCCTCAACACACCATAGAATACTGCCCAGCCACATGTCATCAACTGATCCACGCCAGAAACCAAAGAGAAAATTCAGATTGTTGCTGCAGATCATAAGGTTTCAGTTGCTGCATTGTCTGGATCTTGTATGGGTGTCAGTCTAAAATAGACCGCAAAGCTTTCTGTACTGTTGACCAGGACATGGATATTTCTTGTGACACTGCACGAGTACTTGCCAGGGAATGAGCTGCATGGTCAGTTACAGCAACAGCAACCTCATCAATAAGTTCTGTGGGGATAAGATGCCTTCCTCTCCCAGGTGCCACACCAAGTTCATCTGTGCTTTCAAATTTCATGTTCATCTTCTTTAAACCATTTAATGACATCGGGACTCTCCTAAGTTTTCAGTCAGTGATACTCACTCAATGCAGCACAGTAATTACTATTGTTAAACCTCTTCATAAGGAATGTGACAAGACAGATTAAACATTTATCATCCAATTTCCTTACTGACATCTTTTTCCAAAATATTCAAAAAAAGTAATGTACTTTCGGGTTCCGCTGAATGGGTCAGCTGTCCAATTTACGCAGGAGGCGGCTACACAGGTAGCAGGGGCTGTGTGTCGTAGACTGGGCGGTTTTTTAGGTTCGGGGGTCTCGGGAAAACACAAAAAGGGCTTCAGTCACAAATGGTGCAGGCTGAACACAGGAAGAAGGTAGTTACGGAAACCAGTGGCGTTAACAGTTGTAAATTGTCGTAGCTGTATTGGGAAAGTACCAGAGCTCCAAGCGCTAATAGAAAGCACTGATGTTCAAATCGTTATAGGCACTGAAAGCTGGCTAAATCTGGATATAAGCTCAGCCGAAATTTTTGCGAAAAACCTAACGGTGTTCTGAAAGGATAGGCTAAACACGGTTGGCGGTGACGTGTTTGTTGCAGTTAGAAGTAGTTGAACTTGTCGCGAAATTGAAGTAGATACTTCCTGTGAGTTAGTATGGGCAGAGGTCATTGTTGGCAACCGGAATAAAATAATAATTGGATCCTTTTACCGACTTCCCACTTCAGATGATACAGTTGCTGAAAGGTTCAAAGAAAACTTGGGTTTGATTTCAAACACATACCCGACTCACACGATAATAGTTGAATGCATGTTTAATTCCGGAGGTACGCATAAAATATCATCCGAAATTGTGATAAACGCATTCTCTGAAAATTATTTCGAGCAGTTAGTTTATGAGCCCACGCGAATAGCAAACGGTTGTGAAAACACACTTGACCTCTTAGCAACAAATAATCCTGAATTAATAACGAGCATCAAAACCGATTCAGGGGTTAGTGAACACAGGGTTGTCGTAGCGAGATTGAGTATTGTAATCCCCAAATTCTCGAAAAATAAGCGAATAATATACCTATTCAAAAAAACAGATAAAATTCACTCGAAGCATTCCTGAGTGACAATCTCCACTCATTACAAATTAATAATATAAATGTAGGCCAGATGTTTCTTAAATTAAGACAAACAGTATCGGCAGCAATTGAGAGATTTATACCAAATAAATTAACAAACGACGGAGCTGATCCCCCTTGGTACACAAAACAGGTTAGAACACTGTTGCAAAAACAACGAAACAAACATGCCAAATTTAACCAGACGCAAAATCCCCAAGATTGGCGATCTTTTACAAAAGCTCGAAATTTAGTGCGGACTTCAATGCGAGATGACTATAACAGTTTCCACAACGAAAGTTTGTCTCGAAACCTGGCAGAAAAGCCAAAGAGATTCTGCTCGTATGTGAAGTATGTTAGCGGCATGAAATCATGGAGGTAAGAATAGACCTCCATGCAAGAAATAATCAATGACTCCCCTGCGCGATAGCAATGGAGATACTATCGATGACAGTGCTGCCAAAGCAGAGTTACTAAACACAGCCTTACGAAATGGCTTCACAAAAGAAGACGAAGTAAATGTTCCAGAATTCAAATCGAGAACAGCTGCCAAGAAGAGTAACGTAGAGGTAAATATCCTCGGAGTAGTGAAGTAACTTAAATCACTTAATAAAAGCAAATACTCTGGTCCAGATTGTATACCATTTAGGTTCCTTTCGGAGTGTGCCGATGCATTAGCTCCATACCTTACAATCATATACAACCGTTCGCTCGGCGAAAGATCCGTACCCAAAGACTGGAAAGTTGCACAGGTCACACCAATATTCAAGAAAGGTAGTAGGAGTAATTCACTAAATAATAGGCCCATATCGTTAACGCCGATGTGCAGCAGGATTTTGGAAATAAACATTATGAATTACCTCGAAGAAAACGGTCTTTTGACACACAGACAACATGGGTTTACAAAACATCGTTCCTGTGAATCACAACTAGCTCTTTATTCACATGAAGTGTTGAGTGCTGATGACGAGGGATTTCAGATCGATTCCGTTTTTCTGGATTTTCGGAAGGCTTTTGACACTGCACCACACAAGCGGCTCGTAGTGAAATTGCGTGCTTATGGAATATCGTCTCAGTTATGTGACTGGATTTGTGATTTCCTGTCAGAGAGTCACAGTTCCTAGTAATTGACGGAAAGTCAAATAAATTACCACCAAATGGTATTTTTTGTGATTTTTCCAAGGCGTTTGATTGTGTAGATCATCTTCTGCTCTGAGAAAAACTCAAGTGTTATGAACTTCATGGCTTTACACACAGCTGGTTTGGATGATACTTAACAAACAGAAGCAAAGGCTGTTCTGAATAATCCAAACACTGTCAGAATGGTAGAATATTTCAGTGAGTCCTACAGGGTTCAATTCTGTGTCCACTCCTATGTGAATGATCTTCCACTTAACATTCAATAAGCAGAATTAGTACTTTTTGCAAACAGTACTAGTGTTATAATAAATCCCATTAGAGAGAAAGCAACAGATAAGATGGTAAATGAAATTCTTCCAAAGAATCATAAAGTGGTTCTCAGAAAATGAACCCCCCCCCCCCTCCCCAAATTCTGAAAAACACACTGTATTCAGTTCAAAACAACAAATAAAGTCATACAAACAATTCGTGCAGCACATGAGCAGGAGTCAGTAAATAAAGTAGAAAACTCCAAATTTGTAGTTGTACATACTGGTGAAAACTTGAACTGGAAGAAGGATACTACTGAATTTCTCAAACAGTTATGTTCAACTACTGTTGCTCTTCGTTTAACTGATAATCTTGAAAACAAGCAAATCAACCTCCTGACATATTTTGCATATTTCGACTCAATATTGTCTTGTGGTATTGTAGCAACTGGTACACGATGATACTGCGGTCGGCACGTGCAAATAGTCAATCATGTCAATCTCAAATGTCGTACAGCTCAGTTCATGTGCGAGCGCGAAGACAGAAGAATATCGTCCTGACACCAAGTGTTTTCACCGCTTTGGGTGCAGTGATACACCTACAGCGGTTCGCCACATTTATTTTAGAATCACAGTGCAACTGCCGATTTTTATTCTTTGCTGAAGAACAGATTACTCGTGGTAAAAAACAGAGCCGGTACCTAACTTAGTAATGTAGATTTGAGAGTTAATAAATCTGTTGAAGTTGCATCTCGTTTTTGATTGGACGGAAGTTTGGGTTTGGGGTATTCTCACGCTGTAATACATACCACCATACGAACAAACAGTGAGGGAATGATCAATGGCATCTTGCCTGGCAGTGTTCCTCCTGCCCTTTTGGCCCCACAATCCCATATTGTGATTTTCTTAGGCTGAAGCAAACTTTTCCTGCACCAGAATAACTGTCAATAACACTAAATTTCCATTGCTCATAGGCTGTCTCAACCAGCGATGTGCTACGGAAGTTCAAGACGTAATAACAGCACCTCCAATGGGGGAAAATACCTATGACTGATTAAAAGCGGAGCTCATACGTCCTGTAGCGGCTTCAGGAAGATCACATTCACCAGGTATAGGCTCAAGAAGAAATGGGTGACAGGAAGCCCTCACAATACCTTCACTATCTTTGCAACACACTGGACATCAGCATAATTTCTGACAATCTCCGCACACAATTTGGAGCAAATCTCTGCCATCTTGGGACATGCCATCATTCATATGCAGCTGGGCATGTCACTGGACACAGTCGCAGAACTTGCTCACCGCATTCAAGATTCCATCACACCGTGCTCGCAGGCCACTACAGTAACTGTTCCTACCAGTGTTACATCCATAGCCCCTAAGGTGTTGCATTCCGATTACGATGCCCTAGCTGCCAAAGTGGTTCTCTTAAGCTCACAGATGGTACCTTTGCTTTCGCATGGGAATATGAGCAGCCATAGAGAGCATAGCCAACGAAGTTCAAGGAGACGCTCCACTTCACATTCTGCATCAGAGCCTAGCTCTACAGTTTGCTCGCACCACCGCAGATACAGCGTACAAGCCCATGCACATTCCCAAATGGGAACAGCCATCGTTAGTAGGTGCCACTGACTGCAACAACAACCCTTAAAGCCTATTTATAATGGAGTGGACGTCGGGAAGGAAATATCTAGTAGATACAGAATCTGATCTGAGTATTTTACCAAGGAAGTCACTCTGATGCTAGAGGCCATGCAGCCAGTCAGCTTGGCAGGTGCTAACAATACAGAGATCCCAGCTTATGGTACATGGTGTGAGGATGTGAGTCTAGGCCTGGGTAGACAATTTACGTGGAATTTTACAGTAGTAGACGTGGCTGAAGCGATAATAGGCACTGATTTCTTAGCATATTTCAGACTCTTGCCCAATACATCTAATGCCTGCCTTGTGGACAGCCTTATTTGTTTGACAGCCGCTGAAATTACCGTGATACTAGAACCAGTAGCATCAAGCTTGTGCAAGTAGCAGATGAAGAGTACTGCACAATTTTGCAAGATTTTCTGGCCTTAGATAGACCTCAGGGAGCATCACAAAGGTGTTGCATGATACTGTCCATCACATCAAAACTACAGATGGACCACCTGTGTCATGTTGCATATGCAGAGTAGCAGAGTAGCATGTGGACGCCTCGCAATATCACTGGCAGAGTTTGACCGTATGTTGAAGGAGGGAGTTATTCGTATGTCATACAGTCTGTGGGTGTCAGCATTACACCTAGACCCTAAAAAGGTGGAGCTTTGTGTCCATGCAGTGATTATTGAACGATGAATGCCAGGGCTATTCCCAATTGCTACCCGGTACCATTATTACGTGGCTACAACCACACTCCTCATAGCTCAACAGTATTTAGCATCATTGACCGTGCAAGGGGCTACACGCAGATCATGGTCATGCCAGAGAACGTTCCCAAGGCGGCTATATTTATGCCCTTTGGATTATTTTAGTCAAAGTTTATGACATTTGGGTTGCAAAACGCTGCACAGTCCTGGGAGTGGTTCATGGGTTCTATCTTGCATGGGCTACCTTTCTGGTTCACATACCTGGACAACATGTTGGTCTATTCAGAAACCAGAGAACAGCATTACAGGCACTTACATGTGGTTCTTAAACGACTGGAGAAGTAAAGTATGTTTTAAACATTGCAAAATGCACTTTTGGCTAGCCTGGAGTTCAGTTTCTGAGCCACCACATATTGTCCTCTGGTTCTGCACCACTATCATAAAAAGTAGAGGCCATATTACAACTGCCAAAGCCTACCAATATAAAAGAGCTACACAGATATCTCGCAATGTTAAATTTTTACCAGCATCTTTTACCATGTACTGAAAAGCAATAAGCACCATTAAATACTCCACTAACAGGCGCAGAGGTACAAGGTAAAGCTCCCATTCAAAGGAATAAGAGTATGGACATGGCATTCCAAGCACCAAAACACAGCATTGCTCAGGCCACCCTGCTCACCTGCTCAAAACTGGGTGCCCTGCTTACCTTAGTGATTGATGCCAGCCAGTTTGCAAACAGCGCAGCTTTGCAACAATGGGTAGATGGTGCATGGCAGTTGTGGATCACATACCACTGGAATACACATTCCATAAGAACAGTGACAGGTGCTCACCATGACAGTACTCTCAACTTGAGTTTACAACCCAATTCACTACAGACTTGTAGCACATTTCTGGACTGACAAACGTGGTGGCCAATTGCTTATCCAGAGTATTTGGTATTTCACAACCACTGAACATGACAGAGCTAGCAGGAATGCAGCAAGAAGACCCTGAATTACAAGCAATATTATGCGATGACAAAATCGCTAAAATTGCAACTGGTCAGCATTCCGTATGAAACCAGCAAGGTCTACTGCGATACACTGCACGTCAGATCACGACTGTATGTACTCACCGCATTCTGCTGCACGGTGTCTGATAACCTCCATAACCAGTGTCACCCTGGAGTGCATGTGATGGTTAAACTAGTGTTACAGAGGTTGTCGTCGGTGGACTAGATCATACCCACGCTCCCAGTTATCCAAAGTTGCCCGATATTTGCATGCTCCAATCTGGGCATTCCCAGATGTCAGTGTGTGTTTTTCTCACATTTGCATGGATGTGGTAGGACCACTGCCTCTCTCAGACAGCTGTCACTACATAATGATAATGACCGGCAGGTACACGCATTGGCCGGAAGCAGTACCTACTGATGACATTTCAGCATAAATGCTTGCAGCAACTTTCACATCAACATGGCTCACCAAATTTGGTTGCCACCTCCATATAACAACCAACAGGTGGAGACAGTTCAAGTCTGAATTCTGAATTGTTCATGCAGCTAGCCAAGTTCTGTGGATATTAGCACCGTAAGACCACGGCCACCACCCGGCTTGTAAAGACATGCTGGAAAGGTGGCACTGCACGTTAGAGGCAGCATTTATGTGCAACAGGACCACATGGACTTTTGCACTTCCCATTGCCCTACTTGATCTGAGGAATGCATTCAAGCCAGACATTGAGACTTCAGCAGCAGAGCTTGTATACAGAATGTCACTGCGTCTGTTGGGTGTATTCGGCGATGCCACAAAGGTATCTGATGTTAACGATCAGCTGTATCCTCCTGAGGTCCACGGTCCAGTGTACTGGACTACACACAAAAGCAATGCTTGAGACCCGAAGTTCAGTATACTGTACCAGCCATTCTGAAAAAAGTAAAATTGCAAAAAAAAATGTCCTGTTTCAATATGTATTTTAGGCATATCTGGCCCAAAAAAAGAGTACATTCTAAATGAAATTAAAGAAAAACCCCTTTGGGCCTAAGGAGGATAATTCCTACATACTCTATATGAGATAGTGGACCACATGAAACCAGTGAGAGCCACTAGGCTTGGATACCACAAAACGTTCATGCGTAAGGATATGGACACGTGCACTCACATTATGCTTTGTACGGACACTGTTAAACCACCACCACAACCACCCAACACCTGACCATGCCCTGTTCTGTGCAGGAGTTTGCATACCATGGACATTCTTGTTAATGGCAAACCAGCTACAGTTTCAATGAATACAGTTAAGATGGCCTACATGTTCAAATAAGTGCCGACCACACTTCCAAGGATTTCAGGAGAAGAGAAGAAAGGGGGCTATAATCCAGCCTCCCACTCTGGCACCAACTCAACCATTTGAAGAAGAACCTAAATGCACCACTCGCTCAGGTAGATATGTTCATTTTCCCACCAGGTACAGAGAAGACTTATCATACCCCAGTCTTGCCAAGGGGGCCGACTGCTACAGGCTGATATTGCAGCTGGTGCATGCGATAGTAGTTCATGCGAATCTCAAATGTTGTTCAGCACAGTTTGTGTGCGAGTGCAAAGACAGAAGAACGATGTCCTGACACTGAGTGTTTTCACTGCTTGGCGTGCGGTGACACACATGCAACGACGCACCACACTTATTCTTAGAATCGCACAGCAAATACTAATTTTTACTTTTTGTCGGAAACATTCTGTTATTCTTGTTAAAAAACAAAGCCTGTACCTAACTTAGTAATGTGGTTTTGAGAATTAATAAATCTGTTGAAGTCTTATCTCATTTTTGATTGAGCGGAAGTTTGAGGGCAGGATACTCTATAGTTTTATACATCCCTTCAATATCATTTTCTGAGGTAACTCATCACTTAGAGAGAAAATATTGATTGCACAATAACAAATAGTAAGAATAATATGTGGTGTTCACTCACAGATGTAATGTAGGTAACTCTTCAAGGAAGCTAGGCATTTGAACTGTGCTATCGCAATACATGTATTTGCTAATAAAATTCCTGATAAATAATCCATCACAATTTCAGAAGAACACATATGTCCATATCTAAAACACTAGAGGGGAAAAATTACCTTTATTACGCACTAGCTTAGTGCCCGCTGCTGTGTTAGCATAGACTGTATGAATTGCACAGATTTTTTGTGATTTTCTTTACTTAGATTTTTATGTTGTTCATCAATTGCAAAACCTTCTAAATTTCTTACACTAATTAAGGCCACAAAATCACTGTCTTTCCTGAATGTACTTCTGCCCAAAAAGTGGTTCTGCTATGTGGAGTTGGAGGTTTTTGTTAATCATGCCTTTTGGTTTCTTGTGGTGACATTTTCATAAAAACTTTCATCCGCTAACTCATATTTCTTTATACTTAGCCAAAAAGTGAAATACCAGTTTTCATAGATTTAGTTTTAAACACTTTTTAATACAATGAAATATTTACTTAACAATTTTCATCTCCTATTTCACCCCTACAATTTCTAAAAACATGTTTCTTATTATTATTTATTTATTTATTTCTGTGAGAGAAGTCAAATACCATTTTTCATAGATGTAGCTTTAAACATGCTTTAGTAGTTATTTAACAAATATTTATTTTCAAAATAAAATTTCACCCCCATAGTGAATGAATTTCCAAAAATGCTGAAAAACAAATTTCTTTACTTCTGACTGAGAAGCCAAATACCAAGTTTCATAGGTCTAACTTGAAAATTGCTTAATAGTGACATATTTTCAAAAGACTTTCTCCCCTATTTTAGCCCCTTAGGGATGGAAAATCAAAATATCCCTTCTTAAACAATGCCTACAGTATAAGATCAACACCCTCTATGAATTTCAAGGTTTTATCCTCAGCGGTTTGAGCTGGGGGTGGTTAGTAAATGTGTGAGCCAGTCAATCAGGATATTGTCTTTTATATGAGAGTTCTTCGGAAAGCAAGTTCCATTCGGTCGTGATATGGAAACCACGATGAAAATCTGATGAAGCTTTACACAGACATGTTGAGCAGTGTTGCAAATATGCCCATCGATTGTGTCTTGTTGCTCTTTTCAGTTCTGAGCATACAGTGAGTACGTACAGATGCCTGGGAAATAGCAGCTACCATTAAGCATGAGGGCTTGGTGAGAGATTTCACCTGACGTCATGCAGCCCACATAGCAACTGTCAAAGCAGGTCCTTCTTCATGACACTTCCCCACCGCACTCTACAGGTGCGATGAAGATGCTCCTGCAGTATTTTCGATGGAAAGTGTTTGATCACCCACAATACAGCCCATTACTGGCTACCCCTGAGTGTCATCTCTGCTCACATGAACTGCTGGTTTTGAAGACAGCATTTGGCACACTCACAAGCTGCAGACCAGCATAGAGTATTGGCGAAAAACACAAGTGGCTGCCATCTATGATGTGAGTATTGGAAAGTTGGCACAATACTATGACAAATGTCTAAGTCAGAGCAGCGACTACATAGAGATGTAGCTGGAACGTGTAGGTAATTTTGCAAATGAAACATTTTTTATTTTCACAGTGGTTTCCATTTCATGATCGATTGGCACTTACTTCTGAATAGCCCTCTTGTACAGAGATTATTAAAGCTGTGAGTGGCTCAGAAAGAAGTTCAATATACAGCAAGAAAAATCTTTGACCATTTGCCCAACAACATGATAAATCACACCTCCGAGCCACAGACTCGAGACTTGTGCATAATTTAGAAAATGCCAATTCCAAATACAATCGTCTGAGTAATGAAGTGGCACTGATATTTGAAAGCACCTCCTCAAAAAAATATAAGACCCAAACCACAATACACACCAAAAAGCCCAGGATAACACTGGTATTAAGATTTCATGCAAAAGGAATAAAAGGCCCATACATCGCCACAAAAAATCCAGACAACCACAGCCAAATCACTGTAAAAAATATTGTAAAATACTAAGGAAAGTTATTCAGAAGTTAAAAAGTTTGTACCTATGCTCCAAAATTAATAAATCCAATAACAAAATCAAAACAGTATGGGAAGTGATTAGGAGTGAGACTGCTGCAAATTGCCTCAGTAGTTCCCAAAACATTGCTCTCATTAATGTAGGTAAACAAGTACAAAACCGAGAGACTGTGGCAAAAATTTTAATGAGTACTTTTTAAATGTTGCTGAGAAAACAAGATGAAATGGCTCTGTATAAGAGGCCTTAAAAATATTGACAGATCATTTCCCAATTTCCATAGAGCAGATAAGTATAGCCCCTATAGCAGTACAGGAAGTATAAGAAAAACCATTATTTCTTTAAAAAGCAAAAATTCAACTGGTGTCAACATCATCTCCAGCAAAATGCTAAAAGCCTGCTGCAATCAGTTCAGTGAAGTCCTAGCTCATATATTCAATGCCTTTCTGAAAAAAGGTATCTTCTCTGACAGGATGAAGTATGCTATTGTAAAGCCCCCCTACAAAAATGACGATACCTCAGATGTTACAAACTATCGTCCTCTCTCTCTTTTGACTATACTTTCTGAAGTCCTTGAAAAATTAATATATACAGGACAGTCAGTCACCTAGAAAACTTTGCATTAATTAGTAAAAACCAGTTTGGATTCGGAGAAGATATCTCCACAACTGAAGCTATATTTTCATCTACCAGTAACGTTTTGGAATGCCTTGACAAGAAGACATTGCCTGTGAGCATATTTTGTGATCTGTCTAAGGCTTTCAACTGTGTCAATCATAGAGTGCTTATAGAGAAAACATGCCACTATGGACTCCAAGGACAAATGGGCAACTGGCTCAAATCCTATCTACAGGGCAGACAACAGAAAATAGTGTTAGACGGTAACAATATGCAGGTAGGAGGGGTATAGTCTGACTGGGGAAAAGTAAATATGGAGTTTCAGAAGATTCTGTCCTTGGTCCTCTGCTATTTCTCATATACACACATAAAAAAAGTTTTGCATCACCTCAGTTCTGAGAGTTCTGGAACCTGTACAGAAAATTGGAATAGAGATCAACATAAACACCATTTCTGCCCTTTTTATTGCTCATGAAAACCACATGTTGCATGTTGTACCACCACACAGCGAGACCTTCAGGGGTGGTGGTCCAGATTGCAGTACACACCAGTACCTCTAATACCCATTAGCACGTCCTCTTGCATTGATGCATGCCTGTATTCATCGTGGCATACTATCCACAAGTTCATCAAGGCACTGTTGGTCCAGATTGTCCAACTCCTCAATGAGGATTTGGCGTAGATCCCTCAGAGCGATTGGTAGGTCACGACGTCCATAAACAGTCCTTTTCAATCTATCCCAGGCATGTTCATGTCTGGAGAACATGCTGACCACTCTAGTTGAGCGATGCCATTATCCTGAAGGAAGGCATTAACAAGATGTGCACAATGGGGGTGTGAATTGTCGTCCACGAAGATGAATGCCTCGCCAATATGCTGCCGATATGGTTGCACTATCAGTCGGAGGATGGCATTCATGTATTGTACAGCCATTACGGCACCTTCCATGACCACCAGCGGTATACATCCGCCCAACTTAACGCCACCCCAAAACATCAGGGAACCTCCACCTTGATGCACTCGCTGGACAGTGTCCCTAAGGCGTTCAGCCTGACAGGGTTGCCTCCAAACACATCTCTGACGATTGTCTGGTTGAAGGCATATGTGACACTCATCGGCGAAGAGAACATGCTGCCAATCCTGAGCAGTCCATTCGGCATGTTGTTGGGGCCATTGGTACTGTGTTGCATGGTGTCGTGGTTGCAAAGATGGACCTCACCATGGACATCAGGAGTGAATTTGCGCATCATGCAGCCTACTGTGCACAGCATGAGTCATAACACGATGTACTGTGGCTGCACGAAAAGCATTATTCAACATGGTGGCATTGCTGTCAGGCTTCCTCCGAGCCATAATCCATAGGTAGCGGTCATCCATTGAAGTAGTAACCCTTGGGCAACGAGAGCAAGGCATATCATAGACAGTTCCTGTCTCTCTGTATCTCCTCCATGTCTGAACAACACCTACGTAAAGGTTTTTTAAATTGCCGCCACCAGTCACAAACTCTGTTGACTATTGTATTACTTATTTATTTAGCGACATGTTTCGAGGGAATACCATCTTCAAACTAAATGGCATTACAAAAACAATTTTACAGTAAGGTCATACTGATGTTACATAGTCTTTTCCTAAAGGCTGTTACATCAGCATTAGTATGATCTTATTGTAAAATTGTTTTTGTAATGCCATTTAGCCAGAAGATGAGATATTTCCTCGAAACATGTTGCTAAATAAAGAAGTAATACAATAGTCAACAAAGTTTGTGACTAAAAGTGGTAATTTAAAAAAACCTTTACATATTTCTTGAGACAGTCACAGTTGAAAAATAGTCAAAATGGCTTCAAATTCTGAACAACATTGCTTTGGTTCACTCCGAGATGCCTGGACACTTCCCTTGTTGGAGCTCTTCCTGCGGATGTGATCAAACAGCGGTATTGACTGTCTAGGCAAGGTTGAACTACAGACAATATGACCCATGTACCTCCTTCCTGGTGGAATGATTGGAACTGATCAGCTGTCGGACCCACTCCATCTAATAAGCACTGCTCATGCTTGTTTAAATCTTTGGGTGGGTTTAGTGACATCTCTGAACAGTCAGAGGGACTGTGCCTGTGATAAAATATCCACAGTCGAGGTCTATCTTCAGGAGTTCAGGGAACTGGGGTGATGCAAAACTTTTTTGATGTGTGTATATCAATGACCTACCTTCGTCCTCAAACAAAGAGCATGTTTACATTGTTTGTAGGTGACACAAGCAGTGTGATAGATAAGACATCCTATGACCCACAATTAAATGCCAACCAATTAATTACTTTAATTACTTGAGGTTGTTCTGAATTGGTTCACAGTTAATTCTCTATCAATAATCCTCAGCAAAACCAATTACATTCATTTCCAGTCACAGAAGCCCACAGGATATAAAAATTGCACCTGAGAGCCAGCAGATACAGAGGATAAATTGTTTGAAATTCTTTGGCTTACATATAGATAACAGGCTTAACTGGTAACACCACATCCAGGAAACCTTTAAACGGCTTAATTCAGCAACAATGTCTCAAAATCTGCTTACTTTGGCTACTTCCATTCAATTATGTGTTATGGAGTAATCTTCTGGGTCAATTCATCACTATCAAAAAATGACTTTACAAGTCAGAAAAAGGCTGTCCAAATTTTGTGTGGAGTGCCTCCAACAACCTCACGTCACAACCTTTTGAAGCAAACAGGAATACTAACCACTACTACACAATATCTCTTTTCATACATGACATTCATGCTTCACAATCCTTCTCAATATGAACAAAATGAAACATACCATCATCATAACACAAGAAGGAAATGTGACATACACTGTGACCTGAAAAATTTGTTTCTGTTGCAAAAAGGTGTACAACATACAAGCACAAAAATCGTCAGTGCACTTCCAAGTAATATTACATGTCTACAAAATAATAATGTGCTATTTAAAAATAAGCTCGCGTTCTTGCTTGAAAAAAGTGTCTGTTCTCTAGAAGAATTCCATAGCAGAGATAGCTAAGACCATTTACCATGCCATGTATTATTGAGAATTCAATATACCTTGCAGCTTTAATTAGATTAATTGGTGATCTGTAAGTCCAGAAAATGGTCACTTTTACTCTGGACTCTGGGGGGGGGGGGGGGAGGGAGGGGGGGGGGAAGAGAGAGAGAGAGAGACAGAGAGAGAGAGAGAGAGAGAGAGAGAGAGAGAGAGAGAGAGAGAGAGAGAGAGAGGAGGAGGAGGAGGAGGAGATGATATGTCTAGATACAACCTGAAAATTGTATCTTAACCTTTGTTTGCGAGTGTGATTAGAACTTACTGATTGTGTTACTTTATTATTATTATTTTCAATTTTTATTCTTAATCTTTGTTTATTGCCCTGATGGAAACAAATGCAATAATGAATTAAATGTTTTGCTCGTTCCACATCCATGCGTTACTGCGCAAAAATGGATCTATGGAATATGTATTGCAATAAAATAAAAAAATAAACACAGTTTCCTTTCTAGCCTTAGCCACAAAAAATTGAAGCTATGGAACATAACTAAGCTGAAGCTATTAGAATTGGTGCATCTCCAGCAACTTTTCACTCATTTGGAAGGGTTAACTGCAATCTAGTCTTCTGATGTAGCCTTACCATTAGTAATGCAAATTGCAGCTTGCAACTTATATGTTGCAGCCAGATGCCAGTCAGTGATGTATGGATATACAATATCTGGATCAGTATGCAGTTCCAATCTGTAATTTTATTATTGGCTAAGGACACTTTTAGCATGTTTTCCAACAATTGCTTCCCACTACTAACAGGTACAATCCCTGTGTTTTAATCACCACTGTGTCACCTCACTTGGTGTCGAGCCCGGTGGTCTAGCGGTAAAGCAGGTGCCTGGAAACGGAGTGGTAATGAGATCATATCCCTGTCAGACCACATATTTTTCAATCCGTGTCTTACCTAGCCTTCACCTATCAACGATGTGATGTGTCTCCAGAAACTACATGTGATTTGAATCCCACATTCAACAGTATGTCCCCTTCTCCCCAGTTGGATAGCTGGGGTTGGTTAGGGCCACATAAGTCACCAAAGTGGCCTCCAACTGAAACACTTGCAACCAATCATTGACACACACAAAATCATTTTCATTATTATTATTTTTATTATTAGTTCATCTTAGTAGGTTCTTTATGTACTCACAGCAGTGAGTGTCAGGCAACATGAAAAAAAGAATTATGATAATTTTATGGTGCCAAGACAAATTGTTTCCAAAGAAACGATGGTTTCTTGAAGTTTTCCTGACAGGCCTCATTCACCCATTCACCCCACAGTGTAAAATGCTTTAAAAATCTTGTAAGTGACTCACCTTGAGAATGGCTGAAAGTTTGTCAGTCAAAATATTGGTACAGGAGTTGATAATGTCCTGGATGCACTCCCAAAAAATGATGGAACAAAAGAGTGTTTGTTGATATTGTAAAAGCAACTGAAGACTACTATATTGCAACTGAATACTTCTCTTTTGAGCACTGATGAATGTGCCACAAGTCCAGCGAATCAGAGCAAATAAACCAATCTTTTATTTAACCAGCAGGTTCAAGAAAATTAAAAAATAAACTTACCCAATCTTCTGATAATAAGTATTTTGGTCCAAAATAATGTTAGTGTGTCTTTTTGTGTTTGTGTCTGTGAACATGTTCTTGAGCAGAGGACATTATTTCAGTGGCAGGAAAGTGATGCATTTCTGAACAATGCAACGTGTACATCAGTCTCATTTTTATGCAAATAGCTATCAGTTTGAAGAAAAGAAGGGATGAGGAGGCAGAGACGTTAACACTGAGGTCTCTAAAACATAGGATGTATCTCTGCAGATGCTGTCCATCATATTTGCAATAATATTGATCACAACTGAAAATGAATGAATTTTCATTTGTTTCATTATCTTATACTAATTCATCTTACATGATACAATTAAAATATAAACTCTTATTATTATTATTTTCTGTTAAGAAAGACACTAAATGCTACATCCTAGCAGTAGTCAACAGGAAAGGATGAGGTTAGCGAGGACATAAAAGAAAAACCATACATAAACTTATTTCATACAGTTGAAAAAGACTTTTTCTGTTATGTATATGAATACATTAACAACCATGACAAACATATTTTACAAAGATATCATTCAGAAGTTATAACATTTGGAAACTCAAGAGGATTCTAGCTATTAAAATATCACAAAATAGCTTCTGCTTCCACTGTTTCTTGTTTTGGCACATACCAGGCTTTTAAGTCATCTCATAACCTTAAAAAAGACACTTAACACTGTTTTGAAATTTTTATTTTTGTAAATATATAACAAGACCAGTAAAATTTATAATTACAAAACAATAAATAGAATATGTAATGTAGCCTTTAGATGTTCAACCTTTGGTTGTATAAAACTGTTGTAATATTCAAAGAGTTTTACTTTGACTGTTAGGATCAATATCCATCCAAAATGCAAAATGTAATTCCACAGATGATTCCAGTCATATAAGACTGAAAAATAAAAGTGATAGAATTAACTGAGACACAATTTCAGATAACCAAAATTCATATCCTTACAAAATATATCTTATTTTCTGTCTGAAAATATTACAAATTTACATAGATATATTATTTCATACTATCTTTCATAGTATAAAAGTGTTTTTCCCTGCTATGCCTCATTTCATTCGGGAACTAACTCAACTCAGTGTATTAGTCCAGCATTCACAGTGTCCAGAACTCCAAGTCAAGTTATGTATCTGAATAACAAATGGTAATTAGATTTAACTGTATTTTTCATGATTAAACCCACAAATTTAATTATCTCTTGAAATTAAGCTCTGAAACCTTCATTATTCAATTTGGCATTAACTGCTGGAGGGAAGAATAGGACATTCATTCAGCACCATCAGTGAAAGACACCTCAACTCACTTCTTGCTAAAGCGCCTCCTACATCCCAGAAAGTGCAAATTATTTTACATAATGACTTAACAACAATAACTTCATTAACTAAGATGCTCTACAATCAGTAGAGATAAACAATATGTCCAATAAAAGAAATCACATCAATTAACACAAGGCATAAATAAGTTAAAACATGCAAACAATATTTTGTATAGTTGATATCACACAGTTTCTACTTACATACTATAAACAAAGAAGTCAAATATTAAAGTCTTAAATATTACCATACAGAACAAAACATATTCTTTAAAGTTCATTAAATAAATAACAGTCCCTTGAAACTACACGATATGTTACTGATATTCATTCTACACTCTGATATGGCTTTTTACTGTAATATAACTAAAACATGGATTTACAAACCCATTAGTCATAGAAACAATGAAAAAAGCTGTAGTCAGCTCCTGGATCTTTCTTTTTACACCCACAATATCATTACTTTGGAACTAAAGAAAACTTCAGCAAAGCTTTACACAACAAAACATTTCATGTTTGTCACACAAAGAGTTCCTTTTTCTATGCAGTACAGGTTCTATGCTGCAGGCAAAGTTACAGAAACAAGAAAAGTCTACCTTGCTTCACAGAGTTCAAACAGTTGCCACTGTGACAGTATTTTTAGGCTTTCTGGCAGTAACTCTATGTTACCAAACCTATGCAGACATACTGCATGCTGGATAACAGAGTAGAAAGCTTACAACTGAAGTGACCTGTCAGTAATCTGGTTGGCAATTGCCACAATCATACAAAAAGTTAATGCTGTTGACTGTGACAGTGTTGATTTCATAGTGTCTTCCACCAGTCATTAAGTTATTTAAGAGTGAGAATTAATTATTTTTCTTTACTGTAGTAGTCCCGCTACTGCAGTATCATTCAGCACATGGGCATGTCATGATCATTCTTTACTTATCCAAATGACTGAACACAATATAATCACTTACTTGAGTAGCACCCATCAAACCAACTTCCTTTTGTCTTACACAGCACAAAATACATAAGTGTGCCTTAAATTGGCCACATACACTGTAACATGTACACACACTCATACTTGTGAACCATACATTAATGAGGCTATTAATCATCCTAATAAAAAAATTATGACAAAATATTCATACATACTTCACAAAGATATTTTAAATTTGTCATATAAAAACAAAGATACATTAACATCTACAAATCGTATCATTACTGTAGTCACAAAGTGATTTTATTTTCTAAAAGGATGAGACAGAGTAAGTGTTCAAATATGTAACCAATATCTTTAAAACTAACAACTATCAGGATTGTCAGACCTTGTACTGAGTTAAATGTATTGCATAGAGCAATCAATCAAATAATACTGTAACTGTTAAATACAGTTTTTTTAATACAAGCAAATGACAAAATTTAAAGCATATCACATATAAACTGAACTAATCTTTTAGTAATTAGGAAGGGGTTGAATTTTGTAAATCTTGCAAATAAAATCAACATTTAGGTACACATGCTGACAATCCTAGAAAAATCAACAAGAGACCATCAGTTTCAACCATTATCAATAGGTAAGGGTATAAAAGTCTCTCAGTGTTTACTTATCCATAATTAAACATCTGGAATCAGAATACCAATGACTGTGTTATACCTGTTAACACACTTTTAATTACTTGTTATGAAATCACATTTATATTTTGTAGAGTCAGTTACAATACTGGTCCATATGTGAAGCCATTTCTGGAGCTAGTTCTTCCATCAAGCATCAAGATGCGTCAGAGTTGACCATCACAGAGGGCACAATACGTCCAAAATTTGCTCGCTTGAACCTGTCCTCTAGCGTCCCAGGAATCTGATAAACCAAAATGTTAACATTACAGTCCTCTGCGGATTTGCAGTTAAACTGTATGTTTTATGTGATGGAACTCATGTACATAGTATTATTTGAGTTTCTTGTCAGTTACTTAAATATTCAAATGTTACTTTTGTAATACACATACAGTAAAAAAATATCAAATGATAAACGATAGTTACATTGCTAACACTGCTTTAATGAAGAATCCTTATAAGAACATCAAAATTAGTTGAAGTACTGCCGTTCAAAGATCATCTTATATCAAATCAATATCACAGTACTGACTTTCTAAGTGTTGTGTGTCTCACAGTCCTTCATTATAGAGCTGCCAAAGTGCATGATAAGTTTATAGAGCAAAATATTTTCTTGATACATGTTATTTTAGCAGTATCACTTTTAAATCTTTTCTCCCCTAGTAGACTTGTCCTATATGAATTTCCTTTGCGTGATTTTTAACCATACAACTGATGTTATATGTTTCTGAATATATTACTACTGCAATGCTCTTTTCATGTATGTACCCAGGAATGAACTCTAACAGCACATACAAATCTTTCCTTACGAGTCAACAACAAGTTAACAGATATGTACAAAAGTCATCACATGTACTAGCTGTTTGAATCCTGACAAAAATGGGAGTAAAGTGGCAAGGGGAAGGGATAATTAAAAATTGGAAAATAATTTTTGCTAAGATCTTAAGCTTTCTTTTTTTTGGGGGAGGGGGGGGGGGGGGGGTGAGGGTGGGTGGGGAGGGAGGGATGATGTAGGAAGAAGAGGGAAATTAGCAATTTAATACCAGCAAGAAATAAACCTTGACAAATGTGAGCAGTTGTAAGTGTTAGAGGTAAACAATAGAGAGATTAAGAATAGAAGAGAACGCAAAACAAAAATGGGGCACACAGAGGTTACATGAAGGACAGAATAGTGAAGGGGAATAATTAAATCAAAGAGAATAATTGACACCAAAATAAACTGTAAGATGCAGAAGAGTGACAGGAAGTAAAATTTTATTAGGGTTGGAACTTTAATAGTGGCAACTATTTATTTATAGCTCGTACAAAATAGAGATGTGTTTCATAGTTTTACTGACCTTCAGAGTATTCACCAGCATTGTGCATAACCCATTGCCAGCGATGTGGAAGTCATACGATACTCTTAGCAGTGCCAGTGGTGTTGACAGTTCGAGCGGCATGGTCTATTGCCTGATGAATTTGTATCAGTTCTGAAGCAAATGCCGTGAAGTGTTTCCTTCAGTTTAGAAATCGAGTTGAACTCATGAGGGATTAAGTCAGGGGAGTGCAGTAAAACTTTGAAAAATGTATCTATTTTGTACGAGCTGTAAATAAATAGTTTCCACTATTAAAGTTCTAACCCTCATATAAACTAATTCTTGAGGAAATAAAGAGCTGGTACCATCAAGTGTGTTGTTCCCCACCCCACAAACACACCTATAAAATCTGTCACACCGAAAGCTCTCTGGCTTCAAAGCCTGCAAGTTTCTTAAACAATTATCTACCTGTTGCAATCCGATGGCAAACTGACATTTATTCTTGTATTCTTAGTGCAGGTTTGATTTAGGCTATTACTTTTATTAGAAACATAGCTTTCATTCCATGCATTTTAAAGTTAATTACTTTTTTTATTTTGAGCCTGAAGTAGTTTCTCAAGTGGGGAAATTACATGATGTAATGCAACAATAATATTGTGGACTTTTTAATCAGGAAAATGAACATCTAATTCTCATCTGATTATCTAGGCTTATATTTTATCCATTTAATTAAATTGCACAATAGGATTGCAAAAATGATTATCTTAGAAAGAGGGATGGAGGGTTCTTTCTTCCATTCATGTCAAAACTGAGACACTACAAACCTCCAATAACTTTGTTGACAATAGGATATTAAATTTCTCTGACATGATTTTGAGTACCAACATTCAGTTTTTAACAATGCACTACAGTAATTTCACTTCTGAATGCAAAAAATTTTAATGGTAAGAAGCTAATCCACAACAAATACATCTCTATGTATGGTGAAAGGTGAATACTGTAGTCTCACTGCCCTGAAGAGAACTGCTCGAGTTTGTAGAAACCTCAGCTTCTGTCTGACAGTAGCTATTTAGTTTTACAGAATGACATGTCCTAATGCCCAGAATGATTTTACTGAGATTCAGTTCTAGTATTTGCATGGCTTCCCTAAGTTACTTCAAGTGAATGTCTGGACAGTTCATTTACAAGGCCATTGGTAATTTCTCTCCCATACTTGTCAGATCAGGCGAGAACTGTTTCTTTCCTTTCCTTCAACCCCCCCCCCCCCCCTTCTTTCTTTCTAATATCCTCAATTTTCAGTCCTAATCTTTTCTTCTAATTGAAAGTTATGTTTCCTTACAATTTAAGAAATCCTAAACCGAACGTGTCAACAGCATAGATGACTGAAAACAGAATACAACCAGTTTTTATAGGAAAAATACATTTTCAACACTCACATTTTATCTTTCTGGGGAAATGCGTCAACAGCACTCTAAAACCTGTGAAACACTGGTCAGATGCAGAGAGGAATAAATATTTTCTACTAAGTCAGCTATATGAATTTTCAATGCTGCTAAGTTTGTTTATGGTAGTGCTTTCCCATTAATGACGGTACACAACATTTTGTCATCTTGAAGTTTTCTTCAATTGTCAGTAACTTTAGCATTGATGCAGGAAACTGGATAGACCCAAGTTCCAGTCTTCTTCAACAATAAAATTTCAGTTTACATTTATCTCCTTATGCCAAAGAGAAATATATACCCTGCTTTAAATGCCTTACGATTTCTTTCCAATTCTCCTTCCATTTGTTCTATATGATTTATGTGGTGCTTATATTTAGTTTTAGAAAACCTACTATCCTATATAAACATATGCATCACTGTGGTTGATAAAATTTATTCAGCGGCACATGCATATTCATAATTTCAAGATAAATACTGGTACAAACTTCAAAACCATGTTCCTAGGACCAGGTGGAGAAGGAAAGTCTGTGTAACCATAGGCTTAAAACATTTATTTTTGTGATGATGGAGCTTTGAATATCTGTGACATGGCACTGACATTATGACAGAAACCCTGACACAATTGTGCCTACAAGAATTCAGGCGAAGAAGACACATCAATATGCTCAGCTTCATCATCACTGCTATGCCACTGTGAGGCAGTGTGAGGCTGGTAGTAAATCATATGAAACACAGACAGTGTGAGACAGACACATGTAGTTCAAAATAAGGAAAAGTCAGCCACTCACCTAAAGCGGACTAATGTGTGGACCACAGAAAACATAATATAAAACAATGTTCACATTAACTTTCAAACTCTTGCTCTGTTTCTGCTAAAAGTACATGCATTCACACATGGAAACATACAGTACCACAGCCATGGTTCTGTACATTTGTGTGTGTGTGGGTACTTTTATTAGAAAAAGAGCGAGAGCTCAAAAGCTCATGTAAATACCGTTATCCATTACACGTTTCTATGCTCCACACATATCAGTTTGTAATATATGAGGGGTTGCCTTTCTCTTATTTTACATATTGTTCCTTGCAGGAATTTCCATTAGTTTACTTAGCCTGCTCATAAAGTCACGACACTAAATTTATCAATATGGTATAATGTAGTTTATGCATGATGGGTCAACAGCCCAATTCCTTTTTCATGTGAAATGACATATAGAAGGTGTTTCCAACCACTCTATAGACCTCATCCCAATTGACTTTTTCTTGAGGGACAATACAAACTATTTGGTTTTTGCTAGTCCAAAGAATAGTGTTTCACCAGATCCAGTTACTGAAGCATCTGAGAAGGTCTGTGATGTATCTCAGACATTATTAATGGGAACAACAATGTATGAAAAAATAGATTCCTACTTACCCTAAAGAAGATACATTAAGCTGCAACTTAAAATGTTTTCTTTATGGTAAGTAGCAATCTATCTTTTCCTACATTGTTGGTATTCCTACCTGGAGCTTCCACTGTTTGATCATTAATAGAAAGAAAGTCAATGTTGCTCAGTTTCAAAGCTTTCAGTGAAATGGCTAATATATATCGTAACAATGAGTATGAGAGAAGTACATGAACAACATGTTTCAAACATTTCATCTTGAAACAGTGAGGTTTGGATTTATATATTTATTTAGATTTCTGTTCTTCTCCTTGTCTCATGAACATCCTTCCATAGTCATACCATCATTTATTTTACACTCTTGTATACTGGCATAGCAACTTCACTATATTAATTAACAATCAGTAAAATTTCAAGTAAATCAGAGATTCACAGAGTTTTCTTTGTGGTTAATTACTTAATCCAATTCTGCCTTAACAAAAAGGTACATAACATTTTAAGTACCTAGATATTTTGCAGTTAATGTTGGGATAAAAATTTAAATAATGCTAAAGCTATCTTTGAAAAATAAACTATCACTAGACTCTTTTTTCGATGCTACAAAGTAAGTTTTTTTGTCCCCCCCCCCCCCCTCTCCCCTTTTATGTGTTCTTTTTCTTATTGCTCCTCTACAATGCACTTCATGAGAAGTTTTGCTTTACAAATTGTGTCTTAGGTGCATGCTTTAACATTGAAGTAGTATAATATTTAATTAATACCGGTCATGACATTCAAATGAAGACACATGTATATTACTTTTCTGGTTAATGTTAAAGCAATAATTTTTGCACTGAAAATCACTTTCAAATTCATTTGAAGAGTGGAGTTAATCAGCATACAGATTCTTGTAAATATGGTTGAATGAGTCATTTCCTTTTCAGCAAACACTTTACAGCCCCATCACACTCATATAAGAATAACACCCAGAGAGTTACATACCTATTTGCAATACTGGCATGAAATTTCACACTCACTGGTGCACACTCAGTTACATGCTCAGTATAACAACAAAACACTGGAACAACTACCCAATCCTAATGAAGTCAATAAAGTCAGTTAAGTGTTTAGAGAGCTGTAATCATGTGTAGTTATAATTATAGCACTCATTTAGACTGAACTAGGACAGCTCTAAATAACATTACTAATGAGTGCTTCCTCCCCCCCCCCCCCCCCCCAACCTTCTGTCCATACAAGTGATACAAGCAAAGTATGGCAGCCAACAAAAGAAGGGAGAGAAAGAATCTAGCTCCTTTCCTAGATAAAAAGCAAGTCAACATCAGAAAACTGAAATGCTATAATATCTGTGGCAGCAGAATGTAAGAAAAAGAAATTCAGTTATGTAAAACTGACATAATTGAAATTTAACCTCGTAAGATAAAATGACAGTTGAGGATGTGAGTCTGAAATGGAATGAGGAGTAATGGAGACACACGACACCAATCCAGAATGACGTAAAAATAATAATAAACCTTTACTTGGATCAAACTGCTGAATTCTGAACTGGAAAAACAAGTTTCTGAAACAAAGATTCTGAGGGATGTTCTCCAAGAGAGTAAATTGTCTTCTCTGTGTTTCAACCAGTATTCTGATTACATATTTAAAGAAAATCTTGTTAATTCTAAAGCTAGTGTGTGATTCTAAGGGCTCAAAATTAGTTCATTGAGGTATGCAGACCACTACAACTGTGACTGATGATCTTGGTGGACTGAAAGCTTTGCTGACTAAAAATATAACGGGAGTGAAACAGTGGCTTAACATCAGCAATTGATTAATTATTGTGCAAAGATATCATTCACTGTCTTCAGCAACATTAAATAAGTTTCATTACAGTTGAATGGTCAAGTGACTGAGAAGAAGGGATATTTTAATCTATATTGATTTAATGACTTGATGGTTTTCAAAATCTAATTAATCAAAAAATACTTTAATCGTTGTGAACTTGAAGGCTAAAGCAAGCAAAGTTTACAACAAAGTGTTGAAGCAGCACAAATAATTTTCTTTAATCAAGCAGAAAAACCTGAGTCATTTAGACATATTATGAGAAGATACAAATGCTACTACAGTTAGTGCAAGAAAAAATGGAGGCAATATTTTATGTTAAATGCAAAAGGAGTATCATGGACACACAACATACAAGAGTAGACAGGGGTTTAAGTTTTCAATGGTTATCCCAGTTACCAATGGTTATTCCAGCTACCAAAATAAACTAGCTTCTCCTCTGCAACTGTTGATGTTTGGAAACCACAGATTGAAGCTGATAATTTCATCAGTCTGGCATAAAAAAGGCCCTTTGTTTTCAGGGATTACTCAAAATACATAAAGGCCTTGAAAATACCTTTATTGGCAAATAGTTGGCTAGAGAAGCAGAAAGGACATACAGTTAAACCCCAAACTAATGAACCAGCTTTTACAGAAGTCCCGCCTTTTACAAATACTTCCATCGCTCCTGCTGAAACTCACATAAGAACAATGTTATCCCTCTCTGCTTTTAATGAACTCTGCTTTAAGAAAAGGTCCCCTTTAAGGAACTGAACATTAGAAAATTTAAATCTTGTTTTTACCAAAGTTGCTAATATATCCCAGTGAGTTCCTGATTTCTTTCAGTTTCACACTACATGAATGCAGTAAATGGTAATTGATTCTTTCATTCTATACCTACTTAGATCACAGCTGTTTGGTCAATAACTCTACCTCTCTTGTAGCGTTATGGCTAGATGTGCTGAACGAGTCGGAAATTTAATTCCACCTTGACTACAGTGCAACTTAGGTCACATGATCTGATGTCACAGTCACTTGATCTACAAAGGACAAGGAAGTGTATTTGTTTGTTAAAGAAGAGTCAAAGTTTTACTTTTGTGGAGTTATGGCCTGCAAACACAGATAGCTTACAATTCATCAAAAGCTGACAATCATCCACTATGTCAAAGATAATCTTAATTTAAAACTTTCTAACATGGCGAAGAAATATGATTTAGCACTATCTACACCACTGGCATACTCCAAATAAGGAAGCATTAAATATTGAAGCCAACAATTCCTCTGGATCCAAATGGGAGAACATTCATATTTCATCATACACTGTAATGGAAAATATTCTCTTACAATGATTCCAAGGAATGAGAAGTGGCAGCATTCCAATAAGTGGAAACATGCTCATGAAACCATCCTGAAGACTGGTGCTGAAAATTTCAGTGCAGTGAATGGCTGGTTGGATCATTTTAAAAGAGTTACAATCTGTCATTTCAAAATATAAGTGAAGAAAGTCAGGCTGTGGACTCAGAAAGTGTAAACTATTGGAAGAACATTACGCTGCCACAACTGATACAAGATTATAAGTCTAGAGACATTTTATAGCCTGGTGAAATTGGCATCTGTTATAACTTACTTTTGGCATAAACATATACCATTAATGGAGAGAAATGCTATCCCGGTAAAAGAAGTAAAGGAAGAATGAAAATGGTATCGGGTGTAAGTAAACAGAGACGGAAGTGGAAAGTAACCTCTACTAATAACAGAAAATTTTAAAATTCCCAAGTGTTCAAAAACTTAACTGTCCTTACAGTTACAACAGCAGTGTCTGAATGATATCGGATTCCTTAGGTACTTAGGCGTCAAGATGGGTGCAGCATGAAGGAAAATTATTATTGACCAGCACCATGTAGATCCCAAGGAAGCTTAACTTCTGAGGAGTGTAAGTGTTCCTCTCTCTGAACTATAGAAGTCATCTGCATCCACTGGACCTGTGCATAATACACCCTGTTAAAGCCAAGTACAGAGTAGCAGCTTACAGAAGTCACTTTCATTCCCTGAGAGGAAAGAAGTGATGATATTCCTTGTTCTACAGGCTACTCGTACGTTTACTGCTGCCGCCAATTCTGTACCACAACAGCCTGTATTAAACTGTAACACAAAAGCTGGCTGTGGAATGTCAGTTGCTGCTGAAGATGACATTATTCCAGAAGAAGAATGGGATAGGATTACTGATAAGTCTCAAAATGTGACATTCCAGGATTTAGTTTACCATAATGATGTCCTTACTTCCACACATAAAATGGGTGCAAGTGAATGTCTGAAATGCTTGTGAAGGAACGCTGTGAAGCAGGAACTTGTGGTAGCAATGATGATTATGAAGAAGAAGGAGAAGAAAAGAGAAGACAACTGCTCCAAGTTTCGTTGATGCTGTGCAAGGAACTGATATTGTCAGCAATTTCTTTTCCTCTTTTAATGTACATGAATCAATTTTAACTAATATCAATAAATTGGAGCAACAACGTCTTTACTCCAATATGTTGGAAGGACAACACAAACAACTCATCTTGATTTTTTTAAAAAAAGTGTGTTCTGTGAAAAGTGTAATAACTATATATGTGTATTGTATTTAAATTTGAGTAGAGGATAATTCAATGCTTTAATTATGATTCTGGGTCACTCCTTCAGTATACTCAGGTGAAATTCCTGTTTAAGGAAAAATATTTGGGTCCCCAGAGGTCTGTTAAAAAAGGGTTTTACTGTAGCATTTTGCTGGACTACAATGCAGGGTTACTAGTATCTATTTAGTTTGAGTCTTTCCGAGAGTCATGTGACATTATTCTCTGATTATTCTAGATGACCTAATTTCTTTCACACATTGTCTAATTTAAGATTCACAGAAATCACCATCAATTTTTAAGTTTAATACACAAAAACAAAATACTTAAACGGAAATAATTGGCAAATTAATGTAGTAGTATAACCTCCCAAATATGTACACTAAATTTTTTAAACATATCTTCATACCAAGAAACCAGATTTTCTATGTTCAAAATACAATACTATTTACTGCTTTTTCGTTGTTTCCAAATAGGTTCAAGTTCTAAGGTACAGCTGTACAAATGTGTTTGAGTCCGGAGTGTCATCAAATGAACACCTAGTTGAACAAGATCACTTTCATTGAGGGATTTAATGGAATAGTATGAAGTTTGGAATGAGCATAGATATAGGATTTGCTAAGCAAGGCATGCAGTTAGCATCAGTATTCCACTATAAACATGCTTACAAGTGGGCAAGAAATGAATGCAACAGCACAACCTTCTGTCATACATTAGTGTATTTATTCACAAAAGATCACAAAGACCAAGTATAAGTAGATTATTTGAGTCAACTGTTCTAATTCATTCCCAATACTAACATTGTCAAAACTGAAGATTACAGAAAGCTATCAAATTAATAAGATCATTTAACATTTCACTGGTGTTCCAATGACGACATCCTGAGATTACCGCTCCACTTCCTGAAAAATAACAACAGGACCAGGTCCCACAGCATTTTTGTCAGTCATTAGTTGCTTAGATAATTGAGCACACAAGAAGGTGCAGAATACAAAGTCATCTGTGAGTTAATAATAATATTAAGGCTAATTCTACATATTACAGTCTCAAATAATGAAGCAGATCAGAATGGGCAATAATTATTTTCTACCAGCCTGGGAATAGAAGTATCAGAGCTTTCTAACCTAATCCATTCAAACAATGAAACATTTATTGTCTTTGACTCAAACCTTAAAAACTTGGTCTACCTCACCAAATGACTGCAATGACCGCACATTTGTTAAATAAAAATATATGTCTGTCTCACAATATGTTACAGTTAGAACTATTTGTTTCCTCTTCTTTTTACATTCAAGTGTTGTCTATTATTATTACTCATGTCATGGCTAGTGTTCTGTAACATGAAACACATGCATGCATTCAGCAGAAGACACGAAACACATAAGTTGGACAGAAATATGGAAACACTAAAAACAAAATGCATTATCATGTCCAATATGGTGTATGAAACCATTGGCATTTGAAACAGCTTCTAGTAATCTAAGAATGGATAAATACAGGGCTTGTATGGTTTTCAAGGCACTATTATACCACTCTTCCTGCAAAATACTGGCAAGTTCAGGTAATGATGGTGGAGATGGATAGCGACCACGCACCCTTCTCTTCAAAGCAGAACACAAAGGCTCAATGATATTGAGATCTCGGGTCTGTGGTGACCAAGGGAAACGTGACAATTCATCCTCCCACCCACATAACCAGTCCTGGACAATACGAACTGTGAACAAGAGTCCTATCATCTTGGAACACAATATCACCATTGGGGAACAAACATTGCACCATAGGGTGGACCTGATCAGCCAAAGTGGTCACATAATCCTTGGCAGTAATGATACCTTGCACAGTAAGCATGATGCCAATGGAATGCCATGACATTGTTGCCCGAATCATCGCGGAACTCCCACCATGTTTACTCTTGGGACATAAATGTTGCCAGAAGTTGACAACAGTATAACACAAGCCTCATGACATTTTGCCATTGTTCTACAGTCCAGGTTTTATGGCTTCAGTGCCATGCTTTCCTGTTAAGGTATTTGGAACGCTCATGAGAGGTTTTGGAAGTCCAGCTTGCCCTGCAATTCCCAGCTTATGGAGCTCTCTTCATGTTGTTTTGGTGCTGACAGGATTCACAAGTGTGCGGCATTCCATTCTGCAGTGACTTTTGCAGCTATTGTCCTCTCTATCTTTCATCCCAATCCTCTTCCATGACCATCATCCTCAATCATTAAATAACTGCTTTTGTCCACATTGCAACTTAGCACATGATTTTTTTCCACTTTCCCCGCATGCAGTATAAATCTTCGATACGGTGCCTCTTTACGCATCAAACATTTTGACTACTCTGATTATGGGTGCAACCATCACATGTGCACCAACAATTTCATTATGTTCAAATTCACTTAGCTCCAACACAATGCACTCACAACTACACAGAACATTTCTTTCGACCATGACTGACACTTGCAATGTATTGAAGACATTGCACAGGTGCCGTTCGTGGTCAAATACAACAGCACATCCTGCAGGTTTGGATAATATCTGCATTTATATTGAAAAACGGATTTCTTGCTATGTTTACATATTTTTGTCCAACCCCTTGTATTTGAATATTTCATAACATATTCTTCCCCTTTCAATTCCCCCCTTTCTAAGTTTAACCTTGTATGGACTGTGATGTTATTAGACAAAGGGCTTGGCATCTGAACATGAAAAGTCAGTCATTGTTAGGAAGAGGGAATCATCTTATATACAAGGATTGAATGAGAAGTAATGCCCCCACCTTCATTAATTTGGTTTGGATTGGAATATTTTAATAAATCAAATGCAGAAATAATCCTTAGAATGTGATGTTTAATTACCGATATTCACTTTTCCACATAATCACCAGACAATTGGATACATTTCTGCCAACAATGAACAAGTTTTCTGAAGCCGTCACAGAAGAAGTCAACACTCTGTTTCCATAACCACAGTGTCACAGTTCTTTCAATATCTTCATCAGAAGCATAACAATGTCCCCGCAGATCGTTTTCATTATCGGGTACAGATGGAAGTCAGACAGTGCTAAATCTGGACTGTATGGAAGATGCTGTACGGTGGTGAGATTCAATCTCTGAAGTTCTGCTGTGTTGGCAAGTGAAGTGTGTGGTTTGGCATTGTTATGCTGCAGGAAAACATTTCCCTTTCCTTTCGGAACCTTGCTATCTGCCGTTTCAGAGTTTGCAGTGTTGTGATGTAATGCTCTGCATTAATTGTTGTTCCATGATCAAGGAAATCAACATGGATAACACCATCTGTGTCCCAGAACACTGTGGCCATGATTTTCCAGCTGAGGGCTGCGTCTTTAATTTCTTTTTATGGGCAAGTCTTTGTGGCGATATTCCATAGACTGACGTTTCATCTCTGGGTCATAATGGTGTACCCATGATTCGTCTCCTGTCACAATTGAATGGAGAACATTCTCATAATGTGAGAGGAGTTCCTGGCATTTCTCTGTGAGTGGTACAACACAATCATCCTGAATCAATCTGTCACCATTTTGCTTGTGAAACTCAGTGGTTGATGTCAAGGGACGTCCAACTCTGTTTGTCACGCAGGTCAGATGTTCCCGCCTCAGCATCTTTAAACTGACTTGCCCAATGACGCACAGTACTCACATCAACACAATCTCCATAAACTGCTTTCATTCTCTGATGAATGTCCTTTGGGGTGACACCTTCTGCTGTCAAGAATTCAATGACTGCACAATGCTTAAATTGCATTGACCAACTGTCTGGGCAGGGTTCCATACTTTACACTGTAACAACACAACCGTTCAATGCTAAGGTTTCCTGCCAACTGGAGCTGTAGAGAAGAGGCTACAGAACAAGCCAGTACCTGCCACATACCAATACTGCCAGCTGTTGAAGAGTTACTAAGGTGGAGGCATTACTTTTCAGTCAACCCTTGTACTTCCTTGACATTATCAAAAGCAAATAAAATTCTTATTCAGTCATTTAACTGTTAAAACATTTTCTCCTATTAACATTTTACCACTGAGACAGCACCAGTTCAAGTCACTCCATGGTATCATGAAAATAAAGCATGGTGTTTAACCACTGATACAGCTGTCTTAAAAATTTGCAGTGAATTGATTTGTACAACTATTTGTAGGGAAAATAACTATGCAAGTGCCAGATAATCTGAATCACACAACCTGCAAAGGCCATCCAACAACTAGACTTTAAAATGGAATTCTTTCTTTAAAAATCGTACATCTCAGCTTAAGGCCACATTGATAAATTTACTGTTGTTGTTCGCATTATAATAATGTGTAGGGTCTACACATCATAACGTCTTATCATATATTACATAGGTTCATTAAAGTCAACAATTTTTCATCATGAGAATAAAAATAGATTCTGAGGCTAGCAGTATGGACTACCTCACAGTTAATACATTCACACATTTACATGTTGCAAAAAAGTTCATGTTTTTGACTTAAATCTTTTTCCACAGACATCAGTGGGGCAGTGAAGCAGTATTTCGTGTTTATTGAGATAATGATTCCTCAGGTAATACAAGGCTATCATAAGAAATGGCTTTTCAACACACATTAAAACTTTTTAGCTTCCGCTGTTTCACCTCAAATGGGCATTCAATTAACTAATGGATTGACCTCTCCAATGATTACTTGAAAGCTGCAAGGTGTTTGCCAGCTAATAATATAAGGTTATCACATAAAACAAGAATAATTTCAGTACCCAAATCTCAGAAAATTAAAAACTGTATTTTTTTTCCTCAAAAGAAAGCCAAAAACACAAAACAAACTGCTGAAGCTGAATACTTATTTGAAAACGGTGAAATTATTTTTTAAAATATGGCACTTTTGTAGGTATGCAGTACTTGTATTAAGATGAAATGGTAAGCCATAAGCAGTTCGTAATCTGCACACAAAAAAAGATTCTTATAAATATGATCTAATAGGGATTTTGTCTGTAGGCTTCTGACAAAATGAGCTTCAGCTGTTAATAGTTGTGGGTTCTCTGGCTGTAAGTCTGGGCAAATTTGCACCAGCCAGTACCACTGTAAAAAACCACTAGACGGAACCCAGTTTTATCCCCAATTTGTGAAGAGTTCAAATATAACTTCAAAATACTGAAAACCAATATCCTGTTGAAAACTCTGTAATAGTGTAACTATGGAAATGCACTTCTAAGAAGCAATAAATATAGTGAAAAGACCATCTTGTACCTACATAAGCAGGCACAGCCACAAGAAGACCAGGAAAGGGGAGAACGTCGTGGGGAGGACGACACTCAGATTGAAAACAACTACTGTGGCACCTCTCATTGCTCTCAATAACACACAAAATCTTATTACTGTCCATTCTAAACTGACCGGAAGTAAAACCCAAAATAAATTTGGGAATACCAATGAGGTTTCCAGAAAAGCCTCTCATTAGCAAAACAAATAACTGGAGTGAAAATGATGTCACATATTGAAATAACAAACAAAAATTCATGTACATATTCTCTCTCTCTCTCTCTCTCTCTCTCTCTCTCTCTCTCTCTCTCTCTCTAGCAGACTTCTAGAAGCCATCTTCAGCAACTATTGTGCATTATTCAACACTCTTATAATAATGGGAATTCACAAAAACTGTTAACAGTAATAAAACCATGACTGACTAGCGTGATGTGCAAACTGAAATTCAAAGAATGCTTATCTTATTCCTTTGGAACCAAACACTTTGGTGAAAGTCTAAATATAAATGAACAAGACAAATGGGATTTTGCAGCAAGAGCCATGGAGATGATGATAAATGCATATCAGAGCACCCAAGACATACCTAAAGTAGTCCTTAAATTATGTTCAGCAGCCTGTCTAAGGTTTAAAAGCAACATTATATCATTTCTGTGAGTAGTTTCGGGAACATATCATTATATGGAGCACATAAAACAAACTGCTTACAATGACATAAAAATTATTAAATCATGATACAATACATTTTGAGGTGGCTGCTATGCATTTGCATACATGTAGCCAGGAATTTGATAGTTGAGATGTACCAAAGTTTGTATACCCCATTTCAACATGCATGTAAGCTATAGCACTGAATCTTCTCACATGCATTACTCAAAGAGCACTGCACCTAATAACCTAATAATTTTTCCACCATCCCAAGCTATATGTGCATTAAATTTTCCAGGTGATGATTTTTGCTGCAAGTAGTTGCAGAAAGAGATGTTCACTCATACATAGCAAGCATAATTTTGTTCTTAAATACAAGAACAGTGCTTTTCTATAAATACAGAAATGAATGAATATAACATTGTCATCCAGACAAGATCTCTTAACACGTGCAAAAGACTGATCTTATACTGTGTTGCTTGCTTAATTGGAACTGAAAGAGGGAAAGATCTTGCCCAACATATGTGACACAAACTACGAAAACAAAATCTACATAAGAAAGCTCTCAATCCCTTTTTCTCCACGACAGAGAAGATTACAAACACAATGAACAGCTGCAGACCTATCTTACATGTTCATATATGATTGATAGACAGTGTCCAGTGGATTAGAAACTTCTTTGGTGTATTTTATTCAAAGTCAGAAGCAACACGTTGCTGGTACATTCTTCATTTTATCATCTACATTTACACTGGTGTCCAAAATTAAAGCAACAAACTGCTATTTCCCCGTCCTGCATCTAATTCACAATATAACCATACAAACTGTCAACTGATGTCATTATGATCATGTTCTGCGCAGAAGATGGCATTCTGATCAATGGACAACCAAGTCAGCAATGACATCAGGACTTCTATCAAGCAGTGTAGTGTTTGCAGGGTAGTCCCACACCCATAATCGCTGTATACAGTCACAGGCTGTGCAGTATGACACAGAGAAGATGCCTGCTGACTCTTGTTGTGGGGGACCATAAAAAGAATGGATGCAGGGGAGTCACAAACTGATGTAGCTCGGTGGTTTAATGGGAATCATTCTGTTGTTTCTCGGATGAGACGACAATTTATAGAAACCAAAACTGTATTCCGCAGACCAGGACAGGGCCGACCATGTGTGACATCAGAAAGAGTGGGCCATTATTTGGCTGTAAGGGCAAAAAGGTACTGCCTTACTACTGCACTGCAACTGGCATCTGACCTCACAGTATTCCCTAACTCGTATTGAGATATATGGTGTACAGAAGGCTTCAGCAGAGTGGCCTTTACTGTTGGAGACCTGGTGTCTGTTTACCTCTGGCGTTTCTTCACAGAAGGGAATGTCTAGAATGGAGCCGTCATCATTCCACCTGGAAGGTTGAATGGTGGGCCAATGTTCTTTTCATAGATGAGCCCCGATTTGGTCTGGAGAGTGATTCTCGATGGATTCATATCTGGAGGGCATGTGGAACTCGATTTCAGCACCCAAACATTGTGGAAAGACACCAATATCGAGGAACATCCCTAATGGTGCAAGCAGGGATTATTTTGACCACTCGAACACCTCTTCATGAAATTGTACAGGTGAATCAGCAAGATTTAACTGCTGTCAGGTGCCACAAGGAAATCTAGGGATCTCATGCATGGTTGTTGCGAGGTGCTGTGAGCCCAGACTTTGTACTGATGAATGATCTCATGCGTGGTTGTTGCGAGGTGCTGTGAGCCCAGACTTTGTACTGATGAATGATAATGCTCGACCCCATAGAGCATAGGTGGTCTATTTTTTTTTGGAAATGGATGACATTGCACGCATGGCATCGCCTGCTCACTCTCCCGATTTGAATCACACAGAGCCTGTCTGGGACGCACTAGGAAGATGGGTTGCATCACATCAGCATCCACCGACCACCAACCACTCTCAAAGACTTGTGAGCACCTCTGCAGAAAGAATGGACATTATTGCCTCAACATGAGATTGATGATATCGTTCACAGCATGTCCTACCATTTCAGGCCTATATTGGGGCCAGAGGTGGTCACATCCCATACTGAGCACATTAACCAGATGTCAGAATGTGTGTGTGCAAATTTGCTAAGGTGGACAAAAACTGAATAATACTTTTGTCTACGCATGCTGTTTTGTGGTGAAATAAACACAACCTAGCAAAATTTCCATTTTTTGCTTTAATTTTGGACACCAGTGTATATCCATACTCCACAAACAACTCTAACATGCTTGGTAGAGGAAGTTCCTATTGCACCAGCTGCGTCCGTCATGAAATGTCTCTAAGACATTAGACATTCACCAGATAACATGCACAGTTAAAATCGTGCAGGATAATTATCATAACTTTTGTGGCTTCCCAAGAAGAGAAATTGTCAACTAATGTGAACTGGCATATGTATGCCATTTAAACATAGTGTAGATGACTGATTAGTGAGTAACAATCAAGAGAAGGCTTGAATAAATGATAATATGAGATCATAACCAATGGGGTGCACAGAAAAATAATGCCAAGTCTGAAGTGCCAAGAAATGAAGTCTTCTGATCTACCCATACAACTACCAGATTCAAGTGATTGGAACTTCACTATTTAAAATACATTCTGTATTTTGCCATCTACACCCACACCCTGAAAACCACTGTGAAGTGGTGCACTGAATCAGTTATTATAGCTTCTTCCTGTTCCAGTCACAAATGGAGCATATGAAGAATAACTGTTTAAACACCTCTGTGCACACTGTTAATCTAGTCTTGTCCTTGCAATCCCTCTGGGAGTGATACTTTGAAGGCTGTGATATATTCCTACATTTCTCACTTAAAGCCGGCTCTTGAGACATATAAGAAGAGTTTCACAGGATGTGTACTCATGGAGAATGAAAATTCAGCTGTAAAACACTGACTACGCCACTTACTTATTATTTCTCTCCAGGCACAATCACAGCTTTTTATCTGATGGAGAAAAACATCACCTATGTTTGCTGATTAAGAAACTACATAAATGGAAAAGGCCTGCACAAACATAAGACAGTAGTTCTAAAAATAACAAACTTTCTTAATTTCTTGTAAGCTATCTGATGGGTCAGAGTTGATATGTTCCTGAACAAAACCATATTACCTTCATCTTAGCTGAACAGCTAGATTATAAGATCCGTGGACAGCAATGGCAGTTAGCTAACATTAACCCCTTGTTTTTTAATAATAAAACTGAAAGAACTGTGGACAATAATGGTAATCAGAATTCCACTACTACCAGTCCCAAGTCTAGGGTGTCATCTTGCAAGTGACAAGGAAGGAGGAAGGAGAGGAGTAACACCTCGTAAATAAACCCGGGTCCATCTGGCTCTGTATGGTTGCTCCCGGTAGTGGCCCCTGTCTAGGTTTACTAGGTGAAACCTGGTCAATGGTTCCAAAGGTGTAAGAGGAAACTCAGGTTCCCAATGATGACAGAGCGGAAGAACTACCTTCAGAAATCACAATCTCATTTTCTTGTGACCCTCGGGCTACTCCCAAAACAACTTTTTTCAATCATGGAAGTGTCTGATGTAAACTATTTTACCCCTGGTGAATGATCCACGTGTACATCAGTAGACATTCAGATTCTGTGGAGTCTGCAACAATGCTCAAAGACATGTCGGAGCGTCTTGGAACCTCATCTAAATTTCAACATAAACAACCAAAGTACTCAGCAACTTTTAATGTTAACTCATGCTGAAGACCGGAAAACTAAAAGATCTTACGAATATGCAAAAGAATCACAACATACTCATAGCAGCCATTCAAGAAACATGATACATGCAATACAGGTACCTTTGACTCCAAAGGTTTTACAATATACAATGGGAGAGTGGGACATATAGTGATGAAAAATGTACCACATCTTAGAACAGCCTTTATAAAAATCTTGAACTCAGTAGTTGACTGATTCCCCATCACCAAAACTCTCAAGTCTTGCATTCACAAGCACAAACAAAATCTACACAATCATCGATGCCGATGCCCCTATAAATGAAGATATCAAGAAAAACAAAGAAAAAGTAGAAGCCCTGTGGAATCAACTAGATGACATTAGTCAGAAAATTCCAGAAAAAAACATCATCATTTCTCTTGGAGACTTACTTATATAACTTATATATAAGAAAATTACTGGAAATTATCTTGGCCATGAAAGGACAAACAGAAATGGCACCAGGCTAATAGAACTTTGCCAAGTGCATCACCTAATTCTTAAATCTACAGCTTTCAAAAAACTACCACCAAAACAAAAGACATAAACATCCCCAAATTCCCCCCAAATTCCAACCTAGGGGAATTACAACTTGATAATATAGCAATCAAGAAAATTTCTCACAAAGAAATCATGAATGTTACTGGACTCAGGGGTACAAACTTGGATTCAAACCACTACCTCTCTAAAATTAAGTTCAAAGTCATCCCAAACAGAAAATGCAGCCTTGAAACAAACCAAAGATAAAAAAATACAGCACTGAAAAAATATTAAAATCAGAAGAATTCACAAAAGCAACAGAAACAATTCAGACCCAAAGATGCGAGGATATCAAGGAAAACATTACTATGGCCGAATGGATAGCACCGATCATAAAAAGCAAAAAACATGCCTGGTGGTCACTAGAATGTGCTGCTCTCACTGAAACAAGAAAACAGGCATGACAAAATTGGCAGTCACAGAAACAATAAGAAAGCAGATTAAGTTTCATTAGAGTTACAAAAGTGGTAGATAAATGTATAAAAGGATTACGAAGATTGATGGAAGCAAAACTCTTCTCCAAATTTGTGAAGAATTTACTAAAAACAGCACAAGAAGCTTTTACAGAGCGGCCAAACAAAGGTTATCAAGATACAAAGCTCCCACTCTCCAATTTTGAAACATAAATGGGACCATCACTCGCAATAACACGAAAAACGGCAAGATATTAGCAGTCTACTTTGAGAAGCTCCTAAATTGTGAACCCATCCTTGAAAAATCTGAATCCATCCCAAATAACAGTGAGAGGCCGGATACAGAACCATCAATGACTGAAGAACTACAAAAGGTAATTTCAGAACTGAAGAACAACAAAGCGTCCAGAGAAAACCAAATAGTGGCCGAACTATGGAGAAAAAATGCTGACAAAAATGCAGTTACATCCCTTCAATGTGTTGTCGATAAAATCTGGAAAAAAAGAAGAGATCCCTGCAGAATTAAGAACAGCTCTCATCCACCCTATCCACCAGAAAGACTTGAAGACAGACCCAACAAATATAGAGGAATATCACTGCTGGATGTAACATACAAGATTCTTTCTAAAGTCCTTTCGAACATTGGATTTGCTAATCAGGGAATACCATAGAGGATTTAGAAAGGGCAGATCATGCTCGGAACAAACACAAAACCTCAAAAACATTATGACATACCAAAAATCAAGGACAAAGACATATGTCATCTTTTTCATTGATTTCAAAAAAGCATATGATTTGATTGACATAGACTCTCTATTAGCAGCCCTGGAAGAAATGAGTTTGGATAAGAAAACAACTAAAATCATAAAAGTGACACTTACAAATACATTTTCAAAAGTTAAAGTCATAGGTGAACTATCAGATCCCTTTCAAAGAAAAATGGGGATGACACAGGGGGATGGCCTCTCACCATTGCTGTTCAATTATGTGCTTGAGAAAGTAGTCAGAGAACAGAACACAAATATAAAGAGTGGTATAAGATTAGGTTGCAAAAACAAGAACCTTAAAGTAAACTGCATTGCCTTTGCAGATGATCATGACAAACATCAAGAATTAAAGTAAACATCATAAAGTCCAAGAACAAAAGATTGAAATAGTAAAATAATTTAAATATCTAAGACAATGGATTAGTTGGATTTCCGGGGAAAGCAAAGCAATGAAATCCACAAAAAATAAACTTGAACTGCCCTTCCAACTAACAAAAGATACATACAACAGAAAATTCCTTTCATGGGGGTCCAAAATTACACATTACAACACAGTAACTGAGCCAGAATCACTGAATGTAGCAGAAACACTAAACATGAACTTCAAAGGCCAAATGGAGAAACTTGAGATAAAGGAAAGAAAAATTTTAAGAAAAATCATAGGACCGAAATTCCAAGATATAATAAAATAGTATACATAAAAAATGAAACTCTCTACAAGGAAATCGGAAAACTTTCAGATCTTTTTGGTATGAACTCTAACAGATAAAACAAACAAATCTTTGACTTTTTCCATGACCACAAAACAAAAGCCAACTAGTTTAATAAACTCAAAAAGACCTAGTAGAACTAAAGATTTCAGAAAAGTCACTAATCAATTGAACAACTAAATTAATTACTAAAGATGAAAATATAAAGTTCCTAGACAAATCTACACAAAAATCCAAACACATCTCGAAAAAAGAGAGGAAAAGAAGAGCAGAGAGAATGAAGAAATACTGGCCACTGAGACGAAAAACACACAAAAAAAGAAAATAACAACACACAAACAAATGTTGGATCCACCATTCCCCAAAGAGGGTGAAACAAAAGAAGAGAATGGTAATTAGCTTGTAATACCAAACCATCTTATATGTATCATTTTTGTTAGCTTTGACAGTCTGCTAACAACCAACAAACTGGATGATTAATCTCCTTGCTATTTATGATCTCTGACAGATCAATTCCACCGTTAATCTAAATCAGGCTGGTTGGGACTATTTAATAGTGCACTACCCCATTCAATTAATTTTTCCACTGTTCACATGACTACATGTATGCATTACTTTATCACCACCCAAATAAAGAATAAATGGGATAAATAATGTAGTTTCACTGGAGAATATGTATTATTGCTTACAATGTTTGTGCCCTATCAGTTCTGTGTACGAACAATCATCTAAAAAAATGCTGAACACAATGTTTCCTTCTCTGAACATCTTTCATCTAAGTTTTGTTCTTGCACCATTTTCATCTGGCATATGACTTTTTCTCTTCCTTGTCTTTCATTTTGTCATTTAACTTAAATTCATATGTCCCTCCGTACCCAAGGCCACAAATTCACATCTGTGCTTTGTTGCTTGATGCTAAACAGCTAGGTCGAGTCTTGGTGGTGGAAGAAGATAGTTTCACAGCCAATCTGTGGCAGACATGGAAAGGGTGACAAAGTTGTTAATCACCAGACTTTACACCAAAGTCCTTGACCAAATACCAGACCACAATTTCTCATACAATGAGAACATTCTATACTGTTGATGGTGACCCCTCTAACCTATGGGCCCACTAAGCTAGTTGACCCTTTCAGTGCTATAGGAAACAAGCGGGTATGTGGTTGCACAGGATTCCATACTCTCCCTTCCTCTTCCATCACAAACAACACAAACACTACACTCCATGCACTGTCATTATGGTAACTATATTAAACAATCACCTTGAAGGCATAACATATGTCACAAAAGAAAAGTGGCATAAGTTTGCAAAGGGCAATACACACACTCACTTTCAGGCTTATACTGGTAAGGTTTGACATGAGTGTTATGAGAACTAAGTTGGCAGACTAGCAGCTGATTTCTCAGCATCAGAAAGTTCCTAATACAATTACAGCTTCAAATTAATAACAAATCATATTGTCAGGGAAAATATTATCTGGAACAGTTACACATATACACACGGGGAATAAGATATCATTCTATGTGGGTAGCTCATAGTGATCTTTAGTGTGCGCAATTCTAACAATTCATATTTATGACAATGTAGGGAAAGATAGATTGCTACTTACTATAAAGAGACAAGTCAAGTTGCAGGCAGTCACAATTAAAAGACACTTCCGTAAAGCTTTTGGCCACAGCCTTCATCAGCAAGGAAAACATGCACCATTCATACACACAAGCAAGCACCACCTCATACACACAGCTTGGAACGGAATGCAGCTATTATGCCGGATGCAAACAGCAATCTGGAGGGGGTGGCGAAGGGAAAGGGATAGTGGTGAACAGGTGGGTGGAGGGATGAACGCTGTCTGGAGGTGCATGCAGGGACAAGAATGCCAACAGGTGCGGTATCAGAAGATTGTGGGGCAATGAGATGGGGAAAAACGGAGCGGAGGAAATACGGGCAGGCGCATTGGCAGAGGGTGGCAAGCAAAGAGGGTGGAAGACAGGAGTGGGGAGGAAATCGGCCCCACCAGAAAGACTTTGTCTATCCTTTCCCCTTCCCCTCCAGATTGCTGCTTGCATCCCACGTGATAGCTGCATTCTGCTCCAAGTGCTGGAGTTGGCAGTCATACACGTATGAGGTGTGCTTACTTGTGGGTATGAATGGTGTATGTTTACCCTTTGATGATGAAGGTTGTGGCTGAAAGCTTTATGTCTGTGTCTTTTACTTTTGCCTGTCTGCAATTAACATGTCTTCGTTACAGTAGGTAGCACTGTATCTTCATCTACATTACTAACATACCTACCTGGAGTTTCCATTGTTTAATTCATATTTACAATTTGTTCACCCATTTGTGGCAAATAATGTTATCGTCTTCTCAACTAATATACACTTCAGACTATGGTACTGATCAGTCTGTCATCCCAACAATGACTTCATATACACATACAATTCTATATTCACATTTTTTTGGCTTTGGTAACTCACAACCAAACTGCCACCTAACCTAACCTAAATGTTGTGCAGTCCTATGATTCAGTCTGTCACCACAACCAACATTTCGTATTTCATTTATAACTATTTACCCATAACAAGCACAAAAGTAGTGTATACTTCACTAACAAAATCAAAATATGAGGCAAACACAAAAAAAGCAGCAATTCTTATTTCCCGGCATAGGGGCATGAACAATATGATCTGCAATGTGCAGAGGAATGTATGGTTGCTCCTTCATAAATTTTAGCCACAAAAGATATACAATTAATATGAGTAAAGGAAGACTCCCTGATTTAGGTGGCTGAACCCCACAGGATATCCTAGCTAACAATGCCACATGAATTTCAACTTGGAATTTCACATGCTTCTTAATTGCTCATCCTCCTCCCTCCCCCCCCCCCCCCCTCTCTCTCTCTCTCTCTCTCTCTCTCTCTCAAAAAAACTCTTCACCTAAGATATTTTATTTCACCCTTCACTTTACACTCTTACAGTCTGCGATTTCCGTACCAGTTAACTTGTACATTTTTCAGGCAGTACATTGATCATTGCCAATTTATTTTCAAAGTAAGTGGTGATGTATGTTGTTTTTAAACGTGGCAATGAAAAATGGTTATTTCCATAAATTAAATATCAAATGAAGAGATCATATAACATATCATCTAAACTTAATGAGAAAGGTAGATAGTTCTGCCTAAGAACTCTCTGGAGGAGAGATTATTATTAATAGTCAATGACCATAATGCAATGGAAATCACAAATGAAAATAGTAATACTAATGTTTACCTTCGGTTTAGGACGATGTGTGTCAACTGCATCAATAGGAAGCTTTATGTGCTCAACTTTACATCCATATGCCACTGGTGTTAGCTTAATGATTGTATGTAGAGGAACTTGCAGGTACGGTAGCTCATCTGTTGGAATGAGATTACTGATTTAATCATTCACAAAATATGGTTTGCTGGACAAAACGATAACAGAATCCTTTAACACTTTAAGATAAAAAATTACAGTGAACGATGAAAAATTCAAGTTTGTCAAAGAGATGACACCTATTAAACTAAAGATTTCTGCATGCCATTGTTTCCTGACTGAACTTTTGTTTTTATGCTGGCAATATTTGACTTTTGGAGTGAATCTTTCTCTCTGCAGTACAGTATGCACTGGTTTGAAACTTCTTGTCAGATTAAAATTGTATGCCAGGACAGGGTTTAAAGCCAAAACAATGCAATTTTCAGACAGTGCTCTTATCAACAAAGCTATCCTTGCATGACACGATATGCCCACACAGCTTCAATATTATTAATAATCTCTTTCCTACTTTGCACAGTTCACAGAAGATCTTTGCATACATAGTTAGACCCTCTTTACTTTTTAACGTAGTACATTTTGTACCAAGTTTCACTATATGTTGTATCGTTCACTTGAATTGATCTGCGATCTTGAAACAAAATTTTTCATGTCCACTGCATTGGAATTTTGAAATATAATCACCCAGAATAGATGAAGAGATGCCCTGTTACAAATTTAGGGGCTAAAGGCATGTGACGGCAATGACATCTTCACTAGGACAGACAAAGCAACTACCTTTGACTTTACAAGAATGAGACATATTCTAGCTGGCATGTTCATCAGCCAGTTTTGAGCTTTATTCCCAAGTTTGAAGGCTGACATTATTTTTACAGGCGCTCTATTAAATCCTTGTGAAATAGTGTGATCATTTATACAGTTTCTGACTGTGGAATTTCTATCAAATATTTTATTTGTTTATTGAATTCTTCCCTTCAGTGCAGTTTATCAAGCTAGTCTTTTCTTTCTGTATTTTCTTCAGCTATCTTACACTGTTATTGTTTTGTATGGTAAGCATAATCTTTATTTTATTACCTTCTAACATTTTTTGTGTTAGCAATCCCATGTGATGATATTAGATTAGCTACACGCTATGAGATGGCAGAAAATGTTGAAAGTGTGGTAAGAAAACAGGAAGGAAGGACAATACCCACTGCCAATACATCCTAGAGTGTCAAAGGATACCAGCAGCAGTATAGCATTATAACTATTGAGATATTCATGTTAGATAAAATATCTTGAAACAAAATTATTACATGCAAAGCTTTGAAGTGAATCAAATCTACTGTTTTGTTGACTGGTTGCTTTAAGGTTTTGGTCATTTTCAAAAGAACATATCAATATTTCACTTACACCGCTACCTACATCAAACTGAGGCTGCAGATGATAATGCAGCAGCTAGAAACTAAATTAAATACTGTAGTACAGGAACAACATAAGCTGAAACACTTTGATTACATCTACAATAGATAAAGAAAACTGAATTATTCAACATTTGATAAGACCAAGAACACACTTAAAAAGGAAGTATGTGTTGTCAGTTACTCAAAGGTGTCAGTTTCTTAAAGTGAATTTGAGCAAAATTAACATAATTGTTACATGAATATGCTGAAAAGCGAATTTTCTTCTATGCTGAGAACATACCTGCTGACTTGTCAAGGAAATAAGCAAGCAAACAGCGTAACACAGCTTGATGACTGACAACCAAGACATTGCCCTGACGTTCCAATTCCATGATGACCGGTTCCAGCCGTGCCACCAGATCTTCATAAGATTCTCCCCTTGGGTAGCGATAACTAAATTTATTTTGGTCACGGGCAGCAAAGTCTTCAGGGTATTTCTCAGCTATTTCTTCATATGTCATCTCTTCACAAATTCCCTGCGGAACAGGTGACATAAGTTTATCATTTTCCTTTACAATTGTTCAAAAATTTTTTTGTCTAATACCTGTATGAAAAATGATCACTACACTGGAACTGCAATGAAATATAAAAGATTTTTTTCGTTAGTCAACAAGCTGGAGAGAAAACTGACTTGACCACTTGTATCATCTGTCACTATAATTCCACTACACAATTAAAAAGACTTGAATAAGCTTCTGAAGTTTATTACTCCACTTAAGCTACACATGCCCACCTTTTAGCTTCTTCCAAAGATGTACAAAGCTAAGCATTCTGTTAATTTTCATGCAGACTTATCTCCTTATCTATGGTTTAGAATGGAGTTATGTAAGAAGTTGTGAATCTACCAATTCAAAAAAAAATAACAGATAAATAAATAAATAATAAAAACCTAGCTCAAGAACCACTTATTTTGAAAGATATCTAAATATTTAGATTCATGGACTGAAAAGTAACAGCGTGGACTGGTGTGTACTGGGGGCCTCATTGTAAAGCTGTGTGACTAGTAGTAATGTACTATAGTACATAAAACTCATTTTTTAAAAGAATAGCATTGTAATCAAGTAATACTAAGCTACCAACAGCAGAAAAATGGCAGCTACTGGCACTGGACAAAAATATGAAAACACGTCAAGAAATGCATGCCTGAACACAAATACAAATGCTAACCAAACCTGCAGGTTGCTATGTTGTATTACACCAAAAACGGAACCTATACAGTATCTTCAATACATTGCAAGTGTCTGTTGTGGACGGAACAGTGTTCTGTGTGCATTGTGTTTGCACTAAGGGAATTTAAACATAGGCAAATTGTTGGACCTTGTATGATGGGAGCTTCAGTAGCCAAGGTAGACCAAGCAGTTGATGTTTTAAGAGGCACTGTATCAAAGATTTACACTGCATATAGGGAAAGCTGAAAAACATCATCTGCCAAGTCACAATGTGGACAAAAGTGTTGTTGACTGATTGAGATGGATGGTCATGGAAGATGATTGCGGCAAAAAATAAGAGGACAACAGCTGCAAAAGTCACTTCACAACTGAATGTCATACTTGCGAACCCTGCCAGCATCAAAACAATAGAAAGTGAACTATGTAAGTGGAGAATTGCAGAGTGAGCTGAAATTCCAAAACCTCTCATCAGTGATGCAAATGCCCATAATTGGAAAATGTTATGCCAATGCCATAAAACCTGGAATATTGAGCAATAGTACAATGCCATTTGGTAGGATAAGTCTTGTTTCATGTTGTCTCCAACTTCTGACCAAGTTTGCACCCTAAGAGTGGAAGATGATCTTGGTTAGGTGATGATTTGGGTAGCCATACTGTGGTATTCCATGGGCCCTATGGTTACACTGCAAGGTCTCATTACTGAGCAGTTCCATCCCGGGGTACAATGTTTGTTCCCCAATCGTGATGCTGTGTTTGAAGACAACAGAACCCTTCTGCACAGAGCTGGCATTGTTCAGGTCAAGTTTTGCGAGCATGAGGATGAATTGTTACATCTCCTTGGCCTACACAGTCACATACCTCAATATTATTGAGCCTTCATGGTGTACTTAGGAAAGGAGGATGCATGTTCGCTATCCACATCCATCGTTGTTACCTGAAGTTGCCTATATTTTGCAGGAAGAATGGTATAGGATTGCCTTGGAAACCATATAGAAACTGTTTTTATCCACTCTGAGATGACTGGAAGCTGTTTTGAATGTCAACAGTTTTCCTACACCGTATTAGCCATGGTAATGTGTTGTGTTTGTGGTGTTTCCATATTTCTGCACAACCCCTGTAAATGGTATGACTGAAGAGGCAGCAGCTATTTTGAAAGTGGCATCTTTCTTCCTAATTTACAGGATTAAATTTATCTGTCATGAGCATGAATAGCATTACAATGCTACTGTTAACACAGCATAGAGATGAAATTTATATCATTGCCTTGTCTTCTGTTAGGGTGTACCTTCACTCATTCAACACACCTCATTGTTCTCCTTCTTGATGGGATCTGCTTTAGTTGATCAGTATTTGCAACCAGTTCTCCAAAGCTTCATTCAAATACCAAAGACTATAAGATATTCCATAATCTATGCCTCTCCCACTTTTACTTTTTGCCTACTTTTTGCCTACTTGCCACCCAATATAACAGACTTCTCTCTACATCAATATTTCCCAGTGTACGAATAAGAAAGGATAGAGTGCTACTAACCACACAGAGGAGGCATTGAGTCACATACAGGCACAATGAAAAAGAATGCTTGAAAAGTTCAGCTTTTGGACTACATCTTTCAGCAAACGTAGAAAGAAAACACATAGGGCAACTGCTGTATCCAGGCACTTAGCACCTTGGTGACCGGATACGACAGTGTCTGCAGAGTGAAAATCTCATTCTGCAAACATCCCCCAGGCTGTGGCTAAGCCATGTCTCCACAATATCCTTTCTTTCAGGAGTGCTAGTTCTGCAAGATTCGCAGAAGAGCTTCTGTAAAGTTTGGAAGGTAGGAGACGAGGTACTGGCAGAAGTAACGCTGTAAGGATGGGGCGTGAGTTGTGCTTGGGTAGCTCAGTTGGTAGAGCACTTGCCCGTGAAAGGCAAAGGTCCCAAGTTTGAGTCTCGGTCTGGCACACAGTTTTAATCTGCCAGGAAGTTTCATGACAGTGTCTGTGTTCGTGTGTGTATTTCTCTACTTCTGATGAAGGGTGTAATCTGAAAGCTGAACATTTCTACCATGATTTTTCATTGTGCCTGTATACGATTCGATGCCTCCTCTATGTGGTGTGTAGCAGCCTATCATTTCCATACTGCAGTTATTTCATCCAGGACTTTCCATTGTTTGATTTCCCAAAGTACATGGTTAATCTCTAGCTGTACATCTCTTGACCTTTAACCACATGAAAGGAATTCTGTGACATCCTTACTTCTCACCTTCATAAATTTCAAACCTGTCAGAACTCTTTTGTTTTGGTTTTGAGGGGTAGATATATCGAATAAATGGATATAGTGTAGGTCATAGGAGCCACTTGAACGTCCTCTTTTGCCAACTTTTTCATGGATCAGTTGGAGAAGACAGTCTTAGAAACACTCTGCATTTCCTCTGGTTGCAAGAACCTGACAATATTTTTACCATGTAAACTCTTAATTTGCTTTCACAGAGGATTAATCTGTACATTTAATCTTCTAAATGACATCCCATCTTCTTTGATATTGACATCAATCTAACCAACTGCTGTACACATATTGAAATAAACTAACTTTTATGCCAGGCTTATAACTTTCTACAGTCATATCCTAAATTGAAATACATGCCACCCACTACACCTCTCCTCCAACTTTGTGTTGGGTTGTTTTGGGAGAGGAGACCAAACTGCGAGGTCATCGGTCTCATTAGATTAGGGAAGGATGGTTAAGGAAGTCAGCCGTGCCCTTTTCAAAGGAACCATCCTGGCATTTGCCTGAAGAGATTTAGGGAAATCACGGAAAACCTAAATCAGGATGGCCGGACGCGGGATTGAACCGTCGTCCTCCTGAATGCGAGTCCAGTATGCTAACCCCTGCGCCACCTCGCTCGATCAACTTTGTGTTAGCCAACCCAATTTTAATCAATTCATATACTCTTCCTGAATCTATTCCTTGTCTCATTTTTCTAATTCTCGTGAAAAAAAAAAACATTGAGAGAGTTAAGAGTTGTGCATCTAGAAAGGAATAAGATTAGAGTTTCATGTGGCATCAGAAATGAGATTCCTAAAGGCAGAGAACATATTGGACTGGGGAATAACAGGGAAGGAAATTGGCTATTCTTTTTCAAAGGAATTAACCTGCATTTGCCTTAAGCAATTTAGGGAGATAATACAAAACCTAAATGTGGATAAACAGGGATTTGAAATGCTGTTCTCCCAAATATGAGTCCAGAGTCTTACCACAGCATCACCATGCTCAGTGTGCACGCAACCGGAATTTAGATTTTTATTCCAGCATAATCACCACTAAAATCTCAATGAAAATGATCCGAAATAGAACCTACTTTTAACACTCAGTAGCCTAAGGTACTATATATCTTGTGAAATAAGGTGCATTATCGTGGCACCCATTTCCTTGCTTAAGCCACCCAATTGCAGTACCTTACTTCATAAGCTCCTGACATTATCTATCCAATCCTTTCCATTCAGTCCCCCCCCCCCTTCCCCCTCCCCCCAAAAAAATCATACTTTGTCTATTTTTCGTCCACTGTTTATTTATACCTTTACTTTTTTAAGCTTTTATTTATTTTTGTTTTTATAGGTCATTTTTCATCTTTTTCTTCCATTAAGAGACACTTGTTGCCTACTCTTTCCATCATTGATAATTTCATCTGTTCTTTTTCTTTAAAAAAAGTCCTGTTTATTGCTATTATGTCTCTATTCATTTTCTCTTTCAACTTGTTCTAGTGCTGCTTCTTTGACCCACAGCTCTGAACTACTTTGTAATAAATCCCTAACTGAATTTTCTCCAACTCTTTCCAATCTTTTGCAAGATGAAGTCTATTACTTTGTGTGACTCCTACTCCTTGGTAAACACAAACTTTTCATACAGAGGTACAAGTTACAACTGACATTGGTGGCTAACCACAAATTTTAATATGCATAATGAGTAGGATGTAAAAAATGTGCAGCAGGTACCCAGATTATTCTACAAAAAATTACTTAAGAACCTTTTCCCGTCCCTCTCTCTCCATTCCTCTACATAATTACGGTAATCTATTCCGCTGTACAGTCATCAGTAGGAACTTCTACAAGACTACAGAATCAGTAAGTTGTTCACGTAAGTTTAAAAGAACTGCACTTATGTGATTGTTCCAGATTATATCCCCACAAACTATTACACCTAGGTATCTGTAAAGGCTGACTGATTCCAACTGTGGCTCACTGATATTGTAATCGTAGGATGCTTCTTTTTTGCATTCTGTGAAGACCAGAGTTTTAAATTTCTGAACTTCAAAAGCAAGTTTCCAATCTCTGCACCACTTTGAAATCTTGTGATGGTCTGGCTGAATATTTGTGCAGATTTTTTCAGACATTTCTTCCTTGTAGATATCTGCATCATCTGCAAAAAGTCTTGTCTGCCAGGTTTTTAATATACAACATGAACAGTAATAGTCCCAACACATTTCCTGGCGTCACACCTGAGATTACTTCTACATTTGTTGATGACACTCCATCCGAAATAATGTGCTGCATTGCATGATCCCTACCAAGAAATCCTCAATCCAGTCTGAATTCAGAGTTTTTATTCATTACAGTATTCTCATACACTTGCAGAACCAAGTGGATAACCAAGAATTCTCTGAGGTACAGTGCTTTTTGAGGCACTTATAAAATGCACTTCTTGTGGCATGACATGTTTCAAAACTGACCAACTCATTTATGTACAAAATGGCAATTATTTGAGAGTCTTGTCCCCTCCCCAGTAAATTTCTGCAGGTGCCCATATTCCCGAGTCAAATTCTTCTTCGGAGTTAAAAAATGCTGCATCCATGTGATTGCCTTCTTGCCTTGATCCATGGGTTCATTCAGTTCAAACAAAGGTGAAAACATACAACTCTAGAAAAAACAAAATACATGAAATACTTACAGCGTCTATTTCATTAAGAGCTTTCCACCTTTCCTGTGGAGCAGGTATATTGGCAACAGTCTGTATGGTTCTCTTAAGCCAAGAAGTCCAAACGCGAAGGCCAGGTATATCTTGCTGCTGAATGTATGCAGACAGTGCAGCTCCATACTGGTGCCCCCTATAGGAAAGCTCAGAGTCTCCACCAATTCGTCCTTCTAAATTCTGCTCACTCTCACCATGCTGAAATATTACAAAATAACAAATATTTATCATCTAATGAGTGTACACACTTTTCTCACAGTTTTCAAGTAGCAATGTTTCTTTCTAAAGCACTGTAACAGAAATTCCAACTAATGTTAGTATTTAACTTTTATTACAACATATAAGAAAATTCATTCTATTGCACTTACTTCATCACTCCTATAAGTGTATAATAAAAGTAATTTTTGTAATGAAAGCAAACTAAGAAAATAATTTAATTCAATAGAAAAGTGTGGATGTACAGAGGTGAAAATCAGACTGAAGTTGAGATACAATTCCCCTGATTAAATCTGTAATTCACAGTGGCAATGATAACAGATGCACTAACTGCAATGAGCCAAATTCTAAAGACCAAGAAAACAATGTTTTGATTTTTCAGCCACAATGAGGAAATAAATGTTACATGGTGAATGACATTTAGTTCAAATTATAGTTTCATTCATAAAAATGGGTGTTACTAGATTTGTAGCATCAAAAAACTTACCCTTGTGAGATAAATAGTACGAGGTGTTATATGTATGTTCATTAGGTAGTAAACAATTCGACTCTGTATATGTCCCTCATGTTTATGTACTACCACCTTTTCACCTGTAACACAAAATTGAAATTCATGATTTTCAAACACAGTTTCACTTAAAATGGTCACAAAAAATAATTTAAAGACTGTGTTTTGCATATTGGTACTAAAATATTTGTAAAGCCATAAACACTAACCAAAACATTAAGCTTTCAATTATTTTCTTTTTTAAATGAAACATCTGATAACTTTCTGAATGAATGCTTAAGATAAAATGTACAAAGTTGTTACAACTATAACACACTATTGTCTTGCTTCTATTTGGTTTCAACCCCTTTCCTTACTGTAATACAAAATTTGCACCATTAACACTCTTGCACAATCCACAGCAGCAAGGTTAGTGCACAGAGCACCTTTCTCAGCTGACATGCAAAAAATGCACAGCTGTCTGTATTGGTTCAGCCTGCAAAAAGAACTGCCTAAAGGGATGTATAGGCACATGGAAACATTCCTTACCAGCAGTGCAAAGCACTATAGTCCACATTTCTGTGCATTCACAGAGCTTACTGTATAACTGATATGAAGTACCTAGGCACTTGCAACATTACTTCTCATTTAGTCTCTCCTTAACAATGTCTCTTTTCTAATAATCTACAAATGACCATTTTCCATAGAAAAAGTTTCTTGATACATACTGTGAACAATATTTCACAATTCCTTCTCATTCCTTTCCAACTGTTAAATTCTATCTAAATGTTTTAATTTTCTGTTCTACATCTCAAACATTCTATCCAATCACAGTTCTTGTAGATAACTTTGTTTCCATGATCTCACTTAACCATCCCCATGATTTCATCTTCATACCTCTATCTCTTACAGTCCCCCTCCTGCTTCTTTTGCACCTATAGTTCTTCATATCTTGATCTCATCCCATGCCTTTGACTTTTGGCTTTCATCCTATCCATCGTTGTTCAAAATAAAAAAAACACACACACAAAACATGAAAGAGTTTTACCTGTATTGTATATTTTCATGAAACTAAGGTTGGATTCATATTTCTCATCCAAGGGCTGATATCTTTCCTGGTAATGTTCTATACGTTTCAGAAAATCTTTCAATGCCATTTCCTTATTCATGTTCTGATAGTCTGGGCTGCTTACTTTCACTTCCTGTGTTGAAGAAGAAATGGTTTGAATATTATTATTACATAAAAACCTTTTTAAGAAAATATTACATACTAAATATTGAGCAAGCAGTAAAGGAAACAAAAGAAAAATTCGGAGTAGGTATTAAAGTCCATGGAGAAGAAATAAAAATGTTGAGGTTCACCAATGACATTGTAATTCTGTCAGAGACAGCAAAGGACTTGAAAGAGCAGTTGAATGGAATGGACAGTGTCTTGAAAGAAGGATATAAGATGAACATCAACAAAAGCAAAACGAGGATAATGGAATGTAGTCTAATTAATTTGGGTGATGCTGAGGGAATTAGATTAGGAAATGAGGCGCTTAAAATAGTAAACGAGTTTTGCTATTTGGGGAGCAAAATAACTGATGATGGTCGAAGTAGAGAGGATATAAAATGTAGACTGGCAATGGCAAGGAAAGCGTTTCTGAAGAAGAGAAATTTGTTAACATCGCGTATAGATTTAAGTGTGAGGAAGTCGTTTCTGAAAGTATTTGTATGGAGTGTAGCCATGTATGGAAGTGAAACATGGGCGATAAATAGTTTGGACAAGAAGAGAATAGAAGCTTTCGAAATGTGGTGCAACAGAAGAATGCTGAAGATTAGATGGGTAGATCACATAACTAATGAGGAGGTATTGAATAGAATTGGAGAGAAGAGGAGTTTGTGGCACAACTTGACTATAAGAAGGGACTGGTTGGTAGGACATGTTCTGAGGCATCACGGGATCACAAATTTAGCACTGGAGGGCAGCGTGGAGGGTAAAAATCGTAGAGAGAGACCAAGAGATGAATACACTA